>NW_006198617.1:2093109-2114894 GCF_000334495.1 Tupaia belangeri chinensis | reverse complement strand
AGGGAGGGAGCTCACGGGGAGGGTGGGCAAGGAGGGAGCTCACCAGGGTGGGTGGGCTGAGATAAGAGCCCTCGGGTCTAAGGCAGAGGGTGCTGCGGGAGGGAGGAGCTGGGAGGGGTGGATGTGACCCCACAGGACACAGATCACCATGGCACATGGGGGGATGGGGTGAGGGGCCCACAGCAACTCTCGGAGGAGACACCTGACAGAAGCCCCTCAGCCAAGGGCAGCCCGGTGGGCAGTGGGCACCTGTCAGGGACCTGATGGAAACAGCACTTCTCCGCGGGTCCTCCTCCCTAAGCCATGACCCAGTCTAACCACAGGACAACACCCAACTCCTGCTGAGGGCCCGGCGGCACAACCCGAGAGCACTTCTCTGCGCTGACCCGGCATCCGCTCCAGGCAAGTCCAAGGAACGGTCCCGGGAACCCATGTGTGTGAAGACAGCTAACGTGAGGTGGGATGGCAGGACAGCAGGAGGAAGGCAGGGAAATTACGGACGTGTGCACGGAGCACAGCCGAGGTAGCACCTGCAGACGGACGCGATCCGTGGCCTACGCCAGGGGAAGAGGTTAGCAACGGGAGCCAGAAACTCTCTGTACTAGCGGAACTGTTTTCCCATAAATGCAAGACTTTTCTAAAATGAAAAGTTTTTTTTTGGGGGGGAAGAGTTTTGCTATAGGGCATGTGCACTTGCTGGAGAAAGAGAGAGAAAGCAAGAAATCAACCCCCAGGGGGATGGCGATGCCGCTATCCCTTCTCCTCCGCTCTCCTGTCAGGATGTTGCACGCGCGCGCACACACACACACACACACACACACGCCTGGTATGAGTTTTAAGCCGCTGGGTTTGGGACTCAAACTGCGGTCGACAATGTGGGAGACCAGCAACAAAACCATTAAGCCATCTGCTGGTCCCCGCAAAGTTTCTTTAAAAAAAAAAAAAATTGTTGTATATTTTGGATAACAGTTCTTCATCAGATATATCTTCTTTAAAAATTACATTTACTTATTTATTTATCTCTTGTGATTTTCAAGCCACTGGATCTGGGACTCGAACTACAATTGGCCATGTAGGAATCCAGCACCTTAACCACCACACCACTTGCTGGCTCAAAAGGCAAAGTCGGTCAGCTCATGTCTCTTTTCTGCTCCAAACCCTACAATGATGCTCATCTTACTCCTCACATAAAATTCAATCAGGGGCCAGCAGGCGGCGTGGTGGTTAAGGGCCACGTAGACCCCTCCTCTCCCATCTGTCTCCTATACTCCCTGCTGCTCACTTAGAGCCAGCCACCAAGTGGGCTCTCACCTGAGGCCTCTGCACCAAGGTTCCCTCTGCCTGGAAGGACCTCGGCGCTCAGGGTTCTGCTCCCATCTCCGCTCGGTAGGGAAGCCTTCCTGGACCCCGACACTCCCAGCAGGACCTCCACCGTTGCACCTTACCACATGACATACCCCTCTTCTAGTTTACTTCCTCTCTCCCCAATGGGAGTTCTGTTGGGAGTGGTGGCAGCAGGAACAGAGCAGCCTTGTCCAGCTGGGACCATGACAGCATGGGGTACAAACTGACAAATGTCTGTGCGTGACAGTGAACCGGGGACCCGGGGAGGTGGCTGTTCCTGCAGGGAGAGGAGAGAGCACTCTCTCCTGAAACCTTAAGGTAAAGGGGTGGGATCTGATCCTGAAGAGGCAGCGGGGGGAAGTGTAGACAGCCCTGGAATGCCTCCTGCCATCTTCCCCAGGCCCACACTGACCATCACTAACCTTACCCACAGAGGGAAATCCAATCAGCGCCACGCGGGCGTCACCCGACTTCATGACATCGAAGCCCTCTCCCTTGGACGAGGCTGATTTGGACGGCTCCAGGAGCTGGGCCCGGTACTTGGCGAGCTTGGCTTTCAGCAGGCCCAGGTGGTACTCTGTGGCTAAGGCACGGAAAGCAAGACCAAAGTAAGTGTCCGGGGTCTCCGCGGTGCGCCTGCTGCTCTCACTGCTCGAGCCACAGCGCCCGGCACACAGTACATGCTCAGGAAGGATCCACAGAACAAGGGCTCCCAGACGAGCTCCAGCTCCTCAGCCTTCCCCCCAGAGCCAAGGGAGGCAGACACGGAGGCCCACCAGTGAACGTCTCTGCTTCCCGAATCCCGAGACTGGACAGGCACTGGCTCAGCCAAGGGCAATGCCCCTGCTTCACGCCCCCTTTCTGATCTACACTGTCCTCTGCCCCACACACACAATGCTCACCGAGACGCCTGTGCCTTGGCCCCAGTGTGCCCCCAGCTGCTTATCCTCTGGACCAGCTCAAGCCCCACCTCCTCACCTATCCTCTCTGAGCCCGTCAGCCCTTACACTCTGAGGTCTAAATTCGGTACTTCGTTATGTGCCATCCAGGTGTGTGTATGCGTACTTTATAATGCCGCCTTTTTTTAAAATAATTATTTTTATGGCAAAATGGCTATGTCGCTGGACTCCCATGTAGTCGACCGCGGTTCAAGTCCTGGACCCGGTGGCTTAAACTCACGCCGGGTGCGTGTGCGTGCGTGCCCAAGATCCCGAGAGGAGAATGGAGCAGAAGGGATTGCGGCGTGGCCATCCCCCCGGGGGGCGATTTCTCACTTTCTATCCCTCTGTCTCTCTCTTTCTGGTGAGCACACGCGCACTATAGCAAAAACCTCTCCCAAAAAAAAGAATTTTTAAAATTTATCATTATTATTTTTGTTTGTTATAAAGATAAATGCTCACCAGAGAGCGAGAAAGTGAAAAAGCAAGCTGCCAGGTCTGGGACTCAAACCGTGATTAGCCATGTGGGAGTCCAGCGCCTGGTCCACCACACCATCTGCTGGCCCAGCACTGGCTTCTAATTTAACTCATCTTTGAACTAAGATGGAGCAGGGGGTTATTATCCCCACTTGCAATAAGGGCATAGTGCAGGTATGTGGTTTTCCAAGGTTTCACAGCAGGGGTAGAACTGGGGTTCAAACCCAGACCTTCAGACTCCAGAGTCCTGAGTCCCTCCACCTTACAGGCCCCGCTGCTGGGTGAGCTACTTCCGGGAGAGGGCTCTTGCACCAGGTCTTAGCCACCTCTACTTGCACTAGGCCACCAGGAGCCGGGGTCTGAACCCCCACCCTGCGTCTCTCTGGGTCAGATGTTCACTGTGAGCTGAATTTCTCCACGCGGCCAGCGGGTCCGCCACCGATCAGATTTCTGCAGTCAGACCCCGGCGTCGGACTCACTTCCACTTGGCCCTGTCTCAGGCACTTCCCCCAGCCCGCTCCAGCTCTACCGCTGGAGTCGCTTCCCCATTTTACAGACGGGAAAACTGAGGCGGGCAGAAAGGAAGGCCCCGCGGGGCCGGCCCTCACCCTTGTTCTTCTGCGTCCGAGCGATCTCCTTCTCGATCTCCGAGATCTTCTCCAAGATCCCCATGGCGGCGGCCGAGCCAAACGCACCGACTGCGACAGCGATGGCACCGGGGAGTCCCTCTGGTCCGCGGACTGCCGGGGCGGGGCTACCTACGAGGCGGGGTTAGGGGCGGGGCGGGCGGGGCGAGGTGGGCGGGGCCGGCGTGGAAAAGGCGGGGTGTCTCCGGGGACCGGCAGTGACCTGCGGACCCCGGCGGAGCTGGCTTGGTACTGTTAGATAAGGGGCTGAACTGAAAGCCGGGTAGCTCTCACTTTGTTAAATGGAGTTAAAAGCAGCGAGGTCCCCTTTACCACCTAACCAATTCTCCAACTTAGCACTGTCTACCATCAGACGCCTTTTAATACGATGCAGCGTAAACAGCATCCCCTACCGGACCAGCAGATGGCGTAATGGTGAGGTCGCTGGACTCCATGGTCAACTAGGTTCAAGTCCTGGGCCTGGCTGCTGGAAACTAACCCCGGACGGGCATGTGTGTGTGTGCGTGTGTGTCTCCACAATCCCGAGAGGAGAAGGGCTTGCAGTGTGGCCATCCCCCTGCGGCGTGGGTGGGTTGATTTACCGCTGTTTCTCCAGTGAGCACACGTGCCCTATGAAAAAAATCTCTCTTAAAAAAAAAAAAAAAGAAAAAAGATGTTAAGTACAATGGGTGGACCTTAAAAGTGACTATGAAAAGACATTCTGGGGGCCAGCAGGTGGGGTAGTGGTCATGAGGTTGGACTCCCACATGGCCCACTCCAATTCAATTCAACCACGATTTGAGTCCCAGACCCAGCGCTTGAAAATAACGCTGGGTGCCTGTACATTTGTGCCCCCAATCTCAGGAGGAGAATGGAGAAGAGACTAGCTGTGGCCATGCCCCCTGGGGAGTGAGTGCTCACTTTCCTACTCATTGTCTCTTTCTGCCAGTGCTTACCCTCTATGACAAAAACCTTTTAAAAAAAGTCCCAGGGACAGTTGGAAACCTTTTTTTTTTTTTTTTCTTTGAGAGGTTTTTGCTATAGGGCTTGTGCACTCACCAGAAAGACAGAGAGACAGAGAGATAGAAAGTGAGAAATCACCCCCCAGGGGATGACCACGCTGCAATCCCTTCTCCTCCATTCTCCTCTCGGGATCTTGGGCACACACGCACATGAGCCTGGCATGAGTTTAAGCCACCGGGTCCAGGACTCGAACTGCAGTCGACTACATGGGAGTCCAGCGACATAGCCATTACGCTAACTGCTGGTCCCCAGTTGGAAAATATTTTAACCATGGATCAGATATTGAAAATTATGGAGCTCATGCTAAAGGCTTGGGGTATGGTTATGTAGGAGAATATATTTACTCTTAGATGCACTTAATTATTTAGGGTTTGTCTTAGTCTGCTTGGGCTGCCATACAGTGTCATAGATTTGGTTTAAACAACAAAATTTATGTTTTCACAGTTCTGGACACTGGAAGTACAAGATTAGGGTGCCAGTGTGGCCAGGTCCTCACGTGGCCTTTCCTCATGCATGCTCTCAGGACAGCAAGCTCTCTGGTCACTCTCTCTCTGTTTAGAGATAGCATCTCCCTATGTTGCCCAGGCTGGCTTTGAACTCATTGTGCTCCTCCTGCCCCAAGCCTCCTAGCAGCTGGACTACAGGTGCATGAATCACAGGGTTAGTGTCTTTTCTCACAGGGGCACTAATCCCATCATGGCCCCAAACTCACAGCTAGAGCCACCCCAAAAACTAGTGTCAGGGAGGGCCAGCCTATGGCCTACTGGTTAAGGCTACCGGATCTCACGTGGCCAACTATGCAGTTCAAGGCCTGGACCTGGAAATTTGAAAAACACTGGTTGCCCATGCAGGTATGCCCAAATCCCAACAGTATGGAGAAATGGGCAGAAGAGATTGTGGTATAACCACACCACATTGGGGGTGCTTTCTCCCTCTACCTATCTCCCTCTCTCTCTGTCTCTCTCTCTCTCTCTCTCTCTGGTGAGTGCACACACTACACACACTCTGGCAAAAAAACAATTTTTTTTTAAGAGATTTTCACTATAGGGCGCATGCACTCACCAGACAGACAGAGAGAGACATAGAGACAGAAAGCGAGAAATCACTCCCCTGGGGGGATGGTCACGCTGCAATCCCTTCTCCTCCATTCTCCTCTCGGGATCTTGGGCACACACGCACACGTGCCCGGCGTGAGTTTTAAGCCACCGGGTCCGGGACGCGAACTGTGGTCGACTACGTGGGAGTCCAGCAACATAGCCATTACGCTAACTGCTGGTTCCCTCTGGCAAAAAAAAAAAAAATAGTAGTGACAGGAATTCTCACAAAGGAGTGCTTCAAACTGTCAGGAAATGGGGCCAGTTGGGATTCCAAAGTAAAAACCACTGAACGTCAGGGTGAGCGGTCTAAAGCATTTACTAGGAAAACCTGCTTCCAGTTTTACAATGGGGGAAATGGCAGAGTTTTGGGAAATAACTCACTTTTACGCGTCCTGGCACCTTTGCTGTTGTGTCTGCTTCTGTAACAGTCCCTGTGGGTCTGAGTTTCCTCCCAAGGAACACGGACATTGTGCCTACTTCAAGAGACAAAGGCGACGACCACACGTCAAGCTTTCTCTAGGCACTGGCCCTCCATCTGGGAAGGTCCAGGCCTTCCAACCCGGACCTGGGGAGCCTACTGTGAGCCTTGTTCGTGCTGTGCAAGGGAGCCTTGATGGACTCTACACGCTTCTGAAGAGGCTACTACTGCCCGAACTGTAGAAACATTACATCTGTGCGTCCAAAACTCTGTCTTGGCCAGCAGGTGGCGTCGTGGGCAAGGTACTCGACTACCACATGGTTGACTGTGGTTTGAGTCCCAGATTCGGTGGCTTGAAGCTTATGCTGGGCATGAGTTCCCCAAATCCCAAGAGGAGAATGGAGAAGGGATTGTAGCATGGCCATCCTGACTGAGAAGTGATTCCTCTCTTTCTGTCTCTGTCTCTGGTGAGCACACATGCACTTATAGCAAAAATCTCTTTCAAAAACAAAACAAAACAAAACAAAACAAAAAACCCCCACTATCAACAGAGTGAAGAGGCAAACCACGGATGGGGAGGAAATATTTGGAAATCATATATCTAATAAGGGGTTAAAATCCAGGATATAGAAAACTTAATAACAACAAAACAAACAACTTGATTGAAAAATGAGCAAAAGGGTCAGTCACCCCACAGCCTGGTGGTTAAGGCAGCTGGATCCCACACATCCAACTGCATGGTTCAAGTCCAGAACCAGCAGCTTGAAAAACATGCTGGGCATGTGTGCGTGCATGTGCGCCAAAATCCTGAAAGGAGGGAGAGAGGAGAGAGAAGGGATTACGGCGTCACCATGCCCACGAGGGGTGATGTCTTGCTTTCTCTCTCTCTCTCTCTCTCTCTCTGTCTCTCTCTGTCTCCAGCAAGTACACGTGCCTCCTGGCAAATTTAGGAAAAAAAAGTAAAAATGGGCAACATGGCGCCGCAGAAACAGACTGTGGTGCTGAAGCCACATGGAGGGCCACAGGGAGGTTCCCTGTGCCCGCTGTGGTGCACCCATGCCTGTGCCCCTGGCCGGCTAGGGCCAGGGAGGAGGGCAGTGTGGAGACCCTGGTGGAGGGCACCTCTCTCTCAGAAGAAATAAATAAACTGGGACCAGCAGATGGCGTGATGGTTGTCGCTGGACTCCCACGTAGTCGACCATGATTCGAGTCCCAGACCTGGTGGCTTAACCCTCATGCCAGGTGCGTGCGCACGTGTGCCCAAGATCCCGAGAGGAGAATGGAGGAGAAGGGAGATGGTGGCGTGGCCATCCCCCCGGGGGTAATTCCTCGCTTTCTCTCTCTGTCTCTCCAATGAGTGCAAACCCCTTATAGCAAAATTCTCTCCAAAAAGAGAAAAAGAAATAAACTTTCAAAAATATGGGCAAAGTCTTGAATTGACATTTCTCTGAAGTAGATATACAAATGACCAATAAGCATATTTTAAAAAAAAATGCTGAGCATCACATCATTAGGGAAATGCAATAAAAACCACCATGAGCTGCCACTTCACACCCATTGGAAGGGCTATTAGAAGAATGTGGGGGGACCAGCAGTTAGCGTAATGGCTATGTCACTGGACTCCCACGTAGTCAACCGCGGTTCGCGTCCCGGACCTGGTGGCTTAAAACTCACACTGGGCACATGTGCATGCGTGCCCAAGATCCTGAGAGGAGAATGGAGAAGGGATTGCGGTGTGACCATCCCCCCTGGGGGGTGATTTCTTGCTTTCTGTCTCTCTGTCTCTCTCTGTCTGGTGAGCGCACGCGCCCTATAGCAAAAACCTCTCCAGAAAAAAAAAAAAAGAATGTGGGGAAACTGGAACCCTTGTGTGCTGCTGGTGGGAATGTAAAATGGTACGATTGTTGTGAAAAACAAAATGGTGGTTTTTTGTTTTTTGTTTTTTAAAAACAGAACTACCACATGATCCAGCAATTCCCTTCTTGATATAGACCCCCAAAGAGCTGAAAGCAGAGCCTCAAAGAGTTGTTTAAACCCCCAAGTCCATCACAGTGTTATTTATGAGAGCCGAAAGGTCAAGCAACCCAGGGGTCCATAATGGATAGACAAGTGTGCAGTACACGGGGATATCAGCCACAGCCAGAGGGAGTCCTGACACACTCCGCAGCCTGGGTGGACCTTGAGGACATCACACCAAGGGAAATGAACCAAAGACCAATCCCGTCTGACTCCCTTCGCCCGCGGTACCTAGGCAAATTCAGAGAGAAGCGGGCAGTGGTCATCAGGTGCTGGGCGAGGGGCTGGAGCAAGGGACTAAGTTTCTGTCAGGGGTCGTGAAAACTACTGAAGTAGATAGCAGTAATGACAGCAGACTCCGGGGATGTACTGAACCGTGCCATTCAGTGCCCCTGCACTGTACACTTAAAACAGTGGCGATGGGGGGTCGGCAGGTGGCACGGTGGTTAAGGCACTGGACTCCCACATGGCCAACTGTGGTTCGAGTCCCAGACCTGGTGGCTGCCTTTCTCTCTCTCTCTCTCTGGTCAAATTGATAATAAATAAATAAATAAATAAACAAACAAATAAATAAATAAATAAATAAATAATTGAAAAATGGTGATGATAGGGATCAGCAGATGGCATCATGGTTACATTGCTGGACTCTCACATTGTCGACTGTGGTTCAAGTCCCAGACCTGGTGGCTGCCTTTCTCTCTAGTCAAATTGCTCATAAATAAATAAATAAAACGATAAAAAAAAGAATTATTTAAAAAATGGTGATGATAGAGACCACCAGATGGCATAACAGTTACATTCCTGCACTCCCACATACTCAGTTGACTATGGTTCGAGTCCTGGGCACAGCGACTTAAAACTCACGCCAGGCACATGTTCGTACATGCCCAAGATCCTGAGAGGAGAATGGAGGAGAGGGGATGGTGGCGTGCTGATTAGTTGCTTTCTGTTTCTCTGTGTCTCTGCTGAACACAAGTGTCCTATAGCTAAAATCGCTCAAAATAAATAAATAGCTGAAGATGGGAACTTGTATGTAATGTGTACTTTACAACAAAAACCTCTCATTTCATGTAATTTGTGTCGAACAACTCCTTCCCCCAAGCCAAACCCAGAGCCCGACTCTGCCATGTCTCCACACTCCGCAAGTTAGCTGTTCTGTCTGCTTTCCTCCCTTCTCTCTGAAACACTGCCCCTTTCTGCCCTGCTGTGCCGTGGAACTGCCCCTGATGGCCTGCTCGCTGCTGTATGCAAAGGTCACTATCAGCCTGGGGGACCATCGTGGCTGGGCAGTAACGGAGTGCACTGAGGCTGGAAGCCATGTAGCCTCTGCAGGCTCGACCCAGGGGGCTTGAGCACACACCCAGGAGGCCTGACATGCTGGAGGACTGTGGAGAGGGTCTCGCGGCTGGCCAGACCCCGCGGAGGTGCCCCACCCTCCCGTGTGCACGCAGTGTTGTCCTGACGCAGCAGCGGAAGATTGGCATCAGCCCGCTCAGCCCTCTTTCCGCAGAGGACCAGCCCTTGTGGCTTCCGGGACGCCCACCGCCTCCCGCCTTGTGGGCTGTTCCTTCTGTGTCCTTTGCTGCTTCCTCCTCTTGTCCGTGAGCTGTGAACACTGGAGGGCCTCAAAGCTTGGTTCCTGGTCCCCCTCTAGCAACCCTTGCTCTTCATGATTATTATTTTTTTTTTAGATTTTCGCCATAAAGCACGCCAGAGACAGACAGAGAGGAGGAGTGAGGCCTCACTCCCTGGGGGGATGGCCATGCTACAATCCCTTCATCTCCATTCTCCTCCTGGGATTCTGGGCATGCATGTGCATGCACCTGGCATGACTTTCAAGCCTCTGGGTCTGCAACTGGAACTGCGGAGCAAGCCATGTGGGATCCGGCCTCTTAACCCTGTGCCACCTGCTGACACGGGGACCTCACCTCGGCTTGTGGTTTAAATACCCCATCTAGAAGCTGACAGACCCCAGTTTTACCTCCAGTCCAGACCTGTCTCATGAATTTCCCCCGAAGGCCTACACCAACCCCTCCTTCCAGGTCACATGTGTGTTTCTCAGGCTTCACATGTGCAGGGCAGAACGCCTGCGCCCCGGTCCTCAGGCCTGTCTGCAGCTTTGCCCCCCAGAGACCGACACCATTCACCAGACCTCTGTCCCTCTCCTTGTGGCTGCAGGAAGTAGCGAGGCCCCAGTCTCCAGCCCCCTTTGTTGGATGCAGCCACGGGAATGGCCAGAAGCCATGTCGCCCTTCCAGACTGGCCCACAGAAACCTTCCAGCTGGGCCAGGAGGGGGTGCCGCTGGATCCGCAAGGGAAAAGTCCTCAGTTCAGGTCCAGAGACCTTCTGGAACAAGCTGGGGGGCCCCACACATGCCCAGATCCAGGCTATGGGGACTGGGTCACAGCCTGGGGGGGACCCCTGCCTGTGTCTCTCTAAAAACAGATAAACTTTTAAAAAAGAAGGAAAAAAAGAGAAGGAAGAACAAACCTCCCATCTTGTCCCCTCAAGCCCAGGGTGACGGTAGAAGGCACAGTTTACAGATGGCAGAGCTGGAGCCAGACAGTGGCCTGTGGTAAAGCGTGCTCTGTGAGGCCGTTCCATGCGGGAAGGTTCCCGGTTCAAGGCTGGAGACCTGTCAGAGGAGCCCAGCCACCCATGATCCAGGGCTGGCTGAAGCTGGGGGTGGGTCGGGACCCTGTTGGTGCTGTCTCATGGGATGAGTAAATTAACTTAAAAATAGATGTCAGGGGGGCCAGCAGGTGGTGTGTGGTTGGGGCACTGGATTCCCACATGGCCAACCCTGGTTCAAGTCCTGGACCTGGAGGCTTGCTTTCTAATTTTCTCTGTGTCTCTGTCTCTGTCTCTCTCTGGTGAGCCCTTATGCCCTATAGCAAATTAAATAATAATAATAATAATTAAAAAAATAGATGGCAGAGCCTTCGTCAGCCAAGCTCCCACCACTCCAGCCAACTGGACTTGAAGCGAGTGACAGAGAAATGCTTGTCCAGGGTAGCCCCGTGAGTTAAAGGTGCATCTTCTTAGCAGCTGGTGTACGCTCTGTTTGAGTCTGCTTGCCAGAGAGTGTGTGTGCTTCCTGGAGGGAGTCAGCGAGTGAGAGCACCTCCCCATGCTCCACCATGGGGGTGGTCACGCTGCAAACCCCTCTCCTCCACTTTTCCTTCCATTCAGAATTTGGGGCATGCACACACCCAGCGTGTTTTCCAAGCCACTGGGTCTAGGACCCAACCCCCGCAGTCGGCTGTGTGGGGCCCAGCAGCCTTCACCACACCACTGGCCGGCTGTCCCTGTTAAGTAGTAAATCTCAGTGGCATTGGCCTCCCCACGTGAGAGGTTACAGTCCTGTGGGCACCAGGGAGACCCAAACCAACACTGCGGCCCAGCCTCGGTCTCCCCGACTGCTCACATCAGAGCCTGTCAGCAACCCTGACTGCTCACATCAGAGCCTGTCAGCAACCCTCTTGGTCCACCTTCAAACATACGCTGACGCCAGACACTGTCCCCCATCTCTGCTGTCACCCCACCTCCCCAGCTTCCTCATGGTCTCCCTGCTTGCCCCCCTACCCCCTCATATAGTCTGTCCACGAGCCCGCAGTCAGCAGGAGCCTTCGAAACCTGAATCAGAGCAAGTCGCTCCTCTGCCAATGCTCTACTGGGTTCCATCAGTGTCATTCCTTACCCTGACAACCACCAGCCAAGTCCTGTGGGCTCCGACACACGCACTGTCACCTCTGCCCACACCTCCACCACTCACCTCCTCTCTGTTCCTCTAACACGGCTGATCACGCCTCAGGACCTTCGCACTAGCTGTCCCTTCTGCCGGGAATCACCCCTGCCCTTGCGCTTGGCTCACTCCGTCTCCTCCAGGCCATTGCCACGTGTCGCCTGCTTGGTGAGGCCCTGATTGTCCTTTTAGGAATCACAGTCCGCACCCTGGCCCGATCCTCTGCCACCTCCGCTTCCTGCCGGCCTCTCACTTAACAGCGCGTCTACCACGAAGTAACGCCTTTGCCACGCCTTGGTCTGTCTTCCCCAGTTGAGCCTATCTCGGGCTCTCAGGGGCTGTTCACCGTGTCCCCAGCACACAGGACGACAGTGAGCGCAGCAAGTCTGTAGATATGTTTGTGAAGGAACGAAGCCCTCATGAGGGCAGGCGCCGACGTAAGATGGTGCTTTTTTTAAAGGTTTTTACCACAGGGCGTGCACGCTCGTTGGAGGGACACAGATAGTGAGAGGAAAAGTGAGAAATCACTCCTAGGGGGTTTGGTCTAGTATATCCCTCTTCCTCCATTCTCCTGGATTTGGAGCACTCATGCACACACACCTGCCGTGTATTTCCAGGTACCAGGTCTAGGACTCGAACCGCAGTTGGCCGCATGGAAGTCCAGTGCCTTAACCACTGGTATGCGACCTGCTGGTTCTCGTTCCTTCTTTTCATTTGCCAAGGGCTTGAGATTCTTGATTCGTCAGCAAACTCGCGATGTATTTGTCTATTTTTCTATGCAAAAATGCATCATTATTTTGTCGACGACCCAGTAGGTGGGGTGGAGGTTCCCACTGGCTCTGGTCACATAAGACCACCAGGCTGAGCTCGCACCACTGAGAATTTGCATGGCCTCTGCCCACGCCAGGCAGCCCACCACCATCACAGCCTCAGAGCTGCTCTCTCAGTGGGGAGGCTTGCCAGTTACTCCCACACCTCCCCGTACGTGGCGTCCGCTGGGGCCTCAGGACACCAGCAGGTCATGAGGGCACTGGACGGGGAGCTGCCGGGCAGGACTCTGGGCCTCCAGGCGGCCCTACACAGAGCCGAGGCTGAGAAGGCGTGGGGACAGAGGGACCGCGGAGCAATGATGGAGACGGGGTGACAAGTGCACTGAAAAATGACGCAAGCGGAGAAACGGCAAAAATAAACCTGAACTCGGCATACACTCTCTACAAATGAAAAGCCTTACGTGGCTTCCCTGCAATGCACAAATAGGGCGTTTCACTCCTTAGATGCTTCGGAAGAAAAATCTGGAGAGAAAAGCTGCTCAGCTGCAATCCAATTTTTAGGTACCTTTTTCTTTTTAAAATTGAAGCCAGCTGCCTATTTCATTACTGAGCACTTTTTAAAAAGATGATTTGTCCCATGGATGGGACGGAGAAAAAGAGGAGAGAGAAGAGATACCTTGGGAGGGTCTTGACACCAGACCCACCCACATTCCCAGCCAGCCCCAGGTCCTGGGCACACAGAGAGGTCTCCAGCCGCGAACCCTGAACCCTCCCACGTGGGTCAGCCTCACGGTCACGTTTTACTGCTGCCCCACCGTCGGGCCCTGGCTACGGAGCAGGGTCGATGTCCTTCTCAGGTGCAGTGCGGACCAGCAGGGACGGCGCCCACGCTATCATTTCCCCTTTCCCATGTTGTAGTTGGGTTCACACTGAACATCTGCACAGTTCCGTCCTGCCTAGTGTTCCTGTCGATGACTCCCAACAGAGCAAACGAAAGCTTAAACATCTGGGACCAGGTCAGCAAGTAGCATGGTGGGTAAGGCGCTGGACTCCAATACAGCTGATCTCAGTTCAAGTCCTGGACCTGTTGGCTTGAAAATCACACCAGGGACATGTGTGTGCCTGCCCAAAATCCCGAGAGAGAATGGAGGAGATGAGATTGTGGCGTGGCCATCCCCCCGGGGGGAGGGGGGTTTCTTTCTCTCCGTCTCGCTCCATCTCTCTGGTGAGTGCTCGTGGCCTGTAGCAAAAATCCCTCTAAAAAGAATTTTCAAAAAATCATTGAAGTATTCTGAACATTTCCTCAGAAATGCAAATGCTGTTTCCAGCCCGGTTGCTGGGCTGCCCAGGGAGGAGGGGCCTGCAGCACAGGAGCAGAGCAGTCCAGGGCCGGAGCTCAGTGCTAACTGCCGTCCGGCCCTCAGAAGCGCTTTGGGGAGGGCGGGGGGTGCAGGCAGCATCTCCGCTGGGGACCACAGCTGCAGTGGTGGGGGCAGCCCACAGATGTTCCCGGCTGAATCGCCTGTCCCGACACCAGGCTGCAAAACGGACAGCTCCCTCTGCCAACTTCCTGTGTTCAAAAGCATAAACCCGCACACATGCAAGACAGAAATGCCCCCGTGTTTCTGCAGAAACATGGAAATGAACAAAATGAAGCTCAGAGAAAAATGGTGAGTGGCTGAACGTGTCCAGCAGGAAAAGGCGGGCATGATGGGACAGGGTGACAGGTCCCAGAGGGCCTCAGCCTGCCCGGACACAGAGGTCCCTGCTGGCCCAGGCAGTTCCATGGTCATGGGGTCAGAAAGGACTGGCTTCTTCTAAGTTTTTAGAAATAGGACAAACTCGGGACTAGCAGGTGGTGTGGTGGTTAAGGCACTGGACACTCCCACATGGCTGACCACGGTTCGAGTCCTGGGTGGCTTGCTTTCTCACTTTCCCTCTTTCTCTCTCTCTCTGTGTACCTCTCTGGTCAAATTTAAAAAAGAATAAATGAATGAATAAGATAAATAATTCTTTAAAAAAAAAAGAAATAGGACAAACTCACTGCTTAAATACCTTTATTATTTTTTAAAAATTATTTGGACATTGATAGCTCTGCAAAATACTTCTCCTATCCCCTCCCAACCCTTAAACCCTCTCCACACGTCCTCCACAATGAAACAAAATACTCATACTTGGCGCCCATTCAAATCTAATTTTTAAAAACATTTAAGATTCAAAATCAAATAGTTTTCTCTTCCAGAACTCGTTAGTAATTTTAAACCACAATGCAACATACTTAATGGCATTTTTTAAAAAATTAGCTTATCGGACTATTTTTATGAGGAAAACAAAAATCAATTCAAGGCCTTAAAGAGAATGTAAATTCCCTGTGTCTGAAAGCAAAAGACATCGAGGAACCTCTCTGCTCCTCTGGAGTTTGTGACTCCCACTTTAAGCCAATGAGACCAGCACACAGGCGACGTCCCTAGGCCCTGGGCATGGCGGGTGCGTTCGGACTGCAGCTGGGGTGCTGAACAAACTGTAGAAGGGTGGGTGGGAGAGGTGAGTCAGCACGTGCGAGGGAGGGCGAGGCTGGGGGGCCGCTCTCGGAGCAGTAGAAGCAGCCACCTCCCTGGGGTCTGCCTCCCGGCAGGCTCGTTGGGGGAGGAAGACAGCGGGAACCTGTCACCTGCACTAACCCAAGGGTGGGGACGAGCGTTGGCCCCACGTATTGCACATAGCGTCAGAGGCGTGGAGACCACGGGAGGTCCAGGAGAGGCGGGGTGCGGGTGGAGAGGGTGCCCAGCTCCAGGAACAGAGAAGAGGAAGGTTGCTGCTCACCCTGGGAGTCACGAGGTGGCAAGCACTCAATCCCCCCGCCCTCTTAGCACGCGTGCAGTCAGTGGGCCTGAAGGCATCGCTCTTCCACTCTCCCGGGACAACCGGCACAACGCACCACTCTAACGTGTTCAGGAGTGAGAACACAGGAGACGCGGTGCTCCATGGCGTTTACAGTCCCCTCAGCCCGCTCCCCTACGGGCTCCAGGAATGACCGGCCCTCTCCATGCCCCGAGTGCGACCGCATCCCTGGAGAAGCCTTGCACCCGTGGGAGGACTGAGGCGAGGCCAATGGGCTGCAAAAGTGGCCAGAGTGGTGACGTCCCTCGGCTCAACTGAAGGGACAGGGAGGGCCTCCTCTGGGTGGAAAAGCGGCCGAGTTGGAGCAGAGGTAGCCATCCTGGTGTCTAGCTGAGCCTCGAGATGGGAGAGCGGAGCTCTGACTTGCCCCTGGAAACAAACGTGCACTGCTGTCCCCGGGTTTAGTGTCCCAGGCCCTGGCCTCTATGAGTGTTAGATACTCCAAGTGCCCACTGGCATGCCTCCGAACACCCCTCCTTTGTGCTCTCCCTAACACTCGGCCACAGTGACAGGCAGACGTAGGCCGCTAGGCGGGAGTCGCTCACGCACGAGCTAGCTCACCACCGCTCTGCTCTCACCGGAGGCTCGGCGCTCTGCTCCTTGGATGCCGCCCGGTTTCAAAGCTCTTCCTCTCGGATTCTGGGTAAGCCTACAGACCACCAGAGGGTGCCAACTCCCCAAAGACTGGCCCGGATTTGTGGGCTGCAACTGATGCCAACCTATTAAGCGTTTTAAACATTAAAAGAACAAAAATAGAAACACACACACACACACACACACACACACACACACGCTTTGGCACGTGAGCCTCGTTATCTGAGCGTGTTCACGGGCCCCTCCCCGGCCCCAGCACGTCGGTCCGTTTTCAGGACGATGGCCCCTCCTGCCTCACGAAAAAGGTCGCCACGAAGCAGTTGTTTGAGGAGCACAAGGAAGAGGTGCAAATGCTGAACTGGCCCCCGAAACGGCCCTCGCGTCTAGCACTGCGATTACGCAATGCGCAGAACTTTTGTACCAGGATGACTCGTCTCAAAACTGCTGGTTGATTAAATATACATATACATATAGATATAGATATAAAAATTATTAAGTCAACATTTGCTGTTTTCAATGTGAAAACGTTACAATGTAATTCTGAATAATTGTGCATTTGCCGTAGGGTCCTCGTTAAAGGGACCATAAAAATAATTTTGTAATAAAAAAACTCTTATTTTTTAAAGTTTAGTAATTCCCTCAAGTTCAAAAGTGTGGAGCAAACGTACTGAGTAAGCAGGGCTGGAATCTGGAAGCCTTCCGTGCAGCAACCCCCACGGCAGGCCCGTACTGAGCAAGCGAAGCTGCGCCCACTCGCCCCACCACGCAGTGGGCACTGGGGCTGCTGAGGCCCCGCTGGGCTGGCTCGGCCTCAGCCTCTCACTTCCTTGGCGGCAGAAGTATAGCTCGCCAACTCCCAACCCGGAGCTCCAAGGGACACGGGAGCTGGGGGTCTGCCTTCTCTTGAGCTACCAGACTAAGCGACCGGGGCACAGAAGGGCATCTGGAGCCTGGGCGGGGCCCGCTGAGCACCAAGGCTGAGGGTGACCTGGGAGCCGGCCTTCCATCGGCTGTGGGCAGGACGGAGGCGAGGTGGACGACGCGGTGATGCGGGCGCAGTGGCGCGGTGGTGCGGGAAGGGAAAGTGCGTTAAGGTAGCTTAGAGACAGCTGGGGTCCACGTTTCTGCAGAGAGGGAGGAAAGGCAGGCCGCTCCCTCCACCTGCCGCCGACTGGCAGCTCTGGACTCTGCGGCGGGACATTCGCGCTCTCTGCTGCGAGTCTGCTGGAGACGACACAGGAACACGCTTCTCCTGGGTCTGGCAGGTACACAATTTTCTTGGCAAAGCTCTTTTTTGCCAAGTTCAGTTTTATTTGGTTGCTGTCGGGGACCGCTGTCACCGGAACTCATAGATGGGTGCGCTGTGTTCAGGAACGTGGGTTAGATTGAGGGACTGGTACCTGCAGGGCAGAGGCAGAGAAGGAAGATGGTCACTGACCGCGCGCTGAGCAGGCCCCAGCCGGAGCCCGGCCACAGCCAGTGTGTCTGAACGCAGGTCCCCTCTGCACCTCTCCAGTGGACCCCATCTTGACATCTTATGCAGTTTGTTTTGTTCCTGACAGAGAACACATGTGCATGAGAGCCAGGGACAGAGGCACGCATGTGGGGGTCTCGTCATGCCACGAGCCCGGTCCCCCGCCCTCTGGTTCATCAGGGTCGTAGACCTGGTTGGTGCGTCTCGGGTTGACTGGAGGACAGAACCTGCGGCCGGCCCTGTGGCCGCAGCACTTCATGGGACGGCCTGCACCCCTGGCTGGCCCCCTTCTTCCTTATTAATCCTGAACCACTCATAAGACGATTGTTTGGGGCATTCTGCCCTACTCACGAGTCAGCTCTACTATCTTAGAAAACCAAGCACCTGGTAAGTCCTGGGGACAGGTGCAGGCTGGAGCCTGGCCCTCGCTCCCACCATGGCCCTGTGTCTGTGGAGCCTCTGGGTTCCTCTGTGAGCCCAGGCTGAGACAGCCCATGACCTTGTGGGGAGCACAAGTGTACACCAACTCTCACGGTATCCAGAGAAAGCATGAGCAAATAGCTCCACGGCGAACCCCAACCTCATTTCACCGTTCACTTTCACATTCGCACTGTCTAGGCCTTCTGTCAACTTGGAGACTGTTAGAGAGATCGGAGGTGTTCGCTTCTTCCTCTGGGTGCTCCTAGGAGTCACGCAGGCCACCCACCCGTGGGACGACAACCCCAGGGCACGCTCAGAGGCTAGGACTGGATGTGAGTTTCTCTCTACTTGTTTCATATAGGAGTAAAGAAGGACACAGGAAAATAAGTGTATTTCTTATTAAAAAATGTTTTAAGAAAGGATTACGCATTAGCCATCAGAAATATGCAAGTCAGGACAAGCATGAGGCCCGGCTGTGGTGCGCAGGTGGCACAGTGCTGCCGCGGGACACTGGAGCCACACGGGAAGCCCGTGTTCGAATCCCACAGGGACCTGAACACACCGAGGGTACTCTCACACCTGGGATCCTGCCTGGCTGTTAGGAGGCTGCGGCAGGATCATGGCATGTAAGACCTTGCTAAGGGTCTGTCTGTCTCACTCATGAAAAAAAAAAAAGAAAAAAAAAGATTAAAAAACAACAACAACAACAAAACACCTCACGAGACACTGCTTCGTGGCCACAAGGGTAGCTGTAATTATAAAGACATAATAAAAAGTATTGGGAAAGATATGGAGCAACTGCGGGACCAGCAGCTGGCGTAATGGCTACGTGGCTGGACTCCCACGTAGTCGATTGCGGTTCAAGTCCTGGACCCGGTGGCTTAAACTCACGCTGTGTGTGTGTGCGTGTGTGTGCTCATGATCCCGAGAGGAGAATGGAGGAGAAGGAATTGCGGCGTGATCATCCCCCGGGGGATGATTTCTCGCTTTCTGTCTCTCTGTCTCTCTCTGTCTTTCCGGGTAGCACACGCCCTATAGCAAAAACCTTTCCCAAAAAAGAAAAAAAGAAAAAAGATGTGGAGAAACTGGAACCCTCATAGAACTGCTGAAGGGGCTGTAAATGGTATGACTACTGTGGAAAACAGGCTGACAGCTCCTCAGAAAGTTACAGACAGGGCCAGCAGGTGGTGTGGTAGTTAAAGGCACTGGATTCCCCCATGGCTGATCGTGGTTCGAGTCCGGATCTGGCAGCTTGCTTTCTCCCTTTCCCTTTCTCTGTCTCTGTCAAATTAAAAGCAATAACAAATGCAATTAAATAAATAATTATTAGGGCCAGCAGGTGCCATGGTGGTTAAGGTGCTGGATTCCCACGTGGTGAACCACGGTTTGAGTCCTGGATTTGGTGGCTTGTTTGCTCACTTTCCATCTCTTTTGCTCTCTCTCACTTTGTCCCTCTCTGGTCAAATTTAAATAAATAAATAAAATAAAATAAAAATTATTTTTAAAAAGTTATATACAAAAAAAAGTTAAATAGAAGGAGTCTTCAAAGAGTTCAAGGAAAATGTGTAGTATGCAAAACTATGCATGGTTTCAAAAACATTTTTTTGTACTGGGGCTGGCAGGTGGCATTGCGGTCAAGGGCAATGGACTCCCACCTGGTTGACCATGGTTCAGGTCCTGGACCCGGCAGCTTGCTTTCTCACTTTCTTACTCTGTCCCTCTCTGGTCAAATTTAAATAAATAAATAAAGTTAAATAAAATAATTCTTAAAGAATTTTGTTTTTGTTTTTAATTGCCAGAGGGCATGGGTGTTCACAGAAAGAGAGAGAGAGAGAGAGAGTGAGAGTGAGTCCCCTGGTGAGGAACAGTCACGCCACGATGGCTGCTTCCCCACTTCTCCATCCTGTCAGGATTTGGGGCACATGCACTCACGCCCACTGTGTTGTTTGAAACCACCAGGGTTGGGACTTGCACCGTGGTTGGCATATGGTATCTGGCTTCCTTAACCACTAGGCTATGGGGCTGGCCCATAAACTCATCATTTCATTTTCGCCGACTTTCTGAAGTCATGGCCCGGCGTTTCCACCCATGGGCAGGAGCCCACAGGCACTGAAAGCGGGGACCGTGCCTGGCCGCCCTGCTACAGCGGCACCGTTCACGACGGCCGGGGGTGGGGCAGCCTAGTGCCCACTAGCTGATGGCTAGATAGATACGCACTGAGCATACAGGGGACGGGACGGGAGATTATTTGACAATAGAAACGAGGTTCTGATAGGACGGGAGAGCCTGCAAGACATTACTGTACATGAAGAGGCCAGGACGAAGGCCGCGTATTGTAGGATGCTATCTACATAAAATATCCAGGAGAGCGACCTCTAGAGAGAAAGCAGGCTAGCATTCCCCAGGGCTGGGGGTGGCGGGAGCGATGGGGGGAGTCAGGGGTACCAGGATTGCTCTGTGACGAGAAATGTTCTAAACGGACCCTGAAGACCACTGACTTGTACAGTTTACGTGAATGAACTGAATGGTATGCAGAAAACACTTCCATAAAGCTATTATTTTTTTAAATTGTGAAAAGTTTTAAAAACTCACTTATAAATGGAGCAGTTACCGGAAGCCTAATGTGGCTACGGCGTTGCACTTATCTGTAGATACGACCTTGCTGTCTCTGGGCAAGGGACTTGAGTCAGTCTGGGGAAGGACCACTCATAATTAACCACAAAGTGAAATTTGGAAATAAAAAAAGTGCTCCTATTAATACATTCGGAGAGGAATCAGGTGTTTTATGATATGTTTCACTCTCTGGGGATAGCAACGTGCTTAAAAAGGTACCAACGGGGGACGTCAGTACATGGTGGTTCGGGCTCTGGACTCCCACATGGCCGACTGCAGTTGGAGTCCCAGACCTGGCGGCTTGCTTTCTCACTTTCCCTCTCTCTCTCAGGTCAAATTTTAAAAAATAGCAAGAAAATTAGGCAAAATAACTCTTAAAAAAAAAATACCAGGGGTGGGACCAGCAGATGGCGTGGTGGTTAAGGCACTGGACTCCCACAAGGCTGCCTGCAGTTCAAGTCCTGGCTTGAAAATCACTCTGGGCATTTGTGTGCCTAAAGCCCTGAGAAGAGGAGAAGGGACTGTACTGTGGCCATCCCGCTGGGAGCAGACTTGCCGCTTTCCCTCCCTGTGGAGTGCATGTGCCCTACAGCAAAAACAGCAGCAATAAAAAAACCAGCAAGGGCGGAGGGGCCCCAAAGGCAGGAAAAGCCAGCACTCAGGTGTGCTCCCTCCCCCAGCCCAGATGAAACACAGGCAGGACGGTCACCTCATGGCCTCTTAGGCAGAGACTGAAACCCAGCCCGTGTGGGAGCCACGTGTAAAGAAAACAGCCACAAGAATAAAAAGGCTGACAGTAAAATTCAGTCTCTCATCAGATTAATTTACATTTTAGTTACTAATTAGATTTTGGAGGAAAACATAACCAGCAAGATTGACATAAATATTGTCCAAAATATAGCATTGCTAAAGTTATTTTTAAAAATGATCATTTACTTAATTTAATATATTTATTACTCTTCTTCAATTTGACTAGAAGTGAGAGAAGGAAAGTGAGAAAGCGAGCCACCAGGTCTGGGACTTGGACCACAGTTGGCCATGTGGGAGTCCAGCACTTGAGCCACCATGCCACCTGTCAGCCCTGTTGCTTAAATTAAAAAAAAAATTAATTAAAAAAAGTTATTGGGGGGACCAGCAGTTAGCGAAATGGCTATGTCGCTGGACTCTCACGTAGTCGACCGCGGTTCAAGTCCTGGACCCGGTGCCAGGTGCGTGTGCGTGCGTGCCCAAGATCCCAAGAGGAGAATGGAGGAGAAGGGATTGCGGCATGGCCATTCCCCCGGGGTGTGATTTCTCGCTTTCTGTCTCTCTGTCTCTCTCTGTCTGGC
>NW_006198617.1:2084097-2093016 GCF_000334495.1 Tupaia belangeri chinensis | reverse complement strand
ATGCCGAGGTCACACAGGCAGGTCCTGGCTTGCCTCCCGAGGTCTCCGCCTCTTCGGTAACCCTGGCAGCTAGGGCTCCAGGTGGGTGGCAGATGGGGCCCTGAGGACGCTGCCCTGCTCGCTCTCTCCGAGGAAATACAAACTTTCCTTCGTTCGATACTTCGTTTTCACCTCATTCCGTCAGTGCTAAGCCCGTTAGGTGCAACTGATGTCATTTATTTATTTAAATACTATTATCAAAAAAAGAAAAGTTTACTGTGAGTCAGTGAGAGAGAGAGAGAGAGAGAGAGGGAGAGAGAAAGAGAGTGAGGCCCTCCTGCCGTGATCCACCCCTGCCTCTGTGTCACGGTCACGTGTGCTGCCATGCTTAGGGAGGCCGCGGGGCGAGAACCAGGACTCTCTCGCTCGGGCCCAGCCGCAGTGCCACCTGGCCGGGTCGCTGAGGGGCCGTGGCGCCCTGGTGTGCTGAGCCAGCTCACCATTCCGAGCTCCTGTGGTAGTAGTAGCCCTCTATGGAGGCCGCCGACTTCTGGAAGCAGATGTAGTAGAACCCGGCGAAGGAAGCACCGCTGATGTCTTTGATCGTGTGGTCCGGGACCAGGAACTGCTCCTGCACAGAGGAAGAGGGTCAGCAGGCCAAGCCCCGGGGCTCCCTGCTAAGCTCCACGGGGTTTTAAGGACCACCTGAAAAAAGAGAGGATTCTGGTCTCACCAGATTTACAGGGTGGTGGCCAGCCACTGGGTCTCAGCCTGACCTGTGAGCGGCGCTGACGTACCTCGGGTGTTCTGCACACCAAAGCACAAACCGTGCTGGGGCCCCTGGGAGCAGCATCGCAGAGAAGGGGCCCTGTCCGCACATCTCATCGATAACCAGCGCCTACTGCCTCTTGCCCCCCTCCTGCCCACCTACTGCCTGCCTGCCTCCCGCCTGCCTCCTGCCCACCTACTGCCTATGTACTGTCTACTTACTGCCAGCCTGCCTGCCTCCTGACTCTATACTGCCTACCTCCTGCCTATATACTGCCTACCTACTGCCTGTCTGCCTTCAGAGGCCACAGCCAGACCCCTAGGAGGACACGTTTCTGCTCCAGTTCCCAGGAGTGGTCCCGCAGTTCTTGATCGCCTTGAGAACAGTGAGCCACTTCTGTGGCTCCGTGGACATTCGGATCAATGGCCAGGAGTTCCCGTGACACCTGCCGTGACATCTCCCACTGACTCCGCAGCTCGGCAGAGGCCACGGGGAGGAGGGGACTGTTTTGACCAGGTACCTTATGAGAAGGGCAGGGCTGGTCCTGCTGGCCTGGACCTTGAGAAGCATACCCCAGCACCATCTCTTCTGCACGGGAGGGTGCAGTCTGAAGCCCCAGGGCCTCAGCAAGGCTCCTAAAGGCTCTCAGATGAGTCGGCCTGAGAAATCTGCAACGACTCCATTGCTTTTAAAAATTAATCTTTTTATTTAATCTCTGAAATTCTAGCAATTTAAAAACTGTTCAGGTTTTTGCCATAGGGCATGCACATTCTCCAGAGAGAGACAGAGAGGGCTCTCGGGGTCTTGGGTACACAAGCACAAACGCCAGGTGTTGATTCTCAGGCCCCTGCGTCCGGGACTCAAACCACAGCTGGCCATGCGGGAATCCAGCATCTTAACTGCTTTAACCACCATGCCACCTGCTGGCCCCCAAAATTCAAATTTTAAAAATGAATCTCGGGGCCAGTAGGTGACGTGGTGGTTGTGGCACCGAATCTGACCGATCACGGTTCAGTTCACAGCCCTGGTGGCTTACTTTCTCTCTCTCTGTCTCCTTCTGGTGAATTAAAATGAATAATAATAATAAATAAAGCTAATGATTCTTTAATGGGACCAGAAGATGTCATAGTGGTTACATCGCTGGGTTCCCACATGGCCGAGGGTGGTCGGAGTCTTGGACCCAGTGTTTCAAAGTCATGCCAGGTGCATGTGCGCGCGTGCCCGAGCTCCTGGGAGGAGAACGGAGAAGGGACTGCAGCGTGGCCATCCCCTCCAGGGGGTGATTTCTCGCTTTCCTTCTCACTGTGTTTCTCCCCACCCCGCCCTTGCAAGTGCACATGCCCTAAGGCCAAAAAAATTAATCTTAAAATTAGGAGACACTTCCTCTGGCAGGGTCTGGCTGGCATGCGTCCCCTATGATGGTGAGCTCATGGGGTGGGACTCGCCACTGACTCCCCGTGCCTTCCAGCGGGGAGTGACCGTGTTCACCCCTCAGAGTGATGAGCGACGCCAAGTAAGGGGTGGGTGCCCGGTCTCTGCGAAAGCTGGCACGATGCCAAGTAAGACGCGGTCTTCCCCAATGCCGGGGACCAGGGCTGGGGCGGGTGCGTGTTCAGAGTGCTCTGATGAACTTGTTCCATGGCTGTGCCACCCCAGGGCTGCAAACGCTCTGCTCTCTAAAACAAGGAGCACAGGTGACTCCTCACTGGGAGCCAGCCACTGAGTCAGCCAGCCACGGAGAGTCCCGGCTGGAGCTGGAGCTAGGGCTGGGGACTGGAAACACCACATTCCATTCCTGCCCCTCATTTCCTGAGCTGGAGGGAAGCTGAGGACCTGAGACTGCCAGGCCCAGGGGGAGGATGTGGAGGAGCAGCGCTGAGACCCACGGCAAGGACAGGGGGACGTGACTCAGTCAAAGAAAGCCTGGCTTGCCCTGAACCCACAGAATGACTCAACCCGGAGGTCCAGAGGGATTCCTGGGAGGGAGAGAGGAAATGGAGCGGGCACAGCAGTGTCAGAGACCTGCACGGCTCACCCGAGAACCACCAGCCGATGTTGCGTGAACCAGGGCGTGCTCTTCACACGTGTCAGGCACTGCCACGGGGAGCCCGTGGCTGGGAGGGACAGCTGGGCAGGGCAGATGTGTGGGTGCACCCCAGTGGGAGCCTCAGAGGATTGCTGGGTGAGGCCTTACCTTCCACCTCATGAAGACATAATCCCCATTCTTCAGCTCTTCATAATCGAAGTCATCTGAATTAAACGATTTTGCATACTGATAAAAAGCCAGAAACTTGCCCTGAAAGCAAAACGCAGGGTTCAATGGATCAATCAAGAGCGGAGGGCTGGTGCCAGGACTCCCTTTCCGTGCCCAGGTGCGAGCACCTTTCCAAAGGCATGGCAGTTGGCAGACGTGCCCCCCCCCACACACACACACAGGGCAGCTAAGGCTGAGGAGTGACGGGGCCTCTGGTCACCCTGCGGGAACGCAGACCTGAGCTCCAGGGCAGAGCCCTGGCCCCTAGCAGGGCACCGCCAGACCACCTGCCCAGCTAACACGGCCCAGGAGAAGGCCAAGGATGGGCACGGGTGCCTTCCAGAGCCCGTTCTCAGAGCAGGAAGAGCTCCGTAGGTAAACCCACAGTAGCGGGAGAGCCTGCAGGACAGCTAGAAACAGCCTGTCCGGCCGTGGGAGAGCGAGGGTTCAGTCAAGCTTGGTCCTTGGGCAGGACGTGAGGCTCCTGGCCAGTTAAGGAGAAACTGAAAACAGGTAAAATATAATTACATTTAAAATGGAGATTAGAAATAGGTTATAAAACCATATCTTATGATCTTGTTTTTGTAAAAAAAAAAGAAAGAAAGAAAGAAAAGAAAACGATAGATAACCCAGACGAGACTCAGGAGATGACGACAGGGTTAAGCTTCTGTACTGTCGTTAGAGCTGAGCTCCTCCCTTTTGCTTTTATGTTTTTCAGATATTCCTGAATAAGCATGTAGTAATTTCATAAGAAAACTCTTGTTTTTTTTTTTTTTTTTTTTTTTTTAGGGGTTTTCGTTATAGGGTGCATACGCTCACCAGAAAGAGAGAGAAACAGAGAGACAGAAAGTGAGAAATCACCCCCCGGGGGATGGCCACGCTGCAATCCCTTCTCCTCCATTCTCCTCTCGGGATCTTGGGCACACATGTCCGGCGTGAATTTAAGCCATTGGTCTGGGAATCAAACCATGGTCGACTATATGGGAGTCCAGTGACATAGCCATTATGCCATCTACTGGTTCCCATAAAAAAAAATTTAAATACAATATTTTTAAGATAAAGTCACAGACTTCTGTCACACAGGTATTTCTGCTCTAAGTAGTGAGGACAGACAGTCTTGACTTAAGCGTACCCCCATACCACCCTTCAGTATCGCCCAGGAACACCTGAAGGTGCAGTTCAGCATGACGTCCTGATTCTCGTCTACAGTGGAAAACGAGACCAGGGGTGAGGTTTACCAGATGCACGCTGCAAATCCGGATGCGTGGAGGCCCAGTGTAGAGCTCCCAGAGTCCCAGCTGGGCACCTGGGCATGCCCGTGGGTCGGGAAGACTCCGGGAAAGCTGAGTCCTATCGGCGCGGCCAGTCCTGCGCGTCCCGCAGGCCCTGCTGCCTCACCCTACCACACTCGCCGAGGGTAGCCTTCCAAGTCCCTTGCTCACCCAGAGGGTTTTGATCCAGTCTAGCAAAGACCAGGGTCTGAGGAAGTCAATGGGAACGTCACAAGTAGCTTTCCAGGCCTTGGCAGCCAACCTAGCCCAAAACTGAGCAGCCACTGGGCCTCAAGGACTTTGCTTTCTGCAGGGCCAACTCGAAACGGAAAACTGGTGGAGGGGAGAAGGCTGTGGTTTACTACGAGGAAACTTTCCACACTGGGACTGCCGAGGAAGGAGCTACCTCATGAGGTAGCAAGCCATGCAGAAAAAGCTGTGTTGGGGCCAGCAAGTGGCACAGTGGTTAAGGCGCTGGACTCCACATGACGGATCGTGGTTTGAGTCCTGGACCTGGCGGCTTGAAAGAAACTCACACCGGGTGTGTGTGTATGTGTGCCCGAAATCCCAGGAGGAGAGAGGAGGAGAAGGGACTGATATGTCGCCATCTCCCCTGGGGGTGATTTCTCACTCCCCCTCTAGCTGTTCCGGTGACTGCTCTCTATGACAAAAGCATTTTAAAAAGGGACCAGCAAACGGTGTAATGGTTATGTCGCTGGACTCTCACGTAATCGACCCGTTAAGAATCCTTGACCCAGCAGCTTTAAATTCACACCAGGTGCGTGTGCATGTGTGAGTGCCCAAAATCCCAAGAGGAAACTCGAAGAGAAGGGATTGGGGTGTGGCCACCCTTCAGGGTAATTTCTCGCTTTCTGTCTCTCTGTGTCTGTCTTTCCAACAAGTGCATGTGCCCTATAGCAAAAATCTCTCTTGATAAAAGAGAACCACACTGGGTGTAAGGCAGGGTTGGTGCAAAGGACACCACGCAGCTCTGCTTTTTCTTTCTTTCACGTTTCTTTCTTTCTTCCATGAACAACACAGAGAGAAAGAAGGACAGCACCCTCAGCAGGTTCTTAAGGCCACAATCCACCCCCGCCCACCCTGGACCGTGGGCACGAGAATGCCCAGGGTACTCAAAGAGGTCGCTGCATGCAGACTGGGCGCACCCTGTGTGGGTCAGCTTTGCAGAGCATCACTGGCACTGTCTGGACCCCGGCACTGGGCCATCACACCACCTGGGCTCCCCCGCCTTCAGGATACTTGGGTCTTGTTCACTGACTCGAGTGACAAAGACAGAAAACTATCTAGCTTTGTGTGTCCGTTTTCTAAAAAATCAAAACAATAGCTTTCACAAAATGACTTAAAAAGCTCAAATTTAAGTTTAAATTTAGGGCCAGCTTTGTGGCATAATGATTAATAGAGCCAGATCTTCTATGGCTGACCACAGTTAGAATCTGGGATCCAGTGGCTTGAAAAATACACTAGAGGAGAGGGCCAGCAGATGGCACAGCAGTTACATCGCTGGACTCCCACATGGCCAACTGCGGTTTGAGTCCCAGACCCGATGGCTTGAAACTCATGCTGGGAGCATGTACATGCATGGCCAAGAAACTTTAATAAAAGAAAAAGGGGAGCTCCTCCTGGGAGGAGAATAGAGGAGAAAGGATTGTGGCGTGGCCATCTTCCTGGGGGGTGATTTCTCACTTTCCCTCTCACTGTCTCTGTCTCTCTATGGTGAGTGCACATGCCTTAAGGCAAAAACGTCTTTAAAAAAAAAAAAAAACTGGAACCAGCAGATGGTATAATGTTATGTCACTGGACTCCCACATGGCTGACCAGGGTTTGAGTCCTGGACCCAGAGGCTTGACACTCACGCTTGGAGTATGTGTGTGCGTGCCCAAAATCCCAGGAGGAGAAGGGACTGCAGGATGGCCATGACCTCTAGGAGGTGATTTCTTGCTTTCTGTCTCTCTGGTGAGTGCACGCACCCTATAGCAATAATCTATCTTAAAAACAAAACAAAACACCGGGGGAAAAAATAAAAATAAACAACAAAAATCATACTGGGCCTATGAGCATATGTGCCCCACACCGTACAGAATGGAGAGATGGTGGTGAGGGAGGAGGTCTGACTACGCTCCCTTGGAAGGAGCTTTCTCTTCTCCCTCTCTCCTCCTCTCCACTCCTGGTGAGTACACATGCCCTCTGGCAACTGAAAGTTAAAAACGTATTCAACCCAAACTTGGCATTTCGCAGGTGCTCCTCCCGAACTCAAGTTAAAAAGCGTTAATAAAGAAGCAGCTGATCTGCAGCGAGGCTGTCTCAGGCCAGGGCCTGCTGCGTCATGCCAGAACCAGGGTGTGAGTGGCAGTGGGGAGAATGAGTTCTAGAACCTTTGTCACGGACACAGCTGCCTCTGGGGCGAGCACACTGGACTTGGCCAGCGCTGGAGGTTCACCGGTGTGGCCACTAAGCTGAAACGCTGTCACACCAGGCTGAGGGGGGAGTTTTGAAGACGGGAGACTTCTGGGACTGTCACTGAGGACGCTGGGACAACCATCTTGAAGCGGCTGTGACCGGAGGACAGACGGTAAAGGGGGAGCCTGGAGCTCTGGGCGCTGTCCTCTCCTGAGTCTAGTGGGGCGGGGACCAGCAGCGACGTGGCTGTGTGTCACCGGCAAGCCAGCACGAGGCCAGGTTCCCTGAGGGGCACCTCCACCTCCCATCGACCCTACAGTCAGTGACAACTGCTGGGTCACAGGGTCCCCCCAGGCGGAGGGGACTGGAGAGGAAGGATGCACGGGAGATGGACCACGGGCAGGAACTGCTGACAGCAGAGCTGGCCTTGGTGGAACTCTGCGGGTCTGTCGTCGGGTAACCATCGGTTGCGTAGGGGAGGTCTGGGGCCAAGGCACAGGGGAGCACAGCCGGACCCACACGCCGCCTCCTCCTGGGTTCCCGGCCAGGACTGCCCCGAGCACACTGGGTGTGTGCATGCGTGCCAGTGACCCAGGCCGGCTGAGGCTGGGGTGGACTGCGGCGTGAAGACCCTCAGGGATGCTGGCACATACCCTGGGTCTCGCTCGCTCTCTGATGAAATGAACTTAGAAGAAACAAACCAACAGAAGGGAAGGCGGGTGAGCTGAGGCCTGGGTGGAGGAACGGCCTCCCTCCCCCTGGCTACAGAGCCCCGCGGACCCCTGGGAGGGAAGACCGGGGTCATCCTCCAGCAGACCCTGGGCCGCCCAGAGCGACCAGCCCGACTCACCCAGTGTTTCCGATCAACGTCTTCATCTGCGTCCCACTTTCGAGTTAAGAAAGGGTGCTTTTTGCTGATTATTTCTCCTTCAAAGAAGGTTGTGAGGGTTGGATACTCCTGTGGACAAGCCCAGATGTCAGAACAGGGCGTCGAATGAGTGCTGGAACCTTCTGCAGAACCAGCCTTGCCTAACTTCTTCCTGATACTGAACGAAACCAGTCACGGGGCTCGCAGTCCCCACCCGTCAGACAGGGCTGACTGGCCCGTGCGCCGTGGAAACAGATCTGGGTTAAGTCCCTCACAATGGCTCGGCCACAGGCAGTCTCTGACTGCACTCGTTCATGTGCGGTCTCCCAGAAAGGAATGTGGGCGGTCCCACAGGTACATTCTGGATATTCTAGTGTTCAAAGTGGACCCGGAATTAGATCTTACTTTCCAAGGTATTCACCCCCAAACAGGCTGCAACACCCCACTGCTCACAGTCAAGTCTCCTGCAAGCCATGGACTGGCCCTTCTCAACCTGGCACCTGCCGCTTTCATAGCAATTCTTCTTTCTAGCAGTGAGCGTTTTGGTAGGCTATCTTGATGTATCTTAATTAGATGCAGAAATACATCTAATTCTATTACATGACCTAAGACAATTTATAGAAGGGGAAATATATGCAAATGATGTCTGAAAAAATGCTAATTATTATAAAACATATCATTGAGGGGTCAGCAGGTGGTGTGGTAGGTAAGGCTCTGGACTCCCAATGGCTGACCACGGTTCGAGTCCCGGACCTGGCAGCTTGCTTTCTCACTGACTCTCTCTCTTTCTGGTGCGCACACATACCCTAAAAAGCAAATTGAAATAACAATAATAATAATAAATAAAATAAAAACAATTTTTAGAAGAACACGTCACTGAAGGAATAAACAAGTTGTCACATGCTACTTAGAAGAGAAAAAAGTTTCCATGAAAAGTTCATAGAAAATACACATGAAAAAGTTAGGCATGGATTTAGACTGTTTTTTCGCACTAAAGTAAACTCATGCTTTAATTTTACTTTTCTCACAAACTTTTGGAAGTCCCCTTATACTGTTCATTGCATTTGCCACTTGTTTATGTATCTATAAATAGGCAGGGCCAGCCAGTGGCAAGGTGGTTCAGATCCCACACAGCCTGAACCTAAGTTCTTAGGCCTGGACCTGAAAGCTCAAGAAACACGCTGGGTGCGTGTGTGTGCACATGCCTGGAACCTCAGAAGGAAGAAGTGGAGGAGGGCCTGTGATGCGACCATGCCTGGTGGGGAATGCTCTCCCGCCTCCTCTCTCTGTGTCGCTCTGGCAAGCGCGTGCATCCTCCACCTTGCCTGGCAAGCCACAGACGCAGTCCTAAGGTCCTCAT
>NW_006198617.1:2078085-2083263 GCF_000334495.1 Tupaia belangeri chinensis | reverse complement strand
GGGGAGTTTTGAAGACGGGAGACTTCTGGGACTGTCACTGAGGACGCTGGGACAACCATCTTGAAGCGGCTGTGACCGGAGGACAGACGGTAAAGGGGGAGCCTGGAGCTCTGGGCGCTGTCCTCTCCTGAGTCTAGTGGGGCGGGGACCAGCAGCGACGTGGCTGTGTGTCACCGGCAAGCCAGCACGAGGCCAGGTTCCCTGAGGGGCACCTCCACCTCCCATCGACCCTACAGTCAGTGACAACTGCTGGGTCACAGGGTCCCCCCAGGCGGAGGGGACTGGAGAGGAAGGATGCACGGGAGATGGACCACGGGCAGGAACTGCTGACAGCAGAGCTGGCCTTGGTGGAACTCTGCGGGTCTGTCGTCGGGTAACCATCGGTTGCGTAGGGGAGGTCTGGGGCCAAGGCACAGGGGAGCACAGCCGGACCCACACGCCTCCTCCTCCTGGGTTCCCGGCCAGGACTGCCCCGAGCACACTGGGTGTGTGCATGCGTGCCAGTGACCCAGGCCGGCTGAGGCTGGGGTGGACTGCGGCGTGAAGACCCTCAGGGATGCTGGCACATACCCTGGGTCTCGCTCGCTCTCTGATGAAATGAACTTAGAAGAAACAAACCAACAGAAGGGAAGGCGGGTGAGCTGAGGCCTGGGTGGAGGAACGGCCTCCCTCCCCCTGGCTACAGAGCCCCGCGGGCCCCTGGGAGGGAAGACCGGGGTCATCCTCCAGCAGACCCTGGGCCGCCCAGAGCGACCAGCCCGACTCACCCAGTGTTTCCGATCAACGTCTTCATCTGCGTCCCACTTTCGAGTTAAGAAAGGGTGCTTTTTGCTGATTATTTCTCCTTCAAAGAAGGTTGTGAGGGTTGGATACTCCTGTGGACAAGCCCAGATGTCAGAACAGGGCGTCGAATGAGTGCTGGCACCTTCTGCAGAACCAGCCTTGCCTAACTTCTTCCTGATACTGAACGAAACCAGTCACGGGGCTCGCAGTCCCCACCCGTCAGACAGGGCTGACTGGCCCGTGCGCCGTGGAAACAGATCTGGGTTAAGTCCCTCACAATGGCTCGGCCTCAGGCAGAGTCTCTGACTGCACTTGTTCATGTGCGGTCTCCCAGAGAGGAATGTGGGCGGTCCCACAGGTACATTCTGGATATTCTAGTGTTCAAAGTGGACCCGGAATTAGATCTTACTTTCCAAGGTATTCACCCCCAAACAGGCTGCAACACCCCACTGCTCACAGTCAAGTCTCCTGCAAGCCATGGACTGGCCCTTCTCAACCTGGCACCTGCCGCTTTCATAGCAATTCTTCTTTCTAGCAGTGAGCGTTTTGGTAGGCTATCTTGATGTATCTTAATTAGATGCAGAAATACATCTAATTCTATTACATGACCTAAGACAATTTATAGAAGGGGAAATATATGCAAATGATGTCTGCAAAAATGCTAATTATTATAAAACATATCATTGAGGGGTCAGCAGGTGGTGTGGTAGTTAAGGCTTTGGACTCCCAATGGCTGACCACGGTTCGAGTCCCGGACCTGGCAGCTTGCTTTCTCACTGACTCTCTCTCTTTCTGGTGCGCACACATACCCTAAAAAGCAAATTGAAATAACAATAATAATAATAAATAAAATAAAAACAATTTTTAGAAGAACACGTCACTGAAGGAATAAACAAGTTGTCACATGCTACTTAGAAGAGAAAAAAGTTTCCATGAAAAGTTCATAGAAAATACACATGAAAAAGTTAGGCATGGATTTAGACTGTTTTTTCGCACTAAAGTAAACTCATGCTTTAATTTTACTTTTCTCACAAACTTTTGGAAGTCCCCTTATACTGTTCATTGCATTTGCCACTTGTTTATGTATCTATAAATAGGCAGGGCCAGCCAGTGGCAAGGTGGTTCAGATCCCACACAGCCTGAACCTAAGTTCTTAGGCCTGGACCTGAAAGCTCGAGAAACACGCTGGGTGCGTGTGTGTGCACATGCCTGGAACCTCAGAAGGAAGAAGTGGAGGAGGGCCTGCGATGCGACCATGCCTGGTGGGGAATGCTTTCCCGCCTCCTCTCTCTGTCTCGCTCTGGCAAGCGCGTGCCTCCTGCACCTTGCCTGGCAAGCCACAGACGCAGTCCTAAGGTCCTCAGGACTTCGGAGGTCCTGCTGTTCCCCTCCAGACCCTACATGTGCAGGGTAAGGTGCATGTTCCCCTCTCACCCTGCAGCGTTCCTTCACACGTATTCAAGACCAAGCGTCTGATGGCTTTGCCAGAGCCTCAGCTCGCCCCAGGCACTCGGGACCCTCCTGAGGGATGCCACCAGAGCTGGCCCAGAGGCTCCCTGGGACAGGACAGGGCACCGCCGCTGCGCCCATAAGGCTGCTCCGTGAGGACACTGCTGAGGGGCTCTGTGGTCTTAACAGAGAGTTTTAAGATACCACACACCTGGGACCAGCAGATGGCATAATGGTTACGTTGCTGGATCCCACAGAGTCAACCGTGGTTCGAGTCCTGGACTTAGTGGCTTAGAATTTAAAGCCAGCGTGTGTGCACGTGTACACAAAATCCCAAGAGAACAATAAAGGAGAAGGGATTGAGGTGTGGTCATCCCCTCCTCCGGGGGGATTTCTTGCTTTCTGTTTCTCTGGTGAGTACATGCACCCTATAACATGCCCTATAGGAAAACAAAATCTCTCTAAAAAAAAAAAGATACATGGGACCAGCAGTTAGTGTGATGGCTATGTCACTGGACTCCCGTGTAGTTGAACGCGGTTTGAGTCCCGGACCTGGTGGCTTAAAACACACCGGGCGTGTGTGCATGCATGCCCAAGATCCCGAGGGGAGGAGAATGGAGAAGGGATTGGGGGGTGATTTCTCTCTCTCTGTCTGTCTGGTGAGCGCACACGCCCTATAGCAAAAACCTCTCAAACAAACAAACAAACAAAAAACCCAGAAAAAACCCACACACCTAACATACCACAAACCATGGGTTCCTTACCTGGGCTCTGCTGCTGGGCTCTTCACATAAGTGTTTAAAAAGTTCCAGGCAAATGTGTACCATGAAAAATCAATGCATGGCTTTCAAAATATTTTTGCACCAAAATAAACTTGTACTTTATGGGGTCAGCCGGTGGCGTGGTATACCCAGAGGCGCTGGACTCCCACATGGCTGACCACGGTTTGAGTCCTGGACCTGACGGCTTGCCTTCTCATTTCCCCTTTCTCTCTCTCTTGCTCTCCTAGGGTCAAATTTAAAAAAAAAATGACAAATGGAAATAAATAGTTCTTTTAAAATAAGTAAACAAACTTGTACTTTAATCCCCATGACAAATGGAACTGAGCACTTTATTTTTAAGTTCATTTATTTATTTCATGAGAGAGAGAAAGACACCTCAACGGGGTCCCCACGCCTGGGTGCAGCCCAGCCTCACCCACCTGGATGCGGGTGCGCGCACTGCCCCGGGCCTTCCTAGGTGAGGCCAGCCGCTTTACTGCTGTGCCCCAATTGCCACAGATGGCTTTGTCTCGTTTTGTTTTTGAAAAGAATCACATACCTAATTTTATATTTTAGTATTATTTTTAAATTTTGCAAGAGGGCACATGTGCCCACCAGAGAGACCCAGACAGAGAGAGGGAGAGAAAGTGAGAAAGCAAATCGCCACGTCAGGGACTTGAACCGTGATTAGCCATGTGGGCGTCCAGTGTCTTAATCACCATGCCACCTGCTGGCCCCAACACTGATTTTTAAGTTTGTTATTTCATTCATGATAGAGAGCACATGTACGTGCATGGAAGAGACAGAGAGTGGCACGCGATGCCCTTCCCCTGGCCTCTAGCTTGGCAGGGTCTTGGGCCCAGGCGGCCGAGGCTGCCTCGTGGTGGGCCGACCCAAGGGTCCACGTGACAATTGGCTGTGTCCAGCACTGCAGTTCGGACTGCCACCGACCGCACCAGCAGGCTTCTACAGACCTCCTGAAGTTGCCTCGTTACGAGTAAACACATTCAAGGGGAGCGGGCCCCATGGGACTAACCGCAGCTCGAGTCCCGGACCCAGTTGCTTGAAAATCACGCTGGGCACGTGTGTGTGCCTGAGATCCCAAGAGGAGAACGGAGAAGGGACTGAGGCGTGGCCATTCCCCCGGGGGGTGATCTCTCACTTTCCCGCTCTGTCTCTCTCTGGCGAGTCAGAGGGGGAAGAGGTGATCAGCACCCCAGGCAGAGGTGGGCTTCCCTGGGGGGCTGGCTGTCATCAGTCATGGAGGCCATCGCCCTGCCCCCTCAGGCCCACTCACCCAGAACTGCCTGCTGGGTGTGCCTAGCCTCCCGAGCCACCCACCTTCAGGACACAGCTAGCCAACTGGCTGTAGGGGACTGAGGACGACGGCCCACATGCACCTCAGTCCGTGACGAACCAGCAGCACAGCGGGTGCTTCAGGCCCGAGAGCGTCTCCTGTTCCCAGCCACCTCAGCATCCCAGACGGGGCTGCTGGCCCTCCACCTGGGCCTCTGTGAGGAGGGCTGGCCACACTGCTGGGCTGTGCTGCTGGAAAGGCTCTCTCCCTGTTGGTGGCTCAGAAATACATTTTTTTTTTTTTGGAGAGGTTTTTGCTATAGGGCACGAGCGCTTGCCAGGAAGACAGAGAGAGACATAGAGATAGAAAGCGAGAAATCACCCCCCAGGGGGGATGGCCACGCTGTGATCCCTTCTCCTCCATTCTCCTCTCGGGATCTTGGGCACGCACGCACATGCGCCTGGTGTGAGTTTTAAGCCACCAGGTCCGGGACTCGAATTGTGGTTGACTACGTGGGAGTCCAGTGACATAGCCATTACACTAACTGCTGGTCCTGAGAAATGCATTTTTTTCTTTTTTCAAAATTTTGCCAGAGGGTGTGTGAGCTTTTGGGATCCTGGGCATGCACACAGGCCCAGTGTGTTTTTCCAGGCTGCTGGGTTTGGGACTCGAACTGTGCTATTGGCCATGTGAGAGCTAGTCGCCTTAACCACCAGGCCACTGCTGGTCCAGGAATGTCATTTAATACGCATTTTTTACAATTCTGAGATTTCCTTTCCTTTTTTTCCCCTTTTTTTGGAGAGGTTTTTGCTATAGGGCGCATGCATTCGCCAGACAGACAGAGAGAGACAGAGAGATGGAAAGTGAGAAATCACCCACCAGGAGGGA
>NW_006198617.1:2077135-2078000 GCF_000334495.1 Tupaia belangeri chinensis | reverse complement strand
GGGTCCGGGAGTCGAACCGCGGTCGACGACGTGGGAGTCCAGCGACATAGCCATTACGCTAACTGCTGGTCCCTGAGATTTCATTTCTAAAAGGCACACAGACTTTACGGTGTGACCGTGACTGTGAAGACAGCAATTATGTCCTGTCAGTAGTTAGGTCTCCACACCGAGCAGCTCAGACCATTTACCAGCTTCACTGGTCCAGGCTGTGGCACAACAGTAACTGGGGGTGGACTGCAGCATGGGGACCCTGTGGGTGGAGCCGGTCTCTCTTTCACAGAGGAAATAAATGAATAAACTTCCAAAACAGCTTAATTAAAGCTGGCCCCGCAGCACAGTGGTTAAGGGAGCCAGATCCCACACGGCCAACTGCCGTTCAAATACTGGCCCCGGCAGCTTGGAAAATGTGGACGCTTGTGCACGCATCCCTCAAATCCCGATGGGGTGGGGGGGAGGAAGAAAGCCTGCAGTGTGCCCGCGCCTCCCTGGGAGGGCCTCTCCGCAAACGCAGGCACTCTCCGACCATTACGAAAACGAACTTAAAGTAAGGTACACATTTGACATTTTAAGTAATAAAGGCCCAGGTGGTAGTACAGTAGTTTAAATGGGAAAGCAAGCAAAAATGACACTACCGATAGAAGTTAGAGATTTGTTACAGATTTCTGCATTTTCCTACCTATGGCAACCACATACTAGGCTTATAATTTTTTTTTAAAGAAGTTTTTGCCTTAGGGTGCCTTAGGGTCATGGGAGAGAGACAGACAGAGACAGTGAGAGGGAAAGTGAGAAATCACCCCTTGGGGGGATGACCACGCTGCAATCCTTTCTCCTCCATTCTCCTCTCAGGATTTTGGGCACACACACA
>NW_006198617.1:2076621-2077052 GCF_000334495.1 Tupaia belangeri chinensis | reverse complement strand
CCCCCAGGGAGGATGGCCACGCTGCAATCCCTTCTCCTCCATTCTCCTCTCGGGATCTTGGGCACGCACGCACACGCGCCCGGCATGAGTTCTAAGCCACCGGGTCTGGGACGTGAACCGCGGTCGACTATGTGGGAGTCCAGCGACATAGCCATTACGCTAACTGCTGGTTCCCGAAAACATGGGATTTTCAAGGCACTGGGTCTAGGATCGAACTGCAGTCAGCCATGTGGGAGTCAAGTGATGTAACTGCTACGCCATCTGGGCACCCCTAGATTTATGTCTTCTTTTTTTTTTTAAAAAAAAAGTATATTTTTTATTAATTTAAATTTATTTATTCATTCATTTATTTTAAGTTGACCAGAGAGAGATACACAGAGAGAGAGAGAGAGAGAGGAAAAGTGAGAAAGCAAGTCACCAGGTCTGGGACT
>NW_006198617.1:2069717-2076471 GCF_000334495.1 Tupaia belangeri chinensis | reverse complement strand
GCCTAGCTGAGGCGAGGGGGACTACACAACATAGTAAGCCCTGTCGGGGGCCCTGCCTCTCTAGCTGCCTTCCCCACCACGAGGGAAAGAACTTTAAAAGTTAGTTTCAAAAGCTTCTTCCTCGGTGTCTTCTCTTTCTTTCTTTTTTGCTATAGGGTATGTACACTCACTGGAGAGAGAGAGAAGAAAAGTAAGAAATCATCCCATGGTGGGGGAAAGGGGGGCACGCCACAATCCCCTTTCCTCTGTTCTCCTTTTGGGATCTTGGGCATGCACACGCATGCACACGGCATGACTTCCAAGCCATCAGGTCTGGGACTAGAACCACGGTCAGTTCCGTGGGAGCCCACTACCTTAAACACTATGCCACCTGCTGGTGCCTCTCCTCAGTGCTCTTCCTACCCAAGGCCAACTCCACAGAGCAGACTGCAGGGGGTTTTCAATTCCTACTTTACGGGCGAGGAAACCAGAAATGTAGAGAAATCAGATTGTAGAACCACTAAGGGGCAGAGTGAGGTCACCCAGCCCCAGAGAGCTGAGCAAGGCCAAAGGATTCCTCGGCTAGGTCAAGCCCCAGCACTCGCGGAGGGTGTGCAGGCCAGTCCCGTCACCTCCTTCCTTCCTCTTCCTGTTTACTCGCCGGTGGGGAAGAGGATGCTCCTTCCGACATTCTAAATTCCCAGGAGCTCAGAGGTTTAAAAAGTGGGTTACAGCGGGGCACACGCCACCCTCAGCACGCTGCCCTGCTAGAAACGGGACGGTCACTTCTCACTGTTACAGTGAGCTAAGGGATTTAAAGACCTTCGAGGACCCTGGCTCATCTCGGAAACTGCTGCACTGATCATGAGGGGGAGAGCCATATTCTTATAAATGGTTTCCCCCAAAAGGATGAAAACAAATCAAGGGGCGAGGTGCTGGCGCAGTGACACCCCGGACACTAGGCGCACGCACTCCGTCCCCGTCCCCCGTGCCCTGGCTGAGGCTGGGGGTGGGTCAGAGTGAAGACCCTACTGGGGAAGTCTGTCTCTCCTCCGTGGAATAAACAAATTCACTTAAAAGACCCACAATCAATAGCGTTGGTCTCATTGTGACATATTTATAAACTTAAAAGATCTGTGAGTCCAGGGCCAGCAGGTGACATGTGGTTAAGGCGCTGGACTCCTACATGGCTGCCAGCGGTTTGAGTCCCAAACCTGGCGGCTTGCTTCCTCACGTTCCCTGTTTTTCCTCCAGAGAGCGTATGCCCCTATAGCACACTAACCAATCAGCCCTAACGAATCTGTGCCTCTGTGCACTCTGCCACAGGACACGCCCAAACCGCATGCTTTATGTTCCATGTGCAGTGACCATACTTCAAAACGGGGTGCTCTGGTCAGGCCTTGCAGACTGGGACGGCCCGCCCGAACCCCAGTCCTGGTCCAGGTCGCGGAGTGCTTACCTCGGTCAGGCCTTTGATCTTCAGGTACCCACACAGGTAAGAGTTCCCTGTGTCCACATGCTGGAAAGAAAGGACACACAGCCCATTACAGAAGGGAAGACCCGCTGCGGCACGCTGGGGGTCCAGGCGGAGGAAGGCTGGCCTGGGTCAGGGCACGGCCAGTGCAGCCCTGGCTTACTCGGCCTTCGGGACCATCACAGGCGCTGCTCTGATGAGGCCGCGGATCCCAGACTGCTCGCCTGCCTTCAGCGGAGTACCCCGAGGCCGAGAGCGGCTCTGGAACGGTGAGCCTGCTCAAGCCTTGCTCTCTGCACTGCCTTCCCCACACGTGTCCGTCTGATCTGGACTCGGGGCCCTGCGGCGCACGGGTTTCCGTCTCCTTGCACGCAGGTGCCCCCCGTAACCCTGCCTGACTCTCTCGTGTCGTTCTGGCCTCTTCTCTCCCTTGCCACCATACCCCGACCCCGGACAGCTGCCCCTCCCGGTGTTCACCCCAAGCGAGATCTCTTCACCGCATGGGCGGAACCTCAGGATGGCTTCCAGGGGACTCACTCAGGTGGGACCGACTGAGGTTCTGAACTAAAGTGCCGGCCGAACACCCGACTGTCCCGTGAACCCCCGCTCTGACCATTTCGTCCGGGCGCTTGTTCCTTAATAGAGTCAGGGGGCTAAGATAAACACGGATGGCAGCCACGGCTGCTCTGAGGCCTGGTGGCACCGATCGTCAGCTGCTGAGACACGACCGATGCCCACCCAACACGGGGTTCTTCTCCCCTGTGCGGGCAGGGCCCAGAGTTGTCCTAGCACCTTCCCTGACCAAAACCCGGTCAACCCTGATGGATCCAAGGCAAACACGTGGCCCTGCCCCTTACAAGTCGTCGGTTTGGGGCGAGTGGCCCTGCTGGCCACTCAGAGGGGTGTCTCCTGGCTGAGCCCGGGAAAGAGCTTCTGAAGACGGCCATGTGAGGAATGGCTCTTCTTCCCTGGTGTGGTGGCGTGTACATGCCACGACCCGGCTGGAGCGGCCAGCGGGAGACCATGAGCGACAGGCCAGGGGAGCCGAGGTGGGCGGCACAGCCTGGAGCCAGAGGCCTAAGCCGAGGCCTTCGCTTTCATGGACGCAGTCCCCAACTCCTTATGACATGAGACAACAGAGCCATTTCCTCTGTAGCCTCATTTGAAGTGGGCATGGTTACTTGGTTAAAATGTACTAACCAGTACATCTCACCCACATCTGTAAAGATGCACCCTTGAATAGGCAGTTTCAGAGAGTGTGATGAGACTCGCTTCTAAAGTAAACCCGTGGGACCAGCAGTTAGTGTAATGGCTATGTCGCTGGACTCCCATGTAGTTGACCGCAGTTCTGGACCTGGTGGCTTAAAACTCACGCCGGGCGCGTGTGCGTGCGTGCCCAAGATCCCGAGAGGAGAATGAAGAAGGGATTGCGGCGTGACCATCCCCCCTGGGGGTGATTTCTCGCTTTCTGTCTCTCTCTGTCTGCCTGACAAGCGCACGCGCCCTATAGCAAAAACCTCTCAAAAAAAAAAAAAGTCAAACTGTGAACGAAGGCAAACTAAGTGTGGTGGTTGGTGGGTCTCCAAAAAGTTCACAGAAGATGTATACTATGAACTATGCAGGTTTCAGGGTTTTTGGCACCAAAATAAACTGTACTTTAATTCCATTTTCTATGAACTTTCTGAAGTCCCCTTGTACAATGGTACCCGTGGTACGTTATGATCTTAACGTTAAATGACGTCTCACTGTGAGAAGCTCGGGAGTTGTGTGGCATTTATTGGAGCTGGGAATTCTACCAACTGCAAACAGCGAGGCCATCCTTAGAGGCTGCAATGACCCCAGTCGGCCAGATGGTGTCAGCACCACAGAGAACGAGCTCCAGTGAGGCTCCGGTGCCTTTGGTTTGGTGCTGGTGACAAAGGTGTTCCGTGTGAAAACTGCCCAAGCATCTTAAATATCCTCCCCCGCTGACCTTGGGATCGGACCTTATCTAACGTGGCTCATCGACACGAATGTGTTCTGCAAAGAACTTTTTCTTAGAGGACACACAGACCTTAATAAAACCTGAGGCCTTAATTCTCACTGAATTCGGTACAGCTTGGGGTTTCCCAGCTGCCGGAAAGGGTATCAGGTGGCCAGGGTATCTCTAATAAGATTAAAACGTGAGCTATGCGTTGGCTAACACCTCCCGGGGGTTACCACACAGAAGAGTCGGAGTTTCAGCCTGGCCTCCACCCAGCCGTGCGTCTCTTCCACTCTGCCCAGACACACCACCACGCGCTCAGCTTAACCAAACGCCAGGCCGGCACCTCCACGAGGGACAGCAAGGCGAGTGCTCGGCGAGAGGGTGGCACGGCACAGCTGCGCCCGGCAGCTGCTCTTCAACGCTCCCGTCAGCGGCCTGGTCTTTATCCTGCCGTGCTTCTTAGACGACAGAGAAGGAAAGAGTAGAAGGAAAAAGCGAGAGAGGGAAAAAAGAAAAAGAAAAAAGGGTCCGGAAACGCGTAAAGGTTCGAGGGACTCTACACCGAAATCTCAAAAAAGGTGCACGTTAACCATCAGGAAAATGCAAATCGGGCCCACAGTGAGAGTCTACGCCCACTCAGGTGGCTACAGTCGATGAGACGGACAATAGCAAGTGCCGACGAGGATGCGGAGGGAAAGTGACTCACTGTCCACTCACCAGCATGCTAAAACTGTTCCCACGTGACCTTGGGACTCACTGTCCACTCACCAGCATGCTAAAACCGTTCCCACGTGACCTTGGGACTCACTGGCCGCTCACCAACATGCTAAAACCGTTCCCACGTGACCCGGCAATCCCACTGCTGGGTGTCTACCACCCACGAGAAGCGAAAGCACGTGTCCACATAAAAATTTGTCCCCGGATGTTCAAACAGCACTGGTCCTCCCAGCGCCAGGGGGGACAGCCCAAATGCCCACCAACTGATTAGGCGATAAACAAAACCCATACAAGGCATGACTTCTACAGCGGCGACGATTCAACGACAGAAAGGACCGAGGGGCGGACATACGCTGACATGGGTGAACCTTGAAAACGTGATGCTAAGTGAGAAAAACCAGACGTGGAGGAAAAACACTGTATGACTCCATTTATAGCAAATGTCCCAAACAGGCAAACCGAAAATAATACTAATTGGTGGTTGTCCAGGGTTGAAGGGGGTGAGGCCAAGGGGCATGAAGCTTCTCTCTGGGGTGCCAGTGAACATACGCCGAAATTAGGTCACGGCGGTGGCTACACGGTGACCGTGTGGGAGACGGAGCTGCACAGCTTGAGCAAGTGTGCTGTACGGGAAGTGAGCCGCGTGTCACGACGGTGCTCAGACAAGGGAGAGGGCACCGCGACGGGCAGGACTGTTCTGAGAAGGACGAGTCTGAGAAACTAGTCCTGGCTGAAAAACCAGATGATGGGGCAACACACATGCCACGGGCAGGTGGCGGTGACACAGCAGCAGGCGCTGGTTCAGACGCAGGTGGCACTCCTTGGCTGACCACCGCCCCCATCACCAGCCACCCCACTGGCTGGTTCCACTGTTCATAAGGAGCCCAGTGTCTGGCGGTTCAGAATGACACTACGGACAGCGGGTGACAGTCACTGTAGACTTCCCTTCCCTACCTGGCCACCCCGCCAGAGGTTTCCCATCAGAAACCATCAAACGAGACTAGGGGCACGAGTTCAAGACCACCCCAAACATGACCCACAGCAGGGGTCTCCGGAGCGTCGGATGAGCTGAAAAACCCGCCTGCACCTTCACACTAGTCTCACATTTTAAGAGAAAGAGAAGGGGACCATCGCATTAGGCACGTAGTGATGAGCGTAGTTCGTTTCTCAGTCGCGACAAACATGGTGGCTCGCGACAGCACTTCAAAGTGCACGAAGAGCTCGGGGGTGCAGTTGCTCCCAAGGGAAAGTGCAGGAAGTATTTATTCCCACGAGGCAGTAAGAAAGCAGACACTGACGCGTGCTCTACCGCGAACACAAGGAAAGGCACCCCAGTGTCTTTTAGGTGGGAGATCACTTGTTCAGAGAAGAGATTTAAAATTTAAAAAATTTAAAGGGCAAAGGGCAAGCACGAGGCACTGACACGTCGCACACTCCACCCCCAGTGGTAGGGGCAGGGAGGCGGCATGGAGGGCCTTAGGCTTCTGGAAGGGCTTTCGGGTGGTCAGGTGTGTGGAGGGTCCTCCGGGTGCAGCCTGCGGGGTGGGGTGTCAGACTAAGTTAAAAGGGAGGGGGAGGAATGGAGGAGGGACTGGTTTGTGGGTAAGGGAGATAAAAAGGGGAATTCACCACCAACCTTCTGGCGCTGGGAATAAGTGTCAGGCACCAGAGGGGTAAGGGACAGAAGGGGCCTTGGCAGATGAAACTGTGGTTCCAAAGCTGACCAGGGCCTGGCGGCAGGTACTGGGAAATCCAGGTCAAACAGGGGGGAGGTGGGAAGACGTGTACTAGAAGTGGGTGCCTTAGATTCCCCAGCATGGGTATGGGAGGCGGCGAGGAAGCCCTGCGCGGTGTAGATAAAAGTTACCAATGCAGAAAGACAGCCGGTTGCAGACGGTATGGGGTGGGGAGGGTGGAGTACCAGCAGCGGCAGAGTGGGGTGGGAGTATGAGAAGCCTGGGGCAGCGAGCAGGAGGTTCCTGGACCACGAAGAGGAGGCGGTGGGTGTGCGTGGGGCACCCTCGGAAGCAAGATCCTAACAGACTTGGAAGTGTCCTACTAGGTGGCACCCAGGTGTGAGCACCGGGTTTTGGAAAGGTGGGGTTCAGGGTCTGAGATACCACTGTGGGTTGGAGGCTCTCAGCCAAGGGAGAGAGGGCACTCCCACATTTGGGGGAGCAGATCAAACTCTCCAAAGGAGACCCCAGGTGGGAGGATTCCTGGGACTGGGGGGCCCTCACGCCTCAGGTCTGGGAGAGTCTGACGTGGGCCCAGCCCCAGAGGGGGTCCCGAGGCTGGGGAAGCCAATGGAGAGCTTTTTAGGGCCTGAGCACACCGAGGGGAGGGCAGGTCTAGCGATCTCCTCCTGCCGGGGAGGAAGGATTCAAGCGAGAGGGTGCCAGCCACGGGGGGGCTTCCGGGTCCCAGGCGGGCCGGTCACGGGCTTAGGTCTGGGAGAGTTGGGGGGTCTGCCAGGAGCTGGTGACGACAGGCCCCGAGTCCGAGGGTCAGACCAGGGTAGGGGTCGCAGAGTGTGAGACGCCAGCTGGGCAGGTCCCGGGTGGGAAACGCCGGGTGCAGGAGGCCCCGGCGGCGAGGGCCTGGTCCGCGGCTGCGGG
>NW_006198617.1:2063388-2069142 GCF_000334495.1 Tupaia belangeri chinensis | reverse complement strand
CTCGGCGCGGAGTGGGCGGGGCGCGGCGCGTTTGTGATGCTGATTGACTGGAGGTGTGCGCCCGCGGCGCGCGGCAGCGACGGCGCGCCATTGGTGTCATGCGAAGATGGCGGCGTCCAGGGGAAGCTGAGAGCCGTGGGAGGTGGTGGGACACTTCCGTACAGCACGAGCGTGCGGCTTTGGGAGCGGAGGGAAGGCCCCTTCGCCCGGTGTTTCCTGTACTCAGGTTCGCGCCGCGCATCCTCCCAGGCCGTCCGAGGCGATGTGGAGGAGCTGCCTCCGGCTGCGGGATGGGGGCCGCCGCCTCCTGAACCTGCCGCCGGCTGGACTCACCGCCTCAGTCCCCCGGGCCCCAGCCCGGGCCTACGCCCCTCCGACAGGTGAGGCCAGCACATGTTCCTTTTTGGGCAGGGGCTATCGGAGCTGGGGGCAGGTTGCGAACTTGACTGTGCGGGGCAAGGTGACAGGCAGTTGCAGGGTCACGAGGTTATTCAGGCAGGTCGAGTACTGTTACAGGTGGGAAAGTGGAGTCTAGACCCGGGCAGGGGCGACCCGAGGGCCCACAGCGCGTCATGGCGGGAGACAATCATGGACATTTGACCTACGCTGCTCTTCTCAACGCTTATGGCTTCCCTCTTCATAAGGGAGGCAGTTAGGCACCACTCTGGATCAGGACTTCTCCAAGGTCACAGCAGACTCTGAAGTTTGTGGAGGGCAAAGGCTAGCCTGCCAGACCGCTTTCTGGGTCCCCAGTGTCCGGCAGGAGACCTGGCATAGAAGGGGGCCAAACTCCTGGCCTTGAGTCCTCCATCCTGAGCACTTTCTGTTCAGGTTTCCTGGCTCTGTGTCCTACCACAACTCCTCCATCTCCAGCCTTTTCTCCTAAGTAGAGTTGACACCATGCCTCTTTCCTCCCCCCGGCCTCCATTGAGACCTAGGAGTGTTGACCTCATTGCACCGGGGAGAGGTTTAGAGTAAAAGTGGGAGTGACTCACTTCAGTCCATGAAGACTAGCACCACTCTCCTTCCACTTCGTTGTTTGTGTGCTGGGGTCAGGAGGCAGAGGTCAGGACATACATGGTCTCATCTGAATAATGTTCACTGTCAAACACAGAAGGTTACAGTGTCCCCTATTCTACTCCCACCTCGTGGTGTCATAGGTCTAGAAAGGGCCTTAGGTGGAAGAGCATTTAAGCTGGCCTGGATAGATGAGTAGGAGTCAGGCCAAGAGGAGGAGGAGTACCTGGAACAGGTGCAGGAGTAATTGAGGTGGAGGGACCTTGTATAAGGCTGCCTGCTTTTGGAGATCAGCTGTGCAGGCAGTTCGACACCATGGCAGGAGTGCGGATCTAGGGTCGAATGTTGGCTGGACCTCTGAGGTACCATGTGATCTTGGGCAGGGAACTATCATTACTTGAGGCCCCAGGTTGTCTCGGAGTTCTTCTGGCTGTCAAGTGTCATAACATTTTATAGAGTGGGGAAGAGGTTTGCATACGGCAGGGGCTGGGCCATGAAGGGCAGTAAAGAGGAAGGAGAGGCCAGCCGATGGTGTAGTGATTATGTCGCTGGACTCCCACATGGCCAACCAGTTTGAGTCCCAGGCCCGGTGACTTGAAAATCATGCCAGGCATGTGTGCGTGCATGCCCAAGATCCTGAGAGGAGAATAGTGGAGAAGGGATTGCGGCGTGGCCATCCCCCCTGGGGGTGATTTCTCGCTTTCTATCTCTCTGTCTCTCTCTGTCTGTCTGGTGAGTGCATGTGCCCTATAGCAAAAAGCTCTCAAAAAAAAAAAAAAAAAAGACTTGCCGGCGTGAGATTTTTGTGTGTCGTTGGAGTGGTGGAAGATTAAACTCGCCCTTGGGGTCCTCGATTCCTTCTCAGTGAAGACTTCCATGGGGGACCAGCAGTTAGCGTAATGGCTATGTCCCTGGACTCCCACGTAGTCGACCGCGGTTCGAGTACCGGACCCAGTGGCTTAAACTCATGCTGGGCGCATGTGCGTGCGTGCGTGCTCAAGATCCCGAGAGGGGAATGGAGGAGAAGGGATTGCAGCATGACCATACCCGCTGGGGGGTGATTTCCCGCTTTCTGTCTCTCTGTCTCTCTCTGTCTGTCTGGGGAGTGCATGCGCCCTATAGCAAAAACCTCTCAAAAAAAAAGAAAGAAAAAAAAAGACTTCCATGGCAAGCCGATTGAACTTGTCTTCTTAGCAGTAGCCATACCATTCAAGGTTCTCAGAAGGGAGAGGAGGTGCTTAATTAAAGGTCACCGAGGCAGGTGTCAGAGGAGGTGTTGCGGCAGAGAGACCTAAGGGCAGTGCCGTGGCAATCCAGCTGTCCGTCTGTCTGCGGTCTGGCAGCTCCCTGGAGGAGGAGGTGTTCTGGAGGAGTCGCATGCCTGCCTGAGTGCAGAAACCAGTGAGATCAAGCCTGGACGTCTGTTCTCCACTGTTTACAAACTGTCATCGGAGTAAGACGTGTAGCTGAGAACCTCTGCCACCTCGGAGGCATCGCCTGTCCTGTCACCTTCATGATGGTACGGATTGACATCATGTGGTCTGTAGATGAGGGGTCCACCTGTCTTTGCAAGTAACGTTTGTTAGAGCGCAAGCACACTCACGGGCTTACGTGGTACCCGTGGCTGCTCTCACTAAGTGGTGCGATTGAGTAGTTGCCGCAGAGACCATATGGCCTTCAATGCCTAAAATATTTACTGCCTGGCTCGCTACAGAAAAAATTTGCCAACTACTGCTGTAGACAGAAGAGTAATTTGGAAAATAGTATGTTTATACATTTTGCCTGAAAGTTTTTATTTTTAAAGGTTATTCACTTATTTCTTCCACGAATGAGAGAGGAAGAGAGACAGACAGACAGCACGCCCTACAGTGTTGTGATTCTGTGACCCACCTCCAGCTTCAGCCAGTCCAGATTATCGGCACGTGTGTGCCTGCCATGCTCAGAGAGACCTCTGGGAATGAACCTGGAGCTCTCCGTTGTGAGTCAGCTCTCAGAGCGTTGAGTTCATCTTTCATTTACTATATAGGGCACATGCACTTGCTGGGGAGGCCCAGGGAGAGGGAACGAGAGAAACCCTGGGTGGAGGGACCTTGGAGGTGAGGACCCCTTAGAGGTGAGGACCACGCTGCGATCCTTTCTCCTGTTTTCCTGTTGGGATCTTGAACTTGCACACATATGTGCTTGTTTTTCTCAAGCCCCCAGGTTCAGGACTCGAACTGTGCAGTTGGCCATGTGGGATCCAGCCACCTTAATCACTGGCTGGCCCAAACATTGCATTTTAACCCTGCACCACTGCCTAGCCCCTGAAGGATTTAAAAAACATCCCTATACTATTCGATTCGCTCACGTAAGGTGTTTTAGTGTGAATAGTTTCGAGTATATTCAGAGTTGGGCAGCCATCCTCACCATCAATTTAAGACATTTTTATCATCCCAAAGAAATTCACAGTCCTTACGGTCTTTGCGATTATTCAGTGTCATCACCCTTACCCCCCTCCATCTTGCCCTAGGCAACCACGACTTTGCTTTCCTCCTCTGTACGTTTCTTCCGGACATTTCATATGAATAGAATGTGGTCTTTCCTGACCGGCGTTTCTCACTTAGCATATTTCTAAGGCTTATCCATGATGTACCGTGTATTAGTATATATTTTTTTTTTAGAGGTTTTTGCCTTAGGGGCTGTGTACTCTCCAGCGAGAGAGAGACACACACACAGACAGTGAAAGAGAAAGTGAGAAATCACTCCCCCACCCCAGGGAGATGGCCACACCACGAATCCTTTCTTTTCCTCCCAGGATCTTGGACGCACACGCACACGCACACGCGCATGCACATCCGGCATGAGTTTCAAGCTACTGCATCTAGGACTCGCACCGTGGTCGGGCTTGTGGGAGTGCAGCGACGTAACCACTATGCCATCTGCTGGCCTAAGTATTCTATTTTTTATTACCAAATAACATCTCGTTGTATAGACGCACAGCCACTCCTCCCTGATGACCTACCTGTTTAACGACTGCTGGGACTTAGTGACCAGTTCTCTCGCGTGGGGACATCCTGTCTGTGTGACTCTCGGGAGTCCCTTCTGAGTCCTTGTCTTGTTCCTGCAGTCGGCTCGTCTTCACTACACGAAGTGTTTGCAGTCACGTAAGACTGCATATTTCATTTATGAATTTGTACTCTATTGTGCATTATTAGTAGTTTTCAGAATAAATAAAAGCAGTCACATCAGATTTATATTGTATTGTGTTTCTCGCCTTCTGGTGCTTATCTAATTATGCTTTCCTTGTGGATAAAATGAAATGATTCTAGTGTAATGTCGTGTGATATCTATTGAAAACTATATATCCCGTGGCACCATGACACCCCACCAGACAGCTGCCTTTAGGCTGCCCACTAATTGACCAGTTCGCTTAACAGCCTGGTCAAGGGACAGGGACTCGGCCGTTAACCGAGGAGCGACTGTACTGTATTTTGCTTACCCGCTGGGGGACGTTCGGGCTGTCCGCACCGCTTGGCTCTGATGAATAATGTTGCTGTAAACATTGTGTACACACATGTTTGTGTGGGCCTACGGCTTCGTCTCTCTGCGGATGCCCCAGGAGTAGAATTGCTGGGTCAGACGATAACTGCATAGCTGCCCGAGGAGTTGCCAGGCCTTGGCAAGGTGGCTGCACCCTTGGCATCTCCACCATCCATGTGTGACGGTTCTTGAGCACTTCCTGTGCTTATTGGCCGTTTGTATGCGTTTTTTTTTTTTTTTTTAAGAAATGTATTTAGATCTTGGGCAGTTTTTTAATTAGGTTATTTGTCTTATTATCAGCTTATAAGAGTTCTTTATATGTATTATTTTCATACATATGAGGCTGGACTGAAGAATTTTGATAACCTGAAAACAGCCGGTTGGCGCGGCCCTGCAATTACTGATGGGGTGCCCCAAGGTAGAATCTCAGCTTTGAGGTTTCAGGCCCGCCAGATGGCACTGTTTTAAAAGCTAAAGCTGTTGCGGCAGCTCTGAGAGGGCACTTCCTCTTCTTGGGGCATGGTGGGAGTTGTAGTTCCTGAGGCTTTAAGTCCTTCCAGAGAGAAAGGCCAGCCCAGAAATTACGACTGGTTAGAAAGGCCACTCGCTGGTTCATGAAGACTGGCCAGGGGGATTGTAGGGAAGTGACCCAGAGGAGCACCCTCAGGACGCAGAGACCCAGAAGGCATTCCTTTCCAGTTCAGCATGCATCATACAAGCGGGCTTGTCTGGCTGTCTGCTTTCCTAGCGGGTGTGTGTGCTCACCAGAGAGAGAGAGAGACAGAAACGGGGAGGGGAGGAGAAGGTACCCTTCATGGGCAATGGCCACACTATAATTTCTTCTCCATCTCTCCTTCTTTTGGGCATTTTTTAAAAAGAATTATTTAATGTATTATTTTTCTTCTTCAGTTTGACCAGACAGAGTAAGGGAGAGTGAGAAAGCAAGTGGCCAGGTACAGGCCTCAGACCGTGGTCGGCCCCGTGGGAGTCCCGTGCCCTCACTACCCCGACACCCGCCGGCCTCTCTTTTTGAGGTTGTGAGCACGCATGCACATGCACCCTGTGTGTTTCTGAAGCCACCCGGCCTGGGGCTTGTGGTCAGGCATGTGGGATCTGGCTGCCTTAACCACTAGGTCGTGGTGCCAGCCCAACACCAACACAGGCAGGTTTTTTTTTTTTTTTTTTTTTTTTTTTTTTTTTTTTTTTTTTTTTTTTTTT
>NW_006198617.1:2060682-2063309 GCF_000334495.1 Tupaia belangeri chinensis | reverse complement strand
AGAATTGCTGGGTCAGACGATAACTGCATAGCTGCCCGAGGAGTTGCCAGGCCTTGGCAAGGTGGCTGCACCCTTGGCATCTCCACCAGCCATGTGTGACGGTTCTTGAGCACTTCCTGTGCTTATTGGCCGTTTGTATGCGTTTTTTTTTTTTTTTTTAAGAAATGTATTTAGATCTTGGGCAGTTTTTTAATTAGGTTATTTGTCTTATTATCAGCTTATAAGAGTTCTTTATATGTATTATTTTCATACATATGAGGCTGGACTGAAGAATTTTGATAACCTGAAAACAGCCGGTTGGCGCGGCCCTGCAATTACTGATGGGGTGCCCCAAGGTAGAATCTCAGCTTTGAGGTTTCAGGCCCGCCAGATGGCACTGTTTTAAAAGCTAAAGCTGTTGCGGCAGCTCTGAGAGGGCACTTCCTCTTCTTGGGGCATGGTGGGAGTTGTAGTTCCTGAGGCTTTAAGTCCTTCCAGAGAGAAAGGCCAGCCCAGAAATTACGACTGGTTAGAAAGGCCACTCGCTGGTTCATGAAGACTGGCCAGGGGGATTGTAGGGAAGTGACCCAGAGGAGCACCCTCAGGACGCAGAGACCCAGAAGGCATTCCTTTCCAGTTCAGCATGCATCATACAAGCGGGCTTGTCTGGCTGTCTGCTTTCCTAGCGGGTGTGTGTGCTCACCAGAGAGAGAGAGAGACAGAAACGGGGAGGGGAGGAGAAGGTACCCTTCATGGGCAATGGCCACACTATAATTTCTTCTCCATCTCTCCTTCTTTTGGGCATTTTTAAAAAAGAATTACTTTATGTATTATTTTTCTTCTTCAGTTTGACCAGACAGAGTGAGGGAGAGTGAGAAAGCAAGTGGCCAGGTACAGGCCTCAGACCGTGGTCGGCCCCGTGGGAGTCCCGTGCCCTCACTACCCCGACACCCGCCGGCCTCTCTTTTTGAGGTTGTGAGCACGCATGCACATGCACCCTGTGTGTTTCTGAAGCCACCCGGCCTGGGGCTTGTGGTCAGGCATGTGGGATCTGGCTGCCTTAACCACTAGGTCGTGGTGCCAGCCCAACACCAACACAGGCAGGGTTTTTTTTTTTTTTTTTTTTTTTTTTTTTTTTTTTTTTTTTTTTTTTTTTCTTTTTTTTGTCTTGTTTTGATTTTAGTTGTTGCTATGGGGCACATGCACTCTCCAGAGAGAAAGAGCGAGAAAGTGAGAAGTCACCTGCCCCAGGTTGGATGGCCATGCCACAGTCCCTTTTCCTTGGGATTTTGGGTACGCATGCACCTGTGCCCGACAGTTACTCGTACCACTCAGTTGGCTGCGTGTGATCCAGCGCCTTAGCCCCCATGGCCTGCTGGCCCCATGAATAGGTTTTTTTTTTTTTTGGGGGGGGGTTTGCTCTAGGGCATGTGCACTCGCCAGAAAGAGAGACAGAGAGACAGAAAGCGAGAAATCACCCCCCAGGGGGGATCGCCACACCGCAATTCCTTCTACTCTGTTCTCCTCTCAAGATCTTGGCCACGCACGCACACGCACCCGGTATGAGTTTAAGCCACTAGGTCTGGGACTCGAACCGCGGTCGACTACATGGGAGTCCAGCGAAATAGCCATTATGCTGGTCCCCCCTCTAATAGGTTTTTAAAGTTGTTCTCTGCTTAGCCTATTTTCTTGTGATTAGCTTTTTAAACTCAACACTTTTTTTTAAAGAATTACTTATTTAATTTTATCTATTCATTTATTTTAACTTGACCAGAGAGAGAGAGAAAGCAAGCAAGCGGGAAAGCAAGAAAGCGAGCCACCAGGTCTGGAACTTGAACCATGGAACCATGGTCGACCATATGGGAGTGTCCAGCACCTTAACCACTGTGCCACCTGCTGGCTCCCAAATTCAACACTTGTTGACAAGCCCCTTTCTTTGCATCTGCAGTCATGAAACTGTCTCTTGTGGAATGCTGTATGTGGGCCAGGTGGTGACCCAGTGGTGGCACAACTGGAGCCCTGTGGGAACTGGCATGGGTTTGGGTCCTGTACCTCTCTGACGGTTCTGTGATCCAGGTTGGCTGGGCCGGGAGTGGATGTGCAGCATGGGGGCCTTGCTGCGGAGTTCTCTTCTTTTCTTTTCTTTTCTTTTCTTTTCTTTTCTTTTCTTTTCTTTTCTTTTGCATAGAGGAAATGAGTAGATAAACTTAGGAGGAAAACAACACGAGAAAAGCACCGTGTGTATTTTTGCCACGGATGTTCTGTAAAGGGAATGCGTACATCTCTAGACCCCGGTTCTGTGTGACACTGAAAGGTCATCCCTAAAGGTTGATGCCGGCTAACCTGCGTCCACCGAGGGTGGGAGTTTCTTTCACAGGCCCCAGTGGTCTCACGACTCGTCATATAAGAGCCGCATACATGAGGGCGCGGGCAAAGAACGTTCATCTTTGTGACTGTTGGGGAGCACGGACCCACCGGATGTCCAGGTCAGCCCTTACTCGGCTCCCTGTGCCCTTCGTACTGCTCTGCTATGGCCCCCGCCCCCGGATCCCACCCTGTGCCTCTAAGGGTCTGTCCCCAGTTTCCCAGGGTTGTCCTCTGGCTGGCTGGCTAGCTCTCCAAGCCTCCGTTTTCCGGAAGGCGTCGTG
>NW_006198617.1:2058433-2060658 GCF_000334495.1 Tupaia belangeri chinensis | reverse complement strand
CATGCTTCTCAAAGCCCAGATCACTGGTGAGGTCGGAGCCCCTCCGTCAGGCACAGGTTAGAGCTGCCGGGCGGAGGGCTCCCCTGCTCCCAGGACGAGACTAGAATTCCCCGGTGTGTGTCCCCCGCCCGTGTGTGCTCACTGTGCCACCATCACGTCGTCGTTGGCCTGCCTAAGTGTCCGTCTTCCCACCAGGCTGTTAGTGCCCCGAGGCCGGAGCTGAGCTCGCACACGTCCCATCCCAGGACCTCGCTCACGGCCTGCGGTGTGGTCGCCCCTCGCCAGTGTGTGCTCTGACACGGGACTCTGCTCCTGAGTGTCAGCACCCCCAGGAAAGCCCCGTCGGAAACGTGCCCACACAGGTGCTCGTCCCTAACCGGCCCCCAGCGGCCCAGGGCTCCCTGTGCCCTGCTGCCCTCTCTGATGAGCGTGGCTCCTCCTGTTCTGAGCAGCTTGGTGGCTCCTTCCCTGTCCCTTCGTCCCACTCCCTTCTAGGTTTTCAGAGACCCCCTCCTGCAGTCCCGGCAGCTTTGGCAGGGTCAGCTTGTGCTGTCAGTTTCTGCCCCGGGCCTTGGCCTTACCCAGGCCTGCGTCAAGCTCCCTGGCACGCTGTGCCCTCCATGGCACCTCCTGCTGCCTGGGGAAGCCTACCCCAACATGGAGTCAGAGCCCTCAGAGCTTTTCCCACCTCTGCCATAGGGCCTGTGTGTTCCCCAGGGAGAGGCAGGGGAAGAGAAAGCAGCCTCCCAGGGAGGGTGTGGGCACAGCGCAGCACTGTCTCTAGGGATTTTGGGCGCACACACATGTATCCAGCATGATTTCCAAGCTGCCAGGTCCAGGACTCAAACTGCAGTCCGCCATGTGGGAGCCAGCACCTTAACTACCGCGCCACCTACTGGACCTTTTTCTTTTTAATTTGCTAGGGGGCACGTGCGCTTGCTGGAGAAAAAGAACGCCCCCTATGGGGGACGGCCACACCACAATCCCTCCTCTTCTCTCAGGATTTTAGGTACTCATGCACACATGCCCAACTGCTTTTCCAGCTTCTGGGTCCAGGACTCAGACGGCGCAGGCCACGCCGGCCACGTGGGATCCAGCTGCCTTAGCTGCTGCACCAGCAGCTGTAGACACGCCGCCCAGGCTGTGCATTGTAAAGCATGGTGGGTGTAGTCTAGACACGCAGTCCGACCAGGACAGGAGGGCGGGTCCCAGGCCCATGTCTAATCTGCTGTGAACTTGCCCGGGACAGCACGTGAGGTCAGAAAAGGTAAAAGCACTGACACGGGGACCTCCTACTTCGGTGTCAGATGTGTGAGGGGTCAGTTATGATTTCAGGTGACGTGGCCAGATCTGATATTTTAATATTTAAACTATGTGAAGACAGATTTGGATCTGTTTTACTCATTATTGTAGCCCCACTCAAACAGTGGCACGAGGTAGACACGAATGCTTTTGTGGGAAAGCGGTCTGGCCTTAGTTTAGTAAATGCAACCGTGGGGGCCAGCAGCTGGCGTGGTGGTTAAAGTGCTGCGTTGCCACAGGCCGACCGTGGTTTGAGCCCCCGATCTGGTGCTCGCTGTCTCACTTTCCCTTTCTCTTTCTCTGGTCAAATTAAAAATTTAAATAATAATAATAATAATAATAACAGATGGAAATAAGTATATAAATTTTTTTTTTAAAGTAAATGCAACCACTAAATGTGATTTGGGGCCCTCTGTCTTTATAAGTTAATGACAGGAAATGAGACTTAGGACAAAAGCCAACCTGATGTGGAACATGTAAGGAGAGTATGTTTGGAGGCTCAGCTGCAGTAGCATGGGCTGGATGTGGCTACTGTGCAGGTTCGAGTCCCAGGCCATCCTAAAATGCGGCTCACTGTGGCCCCTGTAGCTGCAGCTGCTTGGGAGCCTTGGGCAGGAGGAGCCCCCGTGCTGCCAGTGTGGGCAGTATAGTGAGGCCCTGCCTGCAAGAGCGGTGTGGCCGTGGCCCCTGTGGTCCCAACTACACAGGAGGCTGAGGCAGGGTAGTTGCGACACAAACCATCACACAGTGTGTGCATGCACACACACACACAAATAACATGTTTGGAGCGACCCAGATGCCTTCATTCTGTTACTCTTCCCCCTCTGTGCACATGTACCAGGTTTTGTAATCTGTTTGAATTAATGACATTTTAAAAATATATATATATTTTATTTATTTTAATTTTGCCAGAGGTGGTGGGG
>NW_006198617.1:2053483-2058320 GCF_000334495.1 Tupaia belangeri chinensis | reverse complement strand
GGTTTTTGCTATAGGGCGCGTGCGCTCACCAGACAGACAGAGAGAGACAGACAGAAAGCGAGAAGTCACCCCCCCCAGGGGGGATGGCCATGCCGCAGTCCCTTCTCCTCCATTCTCCTCTCGGGATCTTGGGCACACGCACCCGCTGTGAGTTTTAAGCACCCGGGTCTGGGACTCGAACCGCAGTCAACTACGTGGGAGTACAACGACATAGCCATTATGCTAACTGCTGGTCCCCAGAAAGCAAACTTTTGATGAGTCTCCCTCTCCTCCATGTGTTCTATCATACATTTCCAAAAAGTAACTTCAGTCAGGGTCTCTGAAGGCTTTTTTTTTTTTTTTTCACCCAATGAATGCGTGAAAGAATGAATGAGTGAATGAGTGAAGGTTTTGTGTTTGCCATAGATAGGAGAGCCTGAATTTTGGTTTGTAGGCTCAGGACCAGCAAGTGGCATGGTGGTTAAAGGCGCTGGATTCCCCATGGTTGACCGCTGGATTCCCTGTGGTTGACTGCGGTTCGAGACCTGGACCTGGTGGCTTACTTTCGCTCTCTCTCTCTCTGTCTCTCTCTGGTCAAATTGAAATGAACAAATGAATAAATAAAGTTAAATAAAATAATTCTTTAAAAAATACTGTTAAAAAATAAAGTAAAATAGGACCTATTTGTTTTTTATTACTTGGGCTCTGCATCGTCCTCCACCAGGGATTATTTCCTTTGTCCCTTTTCTTCCTTTCGAGAGGCCCAGGGGGGCTCCGCCTGTAGCAGCCCCCACCTCAGCCCCCGCTGGGACTGCAGGCACGTGCCAGCACACCTGGCCTTCACCTGGCCGCGCTGCCCAGGCCGCACTCCGGCTCACCGTCGTCCTGCCTCGGCCTCCCCTGGCTGGATGACAGGCTCACACCACCGTGCTCAGGCCTAAGGTTTCACCAGAGTCACACGCAGGCCTCCCTGTGGGCCCGGCCCGGGAGCACAGCGTCTGCCGGCCTGGGCCCACTGCTCCTGCTGCTTGTCCTGCCAGGGTCAGGGGAGAACGTGTTCACAGTCTCGTGTAAGATTCATTCTAGCGGTTTTCAAGAGAAGACACGGGACACAGCGCTCCCCCTTCTCGAAGGAAATGATTGGAGTTCCTGTTGAATACACAAGCAAGCTGGCTAATTAGGTTAATTAATTGGAAAGAGGGATGGGAAGGGCTCGTGGGAGCCTCACTTTCTGCCCGCTCCCCACACACGTGCACACATGCATGCACACGCACACGCGGATACGTGTGGTGCTCTCTGCTCGCCGGCTCCTGCAGGAGTCAGTCTTGCCTACCCTGGGCCTCTGGCTCTGCCCCAGCACTGGCTTCAGAGTCGGCTCGATGTGCTGGCAGGTGGACAGCCCTGGGGTGGGGGGCGGCGTGGGAGCACGCGGAGATCAGCAGAAGGTGTCGGGGACTGTCGGGTCACACGGTCTGCAGACTTGTCCCTGGGCTTGGGGACTGGCAGAGGCATGACCGGCACGTCCGTTCCTCCCTTACTGGAGCTCGGCTCTCCCCTCCCCCAGCTCTAATCAGAAGCTGTTGATTACATGGTGCAGACCAGGGCCCGTGAGTGGTGAGGGGAGAGTCAGGCCAATCAGCGAGCATTAGCAGCGGCAGCACGGGCGGGCTTGCCGCTTCCTGAGCTGCCTTGACATTATTTTAAACTGCCTTTTTGAAACATCTTTCTTTCAGAAAGGAAGAGGTTTTATCAGAATGTCAGCATCACACAGGGTGAAGGTGAGTGTCGGAAATTTGACTGCCTCGCTCGCTCGCTCTCTTTTTTTTTTTTTTTTGTGAATGGTTGAAACATTTTTCATCTCCAGCCGGCTCAGTGGTGAGATTATCCTTCCTGCTTTTGTCAGATATGTTTCTGTCGGGGACTCGGCATTGCTTTGTCCGCACCAATTCAAGTGGCTAAATATAGGACTGGTCACTCGGTTCCACTCAACAGTCCCTGAGGGTTTTTCATTTGGTCTTTCAAGGTGGCTTTGAAATAAACCTGGACCACAGGAAGCTGAAGACTCCCCAAGCCAAGCTATTTACCGTCCCCAGCGAGGCCCTGGCCATCGCAGTGGCCACCGAATGGGACTCCCAGCAGGACACCATCAAGTTCTACACCATGCACCTGGTAACACGCTTGCCCTGAGAACCCGTACCCGGAAACCCACGGGGGCTCACAAGGGTACCAGGCAAAAGTTAGGACTCTTCCAAATCCTGGGCCCAGCTGACGGAGTAATGGTTACGTCGCTGGACTCCCACGTAATCGATTGCAGTTTGAATCCTGGACCCGGTGGCTTAAACTCACGCCGGGCATGTGTGCGTGTGTGCCCAAAATCCCGAGAGGAGAATGGAGAAGGGATTGTGTGGCGTGGCCATCCCCCCTGGGGGGTGATTTCTCACTTTCTCTCTCTCTCCAGTGAGCACATGTGCCCTATAGCAAAAATCTCTCTTAAAAGGAAAAAAAAAGGACTCTCAAATGCTGCCAAGGCCCCAAGTAGTGGCTGCTTGCCGTCTGGGCTCCAGCCACACACCTGCAGCCATCCGCACCCAGCCTGGGCCCTGCAGGTTTCTCCGCTCCTTAGCTGTGCGGGACGTTACCTGTGCGGGCCGGCTGGCTCCTCGTCTGGCCTCAGGGCCGAGGCCAGCTTCGCCGACTGCCCAGTGCTCTTACTTTCCATCGCAGCACTGGTCCCTTGTCTCGTCAGCCCGCAGACAGTCTAATTGTGTGCTTTGTGCCTGCACACTTACCGTCTCTCCTCCACTGCTGGGAAGCAGAGGGCGGACCGTGTCCTTTTTTTTTAGTTTATTGATGTATTTATTTTGAATGAGAGAGAGAGAGAGAGAGGTACCCTTTAAAGGGTCTCGTCGTGCCACAGTTCCCGACCCTGCCGTTCTAGCCAGTCAGGATCCCGGGCACAGCCAACGTATTCAGGCTGAGCTGGAATGCGAACCCCGGCCTTCCTGTACGGCTCCGATGTCACGCTCCTCGCCCGCGACCACACGGGGCCGGGCCGTCTGCTTATTCCCTCGTGCCTGGACAGCCCGCAGCAGGGGACCAGTGGGCACTTGCCTAGTACTGGCGGAATGAGGAGCCTTGGGCAGTGCGAGGACCCCGTCCTGTGGAGCCGGCCCCTGTCCTCACGCCGTGGCTCACCAGGACCAGGGCAGGCTGGGAGGAGGGTCAGCCAGACCGTAACCGGGCACACCACTGCCCCCTTCTCAGCCCCTCGTCTCCGTCCTCGTGGGGTTGTGCTCGGGGGAGGGTGAGAAGATGCGGAGAAGGCCGTGGCGTGGCCCGGGACAGAGCGGGCGCTCGTCGTGCCTGGAGGGGTCACTTGGGCCTCACCTAGACACAGGCCCGAGGCACCGGCCTGCTGGACGAAGGCAGGGTGAGGGGACTGCAGACCCGTAGGGTAGCCCGCGGCCTCTGTCCACAGGCACAGCAGTAGAATAACCTCGGTCCCGTGTTCTGTTTCTTCAACGCTTTTCTTCATTCACGGTCGAGCGTGTGTGCACGTGTGGGGGTGAGATGAAGTGGGGAGGGAGCACCTCCCACAGGGTCTGGTCGCCCATGATCCTCTTCCTCCAACCCCCCAGACCTGCGGCACTGGCGATCGTGCCTGGGGAGTTTTAGGCCGACCAAGCTGGGAGTTCAAGCCCGGCTGCCAGGTGGGATCCCGCTTGTCTCGAGCACCACAGAGTCGGCCCTGATCCTGGTTTGGATGGTTTGTTTTTTTGCTTTTTAAGAAAGCCCACTGGGGAAGCCTTCAGTCAGGTTAGGGTTCCAATGCTGCCTCCATGTCTTTTTATTTCAAAGAAAGTTTTTTTAAAAAAACTTTATTTATTCATTTATTTATTTATTTTGGAGAGGTTTCTGCTTTTTTTTTTTTGGAGAGGTTTTTGCTATAAGGGCGCATGTGCTCACCAGAAAGACAGAGAGACAGAGAGACAGAAAGTGAGAAATCACTCCCCAGGGGGGATGGCCACGCTGCAATCCCTTCTCCTCCATCCTCCTCTCAGGATCTTGGGCACGCACACACGCGCCCAGTGTGAGTTTAAGCCACTGGGGCCGGGACTTGAACCGTGGTCGACTACATGGGAGTCCAGCAACATAGCCATTATGCTAACTGCTGGTCCCTACATTTATTTATTTTTAAATTTGACCAGAGAGAGAAAGTGAGAAAGCAAGCCACCAGGTCCGGGACTTGAACCGTGGTCAGCTGTGTGGGAGTGTCCAGCGCCTTTAAGCTCCATGCCGCCGGTCCTCTTTCATGTCTTATTTACTGTGTGTGATGCTGGAGATAACTCTCCGGGCCTCAGTTTCCACATCTCTGAGATGGGTCTGATTATAGCATGTGCTCCACAGGGTGGTAGTGAGGATGACTTCAAATACAGGCCCAGCCACATGGCACCTGCTGGTCACACACTGCTCCGTAGGCTGGGCAACGGGAGGCCCGGAGCCGGTTCCCAGGCCAACCCTCAGGCCAGGCACGGCAGTGTAAGCCTGTAGTCCTGGTGGCTAGGGGAAGCTAAGGCCTGAGAACCGCGAGCTCAAGGTTGTTCTGGGCATCGTAGTGAGAACCTGTTTTTTTTTGTTTTTTTTAAGAAGGGTTAAACGTAGCAGAACCTGGCAATGAAGAGCAGAGGCCGTGGCCAGCTCACTCGCACTAGGGCTCCTGTGTGAGTCCCAGGACTCCAGGAGCACACCGCAGAGTGCTCGGCACGGGGCCTGCCTGCTGCTGTGGGCGTGAAGAGAGCGGGCACCAGGCACCAGGCGTGTGGGTGTGGTATTCTCGGGAAGGCTGGGCTCCTGCTGA
>NW_006198617.1:2040774-2052966 GCF_000334495.1 Tupaia belangeri chinensis | reverse complement strand
CCGGCAGGTGGTGACTGGGCGCTTTCTGCTTTGTGATTCAGACCACTTTGTGCAACACGTCCTTGGACAACCCAACCCAGCGAAACAAGGACCAGCTGATCCGGGCGGCTGTGAAGTTTCTGGACACAGACACCATCTGGTAATTGACATTGAGATGGGGGTTCCCCTGGGGCCGTTTTACCTCATCTGCCCAGATGGTTATTAGTGGAGGAGGAGGCAGACCCTGGCTTATCTCGCAGGGCGGACAGGCAGCCTGCTTGACATCGGGACTCGCTGCTGTGCAGACCCCCGGGAGGGGGCTCGTCTGCAACAGCACCGGAGCATGGCCCGCCTCCTCCCCTGCAGCTGCCCCTGGGGCTGGGCAGAGGGGCTGGGTGTGCGGCTCCTGCGGGCTCCGGGGCCATTACGGTCACTTGCCAACTCCAGCAGGCCCCTGCCCACCGGCATATTCCCACGAGCTGCCCTTCAGGCCGGCCTCCTGCAGCTCCACGGCCCTCCGCCTCCGTGCACTTTGGCTAATTGGGCAGTGACACTGAAGGGAGCTGAGACAGCTGAAGTGGCTGCGCGCCCTGGGCCCTGAGCCACTCACGGAGGCTGTAGGAGGCCGGAGGGCAGCCCTGACGGCTGGGCGGGGGCGCAGCGTGGAGGTCTAGCCGCCGCTTTGGAAACCCCCTCCTTTATGTTCGAGAGCACTTGATCGCGGTGAGCAGGGACCCATCCAGCCTAGCTCAGGCTGAAAAACCACATGGGGTCCTGGCAGGGACAAGCAGGGCGGGCCACCAGGGATGGGATGGGGCCACGACAGCGCCTTCCCTGCCCAGTGGGGCGAGGAGTGGGAGGGAAGTCCCTCCTGATTGTCCCAGCAGCCCAGCGTTTCCTGAGCACGCACAGGCTCTGCTCCTATCCACAGTGCCCACCTGCGCTCCTGGCCCATGAGCCCTTGCAGCTCAGCTTGTCCCTGTGCCTCTTGGTCAAAGTGGGTGGCACAGCCCGGCCTCCGGGTGGCCCCCACTGGTCAGGCATTCTTGCCACAGCTGCGTCTGTAGCCAGGAGGTGTCGGCAGGCCTTGTGGGCTGCGGCGGTCTCTGGGGGCTGAGAGCAGGCCGTGGCGGCCGGGCTCAGGCACTGCAACGTACTCAGCATCTACATTAGGGGGCACACCTGGGGTGTGCCAGGTTGGGTCTGCTTTTGAATGGCACCTGGGCCTGGCTTGGTCCTGGCAGGTGTTTGGGGCTTTCAGGGCAGTGGACCACCAGCTCAGACTTACTTAGAATCCCTTGGAGGGCTAGTGCTGGCCCGCCCTGGACGGTCTGCTTCCCATTGGGGTGGGATGCGGCCTGGGGGTGCGCATTTCTAACTGTTCCCAGCCAGTGCCGCTGCCATGGTGCCAAGGCTGCACCTGGAGAGCCGCTGCGTCGGGGACGCCTGGGGACCGGGGTGTGGTGGTGGTTTGCTGTTGCCCTTTGCTTTTCTTTTTCTGTCACTGAGTGAAGGAATTGTGCTTTTTTATTAATGAAGGTGATTTTTGCAATGAATTAGCTACAGGGTGGAAGAGCCAGAGACACTAGTGGAACTTCAGAAAAACGAGTGGGACCCGATCATAGAATGGGCAGAGGAAAGGTAAGACACGCGGCCTGCTGAAGCCGTTGACTGGCCCACGGGGGTGCCTGCGGGGTCAGGGTATGTCGACGGCGGACCCTCGGCCGGTCTGTCTGTCAGAGTGCCCGGGCTCTGCTCCCCGCACGTTCAGGGGTAGGTCACCTTGGCCACCATGCTCTGAGCCCCTCCCGTCTTGCACTGGCCCAGTGTAGGCCAGCTCTGTCCTCAGCGAGCAGCAGCACCAGGCCCTGCTCCAGCAGGTTCGAGCCCAGCTCTGCCACTGCTGGCTGTGTCTTCAGGCTAACGAGTCGCTCTCTCTGGCATGACCGCTGTGCTAGCAGGTAAGATCACAAAGCAGTGTGCACGACACACACCTGTGGAGAAAGGTCTGGAAGCTTCCCACGAGGTAACCGGGGACACCACACGTCTCTGCTAGGAGGGCCCTTCGGAGTGGAAAACAGAGCAGACCGTGGCGGCATGCTCATCCAGCCTCGGTTCACCCCAGCGCTTTCAGAAGGGCCGGCCTTCGCGGTACAGCCCCGACGGGAGTACAGGCGTCTCTTCCATGAGAGAGACACGGGGAGGCAGGGGGGACAGACAAGCACCCGCAGTGGGCTCCTCACACTGACCTGCCCCGGCCCCAGCTGGCCTAGGTTGCGGACGCCCTTCCCTCGTGTGCTCAGGGAGGTCCAGGGTGGGAACTGGGCACCTTGACCATGTGGGCCCAGTCGCGTCACCACCGTGTCTCCGCCCGGCCCCTGTCCTTGGGTTTTAAAGGAGGAGGCCTAGCTGGTGCTCAGGATCAGATAAGATGTCACAACCACAGTGCTGTGTGAGAACACGACAGTAGAGGTGCCTGGGGAAGCCATGCCGTTTGCTGTGAAACAAAACCATCTTGTCTTTGAGGCGGTTGAAGTATCCTATCCCTAATGGTTTATAGAAAACTTGTCCACTTCCTGGGAACAGCAGATGGCATAATGGCTATGTCGCTGAACTCCCACGTAGTCGAGGGCAGTTTGAGTCCTGGACCCGGTGGCTTAAACTCACGCCGGGCGCATGTGCGTGCGTGCCCAAGATCCCGAGAGGAGAATGGAGGAGAAGGGATTGCGGCGTGGCCATCCCCCCTGGGGGATGATTTCTCACTTTCTGTCTCTGTGTCTCTCTCTCGTGTTTCAGGCAAGCACACGGGCCCTCTAGCAAAAACCTCTCCAAAAAAAAGACAAAGAAAACTTGTCCATTTCCTACTTTCAATTTGTACTATTAAAACTTACAAGGATAATTTTTAAATAATAGGAAAAATCAGTGGTGTAAGAAAGAATGTTACACGAAGTGTTTTTACTCATTTCGTTTGACCTGTTTAATGTGATTGGTACTATTCCTGAAAACATGTGTCCTTTGGAAGCCAGTGTATGTCCCATACACCACAGACCAGGAACAGTGCCTTGCGTATTGTAGAACGTTGATAAATGTTTGGAAAATGATTGATACTAAGGAAAACAATATTTGAAAGAAGTCTTTTTTGTCCTCAAGTGTGAAAAACCTTTTTTCCCCTGGTCTGTAGGGCATATGTGCTTGCCAGAGAGACAGGTTGGTGGGGCGGGGTGAGCAAGAAATGGCCTCCCAGGGGGAAGGTCCCACTGTACTTCCTTCTGCATTCTCCTCACGGGATTCGGGGCCCCGTGTACATGCATCCAGCGTGTTTTTCAGGCCACTGGGTCTGGGACTCACACCATGCAGTTGGCCATGTGGGATCCAGCACCTTGACCACCACACCCGCTCTGGCCCTCAAAAACTTTTAAAGAAGATTTAAAAAGAAGGTGGCTCACATTTATTTATTTATTTATTTATTTTTTGCTATAGGGTACATGTACTTCCTGGGGGAGTGAGAAAAAGAGGGAAAGTGAGCTCCCCCCGGCCCAGGATGATGCCACAGTCTCTTTTCCCCCCGAGATTTTGGGCATGCATACACACATGCCCGGTGTGTTTTTCAAGATGCTGGTCACTTGAGTCGCAAAATTGGCCACGCAGGATCCAGTGCCTTAACTGCCACACCACCTGGCTGGCCCCATCGCTTTTTAAAATGTTTATGTTTGTTTGTTTATTTCTTCTGTGAGTGAGAGAGAGAGAGGTTCAGAGGTACACCAGCTCTGAGGGACCTCGCTGCGCCAGTCCACCCTCAGCCTGGGATCGCAGGCACGTGCGTGTCCGGGGTACTTGGGTATCTCCAGACCCGGACTCAGAGCCCTCCCTGTGTGGTCAGCCTGGCAGGGCATTGCACTCCCCCGTCCAGCCCCATAGCCTGGACTTGTGACCAAGGTCCCAGGTCAGTGAATGAGCATTTCAGGTGGCCTCTCCCTGAGCCCCTGCTCACCTGGTTCGTCAGCCCTGCCTCCTTCAGTTTCTTGGTCCTCTGGGCTTGCCCTAGGGGACAGAAAGTTAGGTCCGGAGGCCACTATCCACAGTGGCAGTTGCTCTCAGAGTCCCTAAGACAAGCTTCTTGGGCACAGGCAGGGCCAGGCAGGGTGCAGGGGCAGTACAGCCAGGCTGGAGGGGAAGGCCCTGGGCTCTCACCTGCAGGCCTCCCTGAGCACAGCAGGTGTGTGTGCGTCTGTGATCAGGACTGGCTGAGAGTGGGGGTGGGTGCAGCACCAAGGGGCACACATACATGCCCAGGAGTTTAGGTCCTTGTTTTCAGTCAAAAGCTGGGCTGATCTTGGACCACCGCAGGACAGGGACACACCAGAGTCTTTTCTTTTCAGGTACGGCATAGAGATCGGCTCCTCCACCAGCATAATGGGACCCAGCATCCCTGCCAAGACGCGGGAGGTGCTCATCAGCCACCTGGCTTCTTACAACGCGTGGGCCCTGCAAGGTGTGCACGGAGCGCTCTGTAGCCGGCCTCCCGGGGCTCCGAGTGAGAGCTGCAGGAGAGCTGGAGGGAGTGACCCCTCCACTCAGCACTCCAGACACACCCTTTCAGCAGAAAATTGGGTTTCTTCTCTCCAGCAAGTCCCGAGTTCAAGTCTCACTGGCCTGGCTCGGGTCACATGCCCATCCGTGAATCAGAAACTGGGTGGGGTGGGGGCTGAGGGAGGGGTATTCTACTCATTGGCCAGGCTCAGGTCACATGCCCACCTGGAGAGGGCAGAGAAGATGCTCCAAGGAAGACCAGGATGCGCCTTGAGCGGGGTGGGCCCTCGGACTCCCGTTCCTGGTGCCTCTGTACACCCTCACTTGCTTCTGCGAAGGCTGCAGAGGCTCGAGGTAGGCTGGACGGCTGCCCTCGGTCCTGACGTGGCCTCTTCCCCCAGGGATTGAGTTTGTGGTGACCCAGCTCAAGTCCATGCTGCTGACCTTGGGCCTGGTTGACCGGCACCTGATGGTGGAGCAGGCTGTGCTCTTGTCCCGCCTGGAGGAGGAGTACCAGGTGAGGTGGCCCCTCAGACCCTCCTTGCCCTTCCTCTTCAGACGAGGGGATGGGGGCATTGGCTGGCCCGTCCGAGACACGCCTAGGTGAACTTGGCCTTTACGGCTTCTGCAGATGTACAGAACTGGACTAAAGACCAGGAGTAGCGTCGCGTCGTAGTAACTGAGAGTAAGAGCAAGGGCCACACTGTGCGCCGGCACCCCTCAGCTCAGCAGCCTGTAGACGGCGAGCCACACTTTGCAAAGGAAACTGAGGCAGGAACTTGAACCTCCAGAAAATGTTCTGCTGAGGGTTTTTTCACTTTCTTTTAAGTTTATTCATTTAATTCTTCAATGAGAAAGAGAGAGGCAGGCACCCCTAAGAGGGTCTTCGTGCTGCACCCACCCCCACTCTCAGCCAGTCCCGATCACAGACACGCACACACCCTCTGTGCTCAGGGAGGCCTGTAGGTGAGAGCCCAGGGCCTTCCCCTCCGGCCCGGTTGTACTGCCCCTGCACCCTGCCTGGCCCTGCCTGTGCTCTTTGGGGGGCTAAACCCATGCACCTGACATTTCCGGAGAGTGGAGGAGTAGCTGCCGTTTGTACACAGGTTTGGATTTAGGGGGCTCGATTTATACTCTCGTTTGCAGGTTTTTTGGAGGGGGGGCAGAGGGCGTGTGTCCTCACAGCAAAAGGAAGGAGAGGGTAACTCCCAACAGGGCACGGTCATGCCACAGCCTTTCCTCCCTCCGGTCAGGGTTTGGGGCACGCACACACCTGTGCCTCGTGTATTTTCAGGCCACCGGGCTGGGACTCAAACCCTGCGAGGTATGCACAGCACCCCCAGGTGCTCTGAGTGGGAGGCGCAGGAGAGCTCTAGGGGTGACTGAGCACGGCGCCCCAGTGCACAGTGCTCAGCTTCTGTCATGGGGCCGGCCTCTTTGCTGTTGTTGTTTTAATTTTTAAAATATATTTGACATAGGGTGTGTGTGCTTGCAGAGAGAGGGAGGGAGGGGGACTGCGAAATGACCCCCTTGGGGATAACCATGCTGCAGCCCCTCCTCCTCCGTCCTCCTCGCAGGATTTTGAGTAAACACGCACGTGTGCCCAGAGTGTTTTTCAAGCTGCTGGGTCCGGGACTCGATCTGCAGTCAGCCATGTGGGATCCACCACCCTGACCTCCACACCACCTTCTAGCCCCGTATTTGCGTGTTTAACTCTGAAAATTTTGGTGGCTCTGCAGTCTTTGTCATTGTCGTTATCCCCAATTCAGAAGGGCAAGTGCTATTATGGGCTGGCTCCTCATGTGCTACAACCCTCTGTTATGTCGGTATTTCACAAGTCTGTCAGCTCAGAAAAACACCAGGGAAACAGCTGTTTCTGGACAGCGAATGGGGCTAGCTGTCCTCTGGACGTCAGAACGGATCACATGGAAGGGGTGACTTGGAGCTGTGGGATTGTGGAGGAGCCTGGATTCCCGACTTCTGGTCTGGGCTCTGCTCTTGACTGGGAAACCCAGCCAGGCCATGGGGCTCTGACCTGGGGCCTTGATCCTCTACAGAATGAGCAGTAACCCAGGTCATGGATGTGAGGGCGTAAGCGAAAGTGGGAAACGCTCTGCAGGCATGCTGCAGTTGTCCGGGCTCGGACTGGCAGCCCAACGATGCACATGGCTGTCGGAGCGGCAGATCCCAGTGCCTGCATCATGCATCAGCTGGGGCAGCCAGGCCAAGCAGCCAGCTGGAGAGGAGCCAGCAGGTCAGGCCGGAGCCCTGCTGTGGGCCAGGGGTTGCTCCTTGTTTTGAGAGTCCTGGGAAGAGACTGCAAGTCGTGTCAGAGTGCAGAGCAGAGGCCTCGTCCTCAGAGCTGCGGCTGCCCCAGTCAAGATGGGGCCTCACCTGACGGCGTTACTCCACCCACGGGGCACTTGGCGCCTGCGCAGCGAGGGAGTGCACAGAGGGCAGCATTCCCAGGGGGACAGGATGGTGCCATGGGTTGGTCATCCTCAACACAGGTGTGGTTTTGTGCCTGGCCCACCTGTCAGTGCCAGCCGCTGGCCCTGGGCCGGGACTCCTCCCAGACCATCCACGCCCCAAGTCCATGTGCCCGTTCTGGCCACCTGGTGGCCTCACTGCCGCCCCAGACATCTCGCGCTTGCCGGGAACGGCACCTGTGCCCTGCACCCTGCTGTGGGGAGGGCGGAGGCTCTGGCCAGCAGCAGCCAGGCCCTGGCCCTCACCCAGTGGTTCTGCTCCTTCCTCTCAGATCCAGAAGTGGGGCAATGTGGAGTGGGCCCACGACTATGAGCTGCAGGAGCTGCGGGCCCGCACCGCTGCTGGCGCCCTGTTCGTCCACCTCTGCTCTGAGAGCACCACCGTCAAGCATAAGCTTCTGCAGGACTGAGGCCTGGGTGCATCGGCCTGGTGATGGGGGCTACTCGGCACAGCCAGGATTCCTCCGGCCCCGGGGCTCCCTGACCTGTGCGGTTCCCTGGCCCGGGGCCTCCCTGACCTGTGCAGTTCCCCGGCCCGCGGGCTCCCTGACCTGTGCGGTTCCCCGGACCTGTGGGGTACCCTCAGCCTGTGACTTCCCTGGCCTTTGGAGCTCAGCCTCACTCGGGGTCACCCTGAATGTGCGAGAGACAGTGTAGCTGCCCAGAGGTCAGTTCCATTCCACACCAGACGCCCGGCCTGGCCAGCAGTGAATAAAGAGGATGAGTTGTACAAGCGACCTTCTCTCGACCCTGGTTTTATGAAATATCTCTCCACTGGCGGCGTGTGGAGCCGCGTGAGCACGTGCGCCCCTGCAGCGCCCCGTTCCTGCCTCGCCTGGGTCTCACCAAGGTTAAACAGCGCATCTCCCACGGCACGTTTGACAGAAACAGCCCTGTCTGTAGCAGACAGCTGTGTGTTCTCCAGCCCTCAGCCCAAAGGCTTTTTCCCCTGGATTTTAATCAGATGATCTTTTGAAAGTGAGCCCTTCTTGGTCCAAGCCGGTTGTTTCTATTTGTTCTTACTAGCCCAGAAAAAAGATGATCTGTCCTTAAAAATAGAAAACAGGAGTTGTTTGTGGCTGAGAAGCCCAGGCGGGCCAGGCAAGGCCACCTGATGTGTGGTTTCCTCCTGTCTTCCACGTGGGACTCCCAGGTCCTCTGACCGTGGCCTGCAGGACCCGTGCGGCCGACCTGTTTCCTGATGCCAGGCCCCGTGCCAGCAGCACCGATACGGGTACTGGGACAGCTCCAGCTGAGTCCTCGCACGCCTGAGTCCAGGGGGCATCACCCTGCCTTGGGGCACTGACCATGCCAGCACCCCCCACTGGCTCCCGGAGGTGATGGGGTGAAGCCGGGACGCCAGTCTGCCCCTCAGCTTCTGGAGGCCCTCGGGTCCCTGCAGCCCAGCCCTGAGCTGCCGGGGGCTTCCCTCCAGCACCCCGAGGGGAGAAGGGCTGTCCACGCCGGTCCATCTCCCTGTGGCACCGGTGGCATGTCAGAGTGCATGGGCACAAGTGGGTGTGGTGCCCAGCCCAGAGCCTGGCCCCTGCAGCCCTCTGCCGACTGGCCAGAGCCTCCTGTCCGTCTTGATCTCCTTTTCTACTCGAATATGAATTCTGATTTTTTTTAAAGTTTATTTATTCCTTTGTGAAAGAGAGAGAGAAAAGTCCCCCTACAGGGTCCTTACACCACGATCCACCCCAGCCTCAGGCAGCCAGAATCACAGGTGTGGGAGCGTGCGCAGCTGGTGTGCTAAGGAGGCCTCAGGCCTGAGACCAGGACCTTCCCATTGGCCCAGCGTGCAGTGCATTGTGTTACCTCTGCGCTGTCGTCCAGCTGGGTTTTTGTTTTTGTTTTTTAAAGAATATGGGAAAAGTAGGAGCCAGCCCCACAGTGTAGTGGTTAAGCACTGTGCCCTGGGAGCCGATTCTACACGGCTGACCATGGTTCAAGCCCTGGCTCTAGTGGCTTGAAAAAAACACGAGGCGTGTGTGCGTGCAAAATCCTGATGGGAAGGAGGGGTGGAAGAAAAGGGGTTGCAGGGTGGCCATGTCCCTTTGGGGGTGCTTTCTGTCTCTCGTGCACATATCCTCCAGCGATAATAAAATAAAGAGCAGGGCCAAGGGGATGTAAACCCTTTATTCTTCTCTCCCTTTGGAAGTCTCCTGGGGTGGGGTGAAGCTCCCCGCAAGCTTCTCCTGCGGCGGGCGGGGCGGCGGGCGGCGGGTGGCAGGCGCCTTCCTCGTCCGGGCGGGGCGGCCGTGCTGGGCTCCGAGAGGACCCTGCCGAGCCGCCCTAATCTATCATATCGCCGCATTCCAGGTTGTCCAGCTCGCCCTGCGTGTGGTCGATGTATTGATTGATCTCTTTCACGCGCTTGCGGTTCCTCATGATCTCATCCGTGTGGATCTGGAGAGTGAGGCCCGAGCTCAGGGTCGTAGACCGTTGGCTAACACCACTTACCGAGTCCAGGTGAGGGAAAGGACCCTGCTGCTTGGGATCCGCACGGCTACAGCCCTTATCTCCGTCGGAGCCTCCCAGTCCCGTCCTGCTGCTCGCTCTCCATTTGAGGGGGAGTTAGAAACATGCCAAGCACACGAGGTGTGAAGGCTCGGCTAAATGAAGTGTCCAGTGTGGGATTCTACGATCCCTTCCCATCCTCATCCGTGCCTTCCTGAAGACAGCCGACACTACCGAGAGATGCCCACCTCGCTGGCTGGTGGCTGGCACGCGGGTCAAGGTCACTCACCTTGTCTACCAGGTGTGTACACCAGGAGTTGACCCTGGTCACCAGCTCGTCCTCTCGGTTGTCGATCTTCAGGAGGTGGATGTCGTGTGACGCCCCAACAGCATTGACAATCGTGTCTTTGTCGACGAAGAGCTGGAGGGGAGAAGGACCACGTGAGAGCCTGTGTCGTTACGCCCTGAGCCAAGGCCACCCGCGATCCCTTGGCCTCATAGGCTGTGCCTGGTGGAGCGCCGTGGCAGGTGTTGCAGGGGAGGGCGGCCCCCAGGGTCACTCCTCCATCCTCACTGGGAGCACGTTTCCTCCGGGGGCAGGCAGATGGCTGCCAGGGGCAGCCTCGCCCAGGACGCCGGTGCTCAGTGCTGCTCCTGGTCGCTCTCAAGTCTGACTCAGCTCCCACTGCTGCCAGCCGGGCAGGAAATGCGAGGTTGGCCGAGGCTGCTCTGAGGGCCACGGGCCACGCACGTGTTCATAACAGCCCCTTATGTCAGCAGAATCCAACCCTGGAGTCCATCTGGGGTCTCCTGCCCTTCTCTGGCTCCTGGCCTTGTCTGCTGCCTTAAATGAGTTGTCAGCAGTCCAGCCCTGCAGCCTCGGGTTAAAGGAGCTGGATCCCACATGGCCACCCACACTCAGATCCGGCCTTGGCCACTTGAAAAACAGATGTGCGTGCCTGCCGAAAATCCCAACAGGATGGGGAACTGGAGGGGAAGGGATGTGGCATGACCATGCCTCACTGCGGGTGCTTTCTCCCTGTCTCTCTCTCTCTCTCTCTGGGAAGCACAAGCACCCTCTGGCAATTAAAAGAAATCTTAACTTTGTCTCGATTTGCCAGTGTACTTGGCCACAGAGTAATGCCTGTGACTCTCAGAGGATGCTGGTTTTCCCCAGAAGCTGACAGGGGAAGAGCCCAGCTAGCTGCCGTGGGGCATGGGGTGTCTGGGGGGCCAATTAGCACAGTCCCGCAGGAGAAGACAAGAAGCGAAGCTCTTTCTCTGTTGCACCAGGTCCCAGGCCGGGCTCTGGGGAGGGCTCAAGGTGTGTGAAACCTGCCCACGAGGGGCCTCCTGCGGCTGCTCGGGAGTGGGTGTCCCAGATATTAGAAATAGCTGAACCCCAGCACCAATGCATGATGAGAAGACTCTCATGCTTCATCCTAAAAAGTGGGTCAGAGCCGATCTGTTAAGCCAGGCAGAGAGCAGTGACCCTCAGACTCGCAAGTCCTTCCCGAGGCCTGGGCCTGAGCACGCACGCTGCCCTGGCAGCTGACGCCCACATGGGTGTGCCGAGCACGCAGGCGGCGTGTCTGGCCTGCGGAGGGCAGCTGTGGCTGCCAACGCCACTCCAAGGCCGTCCCTCACTGCCAGCTCCAGGCTCTCTCGGCCTGTACATTCTGTGTTCTGTCTCAAAGCCACAGGGGCCTGGGGTACAGATGTGGCGCGGAGTCAGCCCTAGGCCTGGGCGAGGGCTCTCAGTCACTCGCCGAGCAAGAGGAGCTCAGAGATGACCGCCCAGTGGGACTTCTTATCATGTAGGCCATCGGTAGTGGGGTGCAGAGCAGAGCTTTTCCATCCCAGGCCTTACCCCTCCTGAGCACCCCCATCCTGCTTACAGGCAACTTGCTATAGGGCACGTGCCCTCACCAGAGAGGAGTCAGGGAAAGAAGGTGAGACTTCCCCGGGGGACGGTCACACCGCGGTCCTGCCTCCACCCTGTCAGGGTTCTGGGCACACACGCAGGTGCCCAGTGTACTGAACGCCAGGCCGTGGAGCCCGGGACTCCGACTTCGCAGTTGGTCACGTGGAGTCCAACTGCCTTCACCACCACGCTGTTGGCCCTCAGCGGGCATATTGTCTGGTCAGTCAGACCACGTATAAACTGTGTCCTTGGGCAGGCTACCTCAGTCTGCCTCAGTGTCTCCCTCTGTCAAAGGGGACTGTAATGGCACCCACTTTGCCTTATGGACGCAGAGAGGAAAAGAGCAAATTCGTGTCCGGTGCTCCTTGGCTGGCCCTGGGGAGGCCTTCAGTAAATGTCAGCTACGGATTTTGACGAGAGCAGACACAGACACCGGGGGTGGGGGAGGTACCCTCGACAGGGTCTTGATGCCCTGATCCCTTCCCCCCGCCCCCCAGCCCCTCAGGGTCCTTGGTACCCGTGTGGACACACCTGGTGCACACACCTGGCGTGTCCTCAGGCCGACCTGGGGATCTGAACCCACGGGTGGCCGTGTGGCTTCCAGCCTTGCGGGGCACCGGTGTTACCACTGTGCCAGGGCCGCCGAGCCTGCCTGCTGTGTTGTTACAGCTGCTTATAAAAGCCGGGCGCTTTCTCCTCTGCGCAGCAGGCACCCTGTGTGGCCTGGATGTGAGGAGACGTAGCAAAGGCATAAGACCCTGGTGTCTCCTCTAGTGGCAGCTGCAGACAACCCGCAGAGGACGGGGCCTG
>NW_006198617.1:2036444-2040000 GCF_000334495.1 Tupaia belangeri chinensis | reverse complement strand
CAACCCTGCCTGCCAACCCAAGGCAGCCCCTTGGCAGCCCCAGCCGTGACCTGGGCCTGGGACCACTGGCGCACCCAGGGCGCCTGCTACCCCGTAGCCTGCAGCGAGGGGACAGTGCTGCTCTGCACTGGTCCTACTCGAGTCTGGCCCAAACTTCTGAGCTCTGACCTCCCCCATTTTCTCTCCTGTAAACGGGATGGTTGTAGTGCTGCCCTGTGGGGGGAAATGAGCTCACGGGTGAGCGTCAGGCCTGGACGGTGGCGAGCCCTCGGTGAGTGTCGCTCTGCACTGCCAGCCTAGTGGTCACTCTGCTCAGCAGCAGGTGCTCCTGGCCAGGGAGTGCGTGTCAGATGGAGCCCGGCAGAGCCAGCAGGCAGGAGGAGGGCTGGCCACTCTCGGACCGGTACATCCCCCTTTGCTGCTGGCCTCCGAGACCCATCTTTTTCTGTGGGCTCCAGTCACGAGGGAGCGAGCACCCTGGTCCTGTGTCCACTGGGTGCCGTGTGTCATGAGTAAATTCTATCCCCCCTGAGCTGGCCTTTCTGGGATTGCAGAGTGGGCCCTGTCAAGGACCCTCACGTCCGACTCTGAGAAGGCGCAGCAGCTCGGGGAGGGAAGGTGGGTGTCCCGGGCCTGCACACCCACTGTGTGCTGGGTGTCAGTTCTGGCCCAGGACAGAGGCTGTGGGAGGCAGACAGCCACCATGCTGTGCGGGCATGGCAGGGACACTGCAGCGGGGGCTGCCTGCGTTCCTGGCGAGGTTCTGGGTAGTGAGTGGTCATGCAGGTGAGCCAGTGGAGACCGGCCAGGCTGAACCCCGGTGAGGCTCTGATTTGGTGAGTGGGGTGTGTGACAGACACAGCGGCTTTCTAGGTCTTTCAGGGAGGGCCCCTCCAAGGAGCTGACATTTGAGCTGAGCTCTGAATGGCCAGGACAAGCCAGGCCCATGGAGACCGGAGGGCAGAGCGTGCCTGCCAGATGGGAGATCAGCTGAAAGGCCTGAACTTCGGGCTGAGGAGGAGGCAGACTGGCCATGAGGGCCTGGCGGACTGCAGGAGGGCCTTGCTCTGAGTCACGGGCTGGCGGCGACTCAGGCCGACCCACGTGGGAAGGTTACCGGTTTGTGTCAGAGGCCTCCCTGACTACACCGGGCACCTGTGTGCCCATGAGCTGGGCTGGCTGAGGGATCGCTGTCAGGATCCTGGCGGGAGAGGCGGTGCTGTCTTTTTGTCTCTGTCTTTTTGACTCATGGAAGAAATAAATGAACTTTTAAAAAAGTCCTGGGGGTGGGGGAGCAGGTGCCGTGGTGGTTAAGGCACTGGACTCCCACCTGGCTGACCATGGTTCAAGTGCCAGACCCAGTGACTTGAAACCCATGCAGGGCATGCGTGCATGTGTGCCCCAAATCCCAGGAGAATGGAGAAGGGATTGCAGCACAGCCATCCCCACTGGGGCTTGATTTCTCACTTTCCCTCTCTCTCTGGCAAGCACTTGCACCCTATGGCAAAAATCTTAAAAAATAATAAAGCCTTGGAAAGCCATTGCAAAGTGTTGTGCAAAACATGAGAAATGACTGGGCTTGGGTTTTCCAAGGCCCCCTCTGGCTGTGCGTGGCCAGCCAGTGAGAACACAGGGAGGAGATCCAGGCCCACCGCGGTGCTCGACTTGGTGGTCACATGGAGGGGGAGAAGCTGAGAAACCGCGAAAGGACCTGGGCCTGGGCCTTCCCAGAGACCCTGCGTGGAGGGCCAGGCACCCTGGGCTGACCTGGTGAATCCGTGGCCATTCAGCACTGGATGTGCTGGCGGAACCTGGGTTGGTGGCGTGCTGATCAAAAGTGGTGTTGGTTCCAACGACACCCCAGGAGGGCTGAGACCTTGGGGGCAGTCTCAGACCTTAGCCTCTGTTGAGAGTGCGAAAGCCCTCACGGAAATCAACTTGTGCAAACCCACCTGCTGCAAAGCTGCAACCACCTGTGAGCAACTCTAATTGTGCCCCGCTGGGTACCAGGCCAGATGCTTCATTGGTTAGCTATTTCACTTGCCCACAACACTCGCCCACAATAAGGAGCGTTATTGTCTCCTTGCGCAGATGAGCAAATGGAGACCCCAGCTGCAGGTAGCTGGGCTGGGACACTCTGCCCAGCTCTTACTACGTCTGGCACTTTGCCCCGCCCCCAGAGCCCCGCCCCGCCCCGCCCCAGAGCCCAGACCCCTCATCGCAGCCTGGCCCACCGCGCTCACCGCGCGCACGTCGTCAGGCAGGTCCTCGTCCAGCTCGCCCTTAACGATCTTCTCGAGGGTGTTGATGGAGATCTCCAGGAGTTTCTCGTGGTGGTGGTTCTCCAGGTCCCGGCACTGAGCCATGGTGCAGCCGCGAGTTAAGCAAAGGCTGGGGCTGGGCAGGCCGGCCTGTCCCTGACAGTGCGCTGGGTCCCTGACACACCCAGAGGGCCAGGGCCACTGCAGCTACACTGCGACAGACCGAACCCCGAGGGCTGCCGAGGAGCCCCACCTCGCTGTCCTCAACAGCTGTCCATCCTCACGCGCTAAACCCCGGAGCCAGCCACGTGGCCATTGCGGGTCCTTAGCCCAGCCTCACCCAAGTCGCCCCATGCCCATCACCTCCGGCAGAGACACTGCAGTAGACTGTCCTGCCTGCTGGGCGCCCCACTCTGCCCCTCACTGCCACAGCCAGAGTGAACTTGGAGTGGAGGTGCCGGCAACCCCATCTCTCCCCGGTTGCCTGACAGCCTGTAGGGCCCCAGGGAGCTCTGGCCTCTGAACACTTCTCCCGCCTGACCCTGGGCGTTTGCGCAGGTGGCCTCCTGGGCCTGCAGCGTCCTCCCTCTGGTCATCTTCAGGTCCTCATAAAGTGACCTCCCATCAGGGAGGCTCCCAGCCCTGACCCCGGGGGTACCAGAGTGCCTTAGGTGCCAGGTGTTACCTCCACAGCTTCTGCCCCCTGCTGGACTGAGCCCAGGAGGACAGGACGGGGTGCTTCTGGGGTGGGGCACAGCAGTCACCTCCCCAAAGTGGCAGAAGGGTGGTCACACTACGTCTGGCACTTTGCCCCGCCCCCAGAGCCCCGCCCCGCCCCAGATTCTGGCTCCTCGCCCGACATTTGACCTGACGAGCCTGTTACAAGCGACCTTCTGCCTGTCTGCTGTCCGTGCAGCCCCGGCAGGGGGCGGAGAGTCTGGGGCACTGCCTCCCGGGAACATCCCCGGGTGAGGATGGCGGGGTCCCCACAGCAGTCCCTTAATCTAACAAGGACACCCTTGTTCGGGTGGGAACCCCGCTCAGGCCCTGTGGGACAATTCGAACCCTGGTGGCCAAATCCCCGTCCTGTGAGGGTGAGCCCATCTCCCTGGTGAAAAACGGAGGTTCTGTATTCCTCTAATCGCAAAGGAGGGTCCCCACTCAGGACCCGGCATGGACTTACATACACGCTGGCGGCGGGGTGCTTTCCGTCAGCCAGGCGGGCAGGGCCCTCCGGTGCACGACCACAGCGCTGACCGCGTGTCCAGGCCAGTGGCCACCGTGGGAGGGGCAGG
>NW_006198617.1:2027196-2033577 GCF_000334495.1 Tupaia belangeri chinensis | reverse complement strand
CCAGGGGCACAGGACGGGGTGCTTCTGGGGTGGGGCACAGCAGTCACCTCCCCAAAGTGGCAGAAGGGTGGTCACACTACGTCTGGCACTTTGCCCCGCCCCCAGAGCCCCGCCCCGCCCCAGATTCTGGCTCCTCGCCCGACATTTGACCTGACGAGCCTGTTACAAGTGACCTTCTGCCTGTCTGCTGTCCGTGCAGTGACCTCAGCCCGAGTGATGGCCCCCAGCAGGGGGCGGAGAGTCTGGGGCACTGCCTCCCGGGAACATCCCCGGGTGAGGATGGCGGGGTCCCCACAGCAGTCCCTTAATCTAACAAGGACACCCTTGTTCGGGTGGGAACCCCGCTCAGGCCCTGTGGGACAATTCGAACCCTGGTGGCCAAATCCCCGTCCTGTGAGGGTGAGCCCATCTCCCTGGTGAAAAACGGAGGTTCTGTATTCCTCTAATCGCAAAGGAGGGTCCCCACTCAGGACCCGGCATGGACTTACATACACGCTGGCGGCGGGGTGCTTTCCGTCAGCCAGGCGGGCAGAGCCCTCCGGTGCACGACCACAGCGCTGACCGCGTGTCCAGGCCAGTGGCCACCGTGGGAGGGGCAGAATGGGACCCTGTGGGTGGCCCTGGGAACGGGCCTCACTTTGCATCCTTGGTTTCCAAGAAGCTGTACCCTCCCCTGCCTTTTGTTAAAGATGCAGGCGCCTCTCCTAGCGCTCCCTGGGGGAGGGTAACCCTGGGGTCCCAGTAGCGCCTGCCCATGGGGAGTCTCCCCAGAAAGGATATAGGCTCTGGACGTTTTCGACGAAGAGTCCCACCAAGTCGATGATGTTCCTTTCGAACATGTTTATAGTCTCCTGGAAATGACAGAGCACGCGGTTCACACGCACACTTACACACCTAGCCCCAGAGCCAAAGGCCTAAGGTCTTAGCAGACGCCCCCTCTAATTACAGATCTCCAGGGACGGACCTCTCATTTGACCTTCCCGGCACAGGGCTGAGCACTGTCCCCTCCCGTTCCGGAGCTCTGTGCTCTCCAGCCGCATCGCTCACTCGGTGTCCCCGGAATCGTGTGTGTGTGTGTGTGTGTGTGTGTGTGTGTGTGGTTTTTAAAGGTTTTTTGTCATGGAGTGTGTGTGCTTGCCAGAGAGAGACAGTGAGAGGGAAAGTGAGAAACAACACCTCCCCGGGGGGATGGCCACGCTTCAGTCCCTTCTCTTCCATTCTCTTGGGATTTGGGGGTGCACGCGCACAGTTCAGCATGAGACTCAAGCCATCAGATCTGGGGTTCAAACCGTCATAGGCCATTTGGGAATCCAGTGCCTTAACCACTATGCTACTGGCTGCCCCCTCCTCTGAATTTTTTTTAAGAACTATTTTATTTAACTTTATTTATTTATTTTTAATTTGACCAGAGAAGACAGAGTGAGTGAGACAGAGAGAGAGAGAAAGTGAGGGAGCAAGCTTCCAGATCTAGGACTTGAACCACGGTTGGCCATGTGTGAGTCCAGCGCCCTTAACCGCCATGCCACCTGCTGGACCCTCCCCAGAATTGTTTAACGCCCTCTCTGGGCCTTTGCTTGTGCTGGTCTCTGGGCCTTACTCCCCTTGCCCACACACAGAGCTCACTGCCTCCCTTTGGGCTTCTCAGTGGCACGTGTCCATCACCTCCAGAGACAGCAGAGACAGTTCCCGGGAGCCAGACCACCCAGGCGGCACCTCAGCTCCACCACTGTGTGCGACCCTGGGAGAAGCACTTCACATCCCTGGGCCCCAACTTCCTTGTTGTGACATGGGTTTCCTGCGTAGTGTCTGTCTCGTGGAGTTCTGCTAGAGTTACATGAACGAATTCACACAAAATGCCTGGCAGAGAGGAGACCCCGAGTGACGCTGGCCCCCCGACCTCTCATGGTAGTTGCTGCTTCCCAGCCTAAAGGGGACTTTGTGCCGATTGTGGGAACAGATGCGATCATGAACCTGCTTCCGGGAGCACCTCCACTCACCGCCACAGCATCCTAGATCCAGGGCTGCCGAGGCGCCGGGCGCAGGGCCCGAGGACCTGGCAGGCCGAGCAGCGAAGCACACATTTTCCAGGCGTGCGTAAGTGCTGTTGCAAGAATGCGAACAGGGCAGCGGAAGCACGCCTGCCCTTCCAGGGCTGGGCCTGGTGCTCGGCTGGGGAACGCTGCATGCTGAGAAGTGATCTCCCTGCTGGGAAGGTTGGGAGCTGCTGCCGAGCCCTCCCCCGGCCCTGCGCAGCTTCTGCGGTGTCGAGCCTTCCCCAGAGGGAGCGGGCCTCCGCCGTGTGATGTGACGGGGAAATCTATCCCGTGTCTGAGGTGTCACTTGACGTGTGAGGAATTGATTAGGCGCTATCTCTTGGCCCAGCCACGGCAGCGTCGGATGAGGTTCAATTCATCACACACTTCAGACTCCCAGCCTCCGCTGCCGTGTGAACAGACAAGCCAGTCGGCCGCTAATGAATTTCAGACAGCAGTGCTTTTCATTTGCACTACTTAGAGCTGAGCTGCGGGCGCCTCACATCACCAGAGAGACGGCAACTCCAACTCCGGGCTGCAAGGTGGGGGAGCCTTTGTTTGGTCCCTGAGTGGGGAGCCGCTTTATCTTGTGAGTCCCCGGACAGCTCCTTGGGTCTGATGAAAATCCAATCCCTGGCCCCCGCGGCTGGGGTGCAATGGTAACACGGTGCCCTGCAAGGCAGGTTTGAATCCCTGGGTCGGCCTGAAAATACACAGGGCACACGTGCAGGTGCACAGGAGGAGCTGGAGAGCTGGCGGGCTGGGCACAGGGGGCTGTGCTGTGACAGGACCTGTCAGGAGTGTCCCTCTTATGCATGTGTTATATGTGCAATTGCTCTATGAAAAAAATAAAACAAAACAACCAGCTCCCTGGGCCCAGGGTGGCATCTGCTGCTAAGATCCTGTGTTCCCAGGTTCAAGTAATGGTCCAACCTGAAGGTTGGGTGTGGTGACATGCACCTGTAACCCCAATGGCTCAGAAGGTTGAGACAGGGACTAGCAGGTGACATGGAGGTTACGGTAGCTGGATTCCACACGGCCAACTTTGCAGTTTGAGCCCCAGACCTGGCGGTTTGAAAATCACACTACACATGTGTGCATGCATACCCCAAATCCTGAGAGGAGAGAAGGGATTGTGGTGTAGCCCTTCCCTGTGGGGGTTGATTTCTCACTTTCCCCATCTCTCTCTCTGTCTCTTGCTGGCGAGTATATGTGCCCTATAGCAAAACTGAAAAAGAAGAAGAGGAAGAGGAAGAAGGCTGAGGAGGAGGATTACGGGCTCAGGCTGGCCTGTGCAACACCGCGAGACCCTGTGTGTAGAAGAGCCAGGTGTTGGGACCAGCAGTTAGCATAATGGCTATGTCGCTGGACTCCCATGTAGTCGACCGCGGTTCGTGTCCCGGACCCGGTGGCTTAAAACTCACGCTGGGCGCGTGTGCGTGCGTGCCCAAGATCCCGAGAGGAGAATGGAGGAGAAGGGATTGTGACGTGGCCATCCCCCCTAGGGGGTGAATTCTCATTTTCTGTTTCGCTGTCTCTCTGCCTCTCTCTGCCTTTCTGGCGAGCACACGTGCCCTATAGCAAAAACCTCTTCAGAAAAAAAAAAGAAGAGCCAGGTGTGGCCGTGCATATCACACCAGCTGGGAGGCTGAGGGATAGGATTGTAACAGCGAGGCTCTCTTAAAAACAAAACAAAACAAAACACCCTAAGGCTCTGGGCTCTTGGGGCGGGGCAGGGGGGAGCATTCCAGAAGAATGAACTTAGGAACTTACCTCTCATTCTCCACAATACGCACTTCCAATCTAAACTATTAAATTATTCAAAGCACAGCCAGGACTGATGAGCGAGCGTGTCTGCCGTGCTGAGTCGGCGTGGACACTCGCACAGAGGAACGCCTGTGTAGGCCGCAGCTCGCGTGTGGGAGGTTGGGCCGCTGCTTCCCCAGGTGTGTGCACACCTGGGCCCCGGCCCCACCTCACCTCCAGCTGCTCCACCAGCTGCATCTCCAGCGTCATGAGCACGTTGAACAGCTCGGCCACGTCCTCGCCGCACTCCGTGATCTTCTTCTCGATGCTGGGCACCTCAGACTCTTCCCGAATGGTGCTTAAATTCTGGAAACAAACACCGCACTTTAGGAATCAACAACTAAGTTCACGGCAAGGGGCGACATGGTTTTGTGGGCAAGGACTTGAACTCTGGGGTCGGATCGCCCAGTTCACGCCTCGGCTCGGCCACCAGCTGGCTCGGAGTCTCCACGCCTCGGTTTCCTTGTCTGGACACTGGAATAACAGCCCCCTCCACCACCCCCGATGCAGGTGAGACGACGGACGAGGCTCCGAAGTGTTCCATCCCTGTTCTCTCGGGGTTCATTAGAGCTGCCGGGCCAGGGGAAGAAGCGCTGGCCTTGGCGGGGTTCAGAGCTCGCCACTCACAGTAAGTCACTTGGGCACATCGGTTACTTTGAGGTGAAGACGCTTAAATATAGCAGATGCAAGAACGCACTCTGGCCTAGCTTCAGTCGCGAGCACTGGGCCTTGCTACTTGGCAGGCTAAGGCCCTGTGGGAGCCCTGGTTCGATTCCCAGCCCACCTGGAAGATCCAGGCATGCTGGTGTAGACCTGTGGTCCCAGCGGCTCAAGGCTGGGCAGGAGGTCACGGCAAAGTGAGGCCTCTTCTACTCCACCCCCACACGGACACACACACACGCACACAAACACATGCACACACGGACACCCATATAAATGCACACACACGGACACATTGGACACAGACACACGCACACACACACGGACACAAACACACGCACACACACACGGACACCCACACAAATGCACACACATGGACTAACACACACGGACACAAACACACGGACACAAACACACGGACACGAACACATGCGCACACACACGAACACAAACACGCACACACACACGGACACCCATACAAATGCACACACACGGACACACACAGACACACTGGACACAGACACATGAACACACACATGGACACCCATACAAATGCACACACGGACACACACGGACACACTGGACACAGACACACGAACACACAGGTGGACACACACATACAAATACGTGGACACACACAGACACACACATGGACACAGACACACACACGGACACACACACAGAGACACACATATGGACAACACACATGGACACACACGGACACACATGGACACACACTGACACATACGGACACACACAGACACACATGGACACACATGGACACACACACCAAGGGGGCACTCTAACTGCCCCTTTTCTTCCCGTGGAAGGTGCCCCCTGTGAGGAGGGAGGAGGACATTCTCATCACCGAGGCGGAGGCAGGGAGGGGGCCGCGGGAAACCCACCTAGTGGCCCTCGTGACGCTGGCCCTGTCCTCCACGGCGACTACCGAGCCCCTGGGCCTGCCGGCCGTCACCGTCTACGGCCTGGCCCACCCAGCGGGGCAGCTTTGGGCCCTGCCTGCTTCTGTGGCCGTCGTTGCTCCCCGGGGCGCTCTCACGGACAGAGCGGCTCCGGAACCCGTGCGCCCTTCTGCTGCAAGCCTCCTGTCCCGGAACTACCGCGATCCAGGAAGAACTCCCACAAATGATCGTTTTTAAAAAGACAGAGAGGGCCAGCAGGTGGCACGGTGGCTAAGCCTGGACTCCTAGATGGCTGACCGTGGTCTGAGTCCCAGACCCAGCAGCTTGAAAACCCCCTTTCCTGTACCTCTCTGGAGAGCAGGCGTGCCCTCTGGCAAACAAACACACAGAGAGAGAGAGGGCTGGCCTCACAGCTCGCTGGTTACGGGGGCTAGATCCCACGTGGCTGGCCGTGGCTCAAATCCCAGCCTGGCAACTTAAAAACATGCCAGGAACATGTTCGTACATGCCCCAAATCTCGACAGGATGGAGATATGGAGGGAAAAAGATTGTGGCATGCCAAGACAGGCTGTGTGTGTGTGTGTGTGTCTGTCTGTCTCTGGTGAGGACATGTACATAAAGAGTGAGAGACAGAGAGAGGCTGTGTGTGTGTGTCTGTCTGTCTGTCTGTCTGTCTCTGGTGAGGACATGTACATATAGAGTGAGAGACAGAGAGAGGCTGTGTGTGTGTGTGTCTGTCTGTCTGTCTGTCTCTCTCTGGTGAGCACATGTACATATAGAGTGAGAGACAGAGAGAGGCTGTGTGTGTGTGTCTGTCTGTCTGTCTGTCTGTCTCTGGTGAGGACATGTACATATAGAGTGAGAGACAGAGAGAGGCTGTGTGTGTGTGTCTGTCTGTCTGTCTGTCTGTCTCTGGTGAGGACATGTACATATAGAGTGAGAGACAGAGAGAGGCTGTG
>NW_006198617.1:2022957-2026864 GCF_000334495.1 Tupaia belangeri chinensis | reverse complement strand
TGTGTGTGTCTGTCTGTCTCTGGTGAGCACATGTACATATAGAGTGAGAGACAGAGAGAGGCTGTGTGTGTGTGTGTGTGTCTGTCTGTCTGTCTCTGGTGAGGACATGTACATATAGAGTGAGAGACAGAGAGAGACCAAAGGTCGCAAAAACCAAACAGGGCGATAGAGCCGGTGGCGGCGGAGCGGGCAGCGGGTGAAGCTCCGGGATGCCACATCCCGGCTGGGCGCACATGCTGGGCACATGGGAGCATGCCCGTGATCCTAGCTGGCCGGAAGTCGGGCGGGGGTCACGGTGTGGTGAGACCCTGTCAAGGTACCTGTCTTTCTCTCCCCGCCCCTGTCTGTCTCTCACAGGAAGGAAATACATACACTTTAAAAACTAAAATACAGCGGTGGGCACGCGTGCCCTCTCCTCGAGAGGTCGTCTGCGAAACCTGCTGTGCTCCAGGGTCCCAGACCAACAAAGGGGTCACGAGCTAGTGACCCGGAAGCTGAACCCCGTCTGATACGGGTATAGGAAAGCCCAGCTGTTCCCAAGGAAGAAGCACATAAACTGGGCCCAGGGTTTTGGTGCAGCAGCGACACAAGGAAAACCAATTCCATTCTAAGAATCTGGTGCTGAGATTGGGCCCTGGCCACCTCACCTCTCATCTACTTGGCCAATTAACACATAATAAAAATAAATGAAATGAAATGGATAATTCTTTGGGGGAAAAAAGCCCTCTTTTTTTTTTTTTTTTTGATAAGTTGTGCTTTAGGGCAAGTGTGCTTGCCAGAGAGAGACCGAGACAGTGAGAGTGGAAGTAAGAAATCAGCCCCCGGGGGGATGGCCACACCTCAATCCTTTCTCCTCCACTTTCCTTCCAGATTCTTGGGCATGCACACATACACGCCTGGTGTGAGTGGCAAGCCTCTGGGTTTGGGACTGGAACCACGGTTGGCCATGGGAGTCCAGTGATGTAACTGCTACACCATCTGCTGGGCCCATCCCTTTTCTTCGTCTTTTTTTTAAAAGAATTATTTCATTTAACTTTATTTATTTATTTATTTATTTATTTTAATTTGACCAGAGAGGGACAGAGTGAAAGAGAAAGAGAGAGAAATGAGAAAGGAAGCCACCAGGTCTGGGACTCGAACCATGGTTGTCCATGTGGGAGTCTAGTGTCCTTAACCACCACGCCACCTGCCAGCCCCTCCCATCCCTTTTCTTCTTTAAAAAAAGGTATATATATAAAATACATTGGGTTTTCAGGGAAGTCATGACACATTTTTGTACAGAAAACAGAGAAATACATCACAACTTTCCCAACAGCGCGATGTTTGGTTTCATAAAAGTATGATTCATGTGAGCAAACAATAAGTTCTTTCTTCATTAATTAAGTATTTTTAGAATTTCCACAAAATAGGGAACTAGAGTAACCCGTCCACTTTGGAAGGGCCCTGGGTGCTTAGATAGCGATGCAGTAAGCAGGGCACAGGACACGCGTGCTCTGTTCTCATGGCGCGTGCAGAGGCGCAGTGGGGTGGGAGGGCATCGCCTGTCGGTGCCACGTGCCCCCTACCCACAAGAGAGTCAGTGACCCAAGGACCTACGACAACAACTTCGTGCCGCCGCTGCTCTGACCTGTACGAGTACTCGCCCTCCATCCTGGTGGTCCCCTCTGCAGCTCTGCGGTGTGGCACTCGCCACGTACAGCCGGGGCCACGTGGCTGAGAGAGGGACCACGGCGTCTCTGGATCCTGGCACAGGGTCTGACTGCCTGTGACCTTGAGGCCTGCCCCAGGGCCAGGACAGAGGTGCTGTGTGCAGCGGGAGGAAGGCAGGGTGAAGCCAGAGGAGAGCAGGAGGCCTGTGAGTGGCGGGACTGGGAGCCCTCGGGCGTGTGGGGTCTTGGGACCTTCAAAGACAGTGGCCTCACATAGGCTGAGCACTGGAAGCATCCGGGGAGCTCTAGAAAATTCCAATGCCAGGCCAGCCCCAAAACTGCTCGAGGTGGCCTGTGAGGAAGCAGCGTGCTGCAAAGGCACGCACCTTGAACCCGAGAGGTGGAGAGGCAGGCCCAGCCAGGCCCGTGCCCTGCTTCCCCCGAGGGACTCGCTGCTCAGGGCTGGCTCGTGCGGCGGCAGGAGGGGCCAGCTAGCTGATGCCCAGGCATCCCAAACCCAGGGGATACAGGGACCAGACAGGAACTATCGGGAGGAAGCAGCTGGCTAGGGATGTGGACCAAAGACGTGACCTGTCCAGAGGCGGCGGCGCTCACTCTGGCCTGGATGACAGCTGCCTCCGGGAAGGCCGGCCGCCACGGCTTTCTGTGAAACCTTCCAGTTTCTAGCATCAGCAGGATGCTCAGAACATTTCAATCCTCTGCAGACTTAAACGGAACACAGAGGACAGCCAAACGCGACCATCTGCGACTCCTGGCCTTGGCTGCAGTCAGTGATGTAAGGAGGGGTCTGGAGAAGGAATCCTGCAGAACGTGGGGTCCTGCTGGCGGGGCTCACGAGACGAGGCGGGAGGGCTGGGGGCGCACAGGAGTCCACTGCCAGCCCAGTTACGTCTATACCCGCGTTGCCAGGAGAGGTGCTGCACTTCCGCTCTCAGCCAGGAGGGCCCCACGGGCTCCTGGCAGCCCCCGATGTTGCCAGCAACGCGGTGTGTGGGCAGGTCTCTGAGAAGGAAGGGGCGCAGCTCTCCACGCAGTCTCCAAACGATCTGCGTGTCATACAGTCAAGAATCCTGCCTCTGCGCGCCAACCTGTGGCATGGTGCTTAAGGCAACTGGATCCCACATGGCCGACTCTGAGGTTCGAGTTCCAGATCCAGCAGCTTGAAAAACACTCCAGATGTGTGTGTGTGTGTGTGTGTGTGTGTGTGTGTGTGCCTAAAGTTCCAGAGAAAAATGGAAGAGGAAGGACTGTGGTATGGCCATCCCTTCTAGGGCAAATTTCTCACTTTTCTTCTCTCTCTCTCTGGCAAGCATACACACCCTATAGCAAAAACTTAAAAAACAAACAAACAAAAAACTTGTCTTTGAACATAATGCTAACTAGAAGGAACAGTTCCCATCAAGGACAAAAACTAACGGGACCAACAGACAGCATAAAGGTTACATTGCTGGACTCCCACGCAGTCGACCATGGTTCGAGTCCCAGATCCAGCGGCTTAAACCTCACACTGGGCGTCTGTGCATGCCCAAGATCCCAAGAAGAGAATGGAGAAGGAACGGCAGCACGGCCATTCTTCTTGGGCGGTGATTTTTTAACTTTCCTTCTCTCTTTCTCTCTGGAGAGCACCCACACCCCATAGGAACAATCTCTCTTAAAAAGAAAAACAAAAACAAGTGCCCTTTCTCATGGCCCTGAGTGCTCTGGGTAGACCGGGTCCTCAGGCCACTCCTGGGGGAATGCCCATCCTCCACCAGCTCAGGCCAGCTCTTCCTGATCATGGGTCGGACCCATCCCTACTCCCCTCGCCTGGTTTACGGTGCACCCAGCAAACCCCCGAGGCTCCCCAGGCTTCCCTCCTGCGTGGCACTGACCACTCAGCTCACTCGGGTGGGGTCTGGGGCCCTCACAGGTGGGAGCTTCCCAGGGGCACAACCACGTCTGGCGCAGCCTGGCTTCCCAGGGCTGGGCACAGAGTGGGGCTGAGGAAACGCCTGGCACATGATGAGCCCGGAAGAGCAGCGACACTGACTGTTGTCAGAACAGCAGGGGTACGGAGACCGTCATTACAGTGACACCGACAGCAGGGGGCACCGCAACGGCGAGCCTGTGGGCCTCTGCTCTGAGATGGTGCCTCTCCCTGTCGCAGTCCTCCAGGTCGGGGCTACGGTCATGTGTCACCACACCCAGCTCTTTCTAGGCAAGGGCTCACCGTGCTTGTTGCCCGGGCCAGGCTTGAG
>NW_006198617.1:2011024-2022104 GCF_000334495.1 Tupaia belangeri chinensis | reverse complement strand
CTGTGGCCCGAGGCACTGCCCTCCCCGCACCCCCGCCCCGATCTTTCCACATCAAGGTTCTTTCCACATCAAGGTTCTGACGGAGCCTCTACCAGGACGGGACCGCACAACTGCGGTGGGGGCGGCCTCCTCGCGGGCTCGCAGCGCCGGTCTCCTCTAGCCTACCGGAGTTCCTTCTGTACAGTTTAAGCCTGACTGCTCATTGTGGCCACAGCTGCGATCTTTGACAAGGGCCAGTCACATCCCCGGGGCTCGGGGTTGACTCAGGAAGAATGCAGGCTCTCAGGCCCCACGGACGGGGGTTCAAATCCTGGCTTCTAACGGCAGGAGGATGAGCCACCTCGCCTCTCCGAGCTTCCCCAACCAGGAAATGGGGTTAACGACGGCACCCACCCCGTGCGTGGCTGCCTCGTGTAAGCGAGGACAAGTGAGTGTGGCCCACGTGGGTCGCTGCTGCGGTCACGTTTCCCAGCTCCGACCGCCTGGCCTGCCAAGCGGCAGCCCTGAGCCACGCTGGCCAGAGGCACGCAGTGTGTCCCCTCACCTGCAGAGGGCGCTCCCCACTCAGCGCACCGCTTCCAGGGTCTCACCAGAGAGATGGGACACTGACACCTGGGGAGGACGGCGACTCGCCCAAGGCAGGCCGCGGAGGGGGACAGGCCCCGCCAGAGGCAGCAGCCGAGAACTCAGGAAGGATATGCCTCGAGGAGCTCGCTGACGCCGGGCAGGGAGGACAGCTTGTTGCCCTCCGTGTCCTCCGCGTACATGCTGTCGAACAGGAAGGAGCCGTTCAGGTGCTCCACGAAGGCAGCCTGCAGGCAGGACCACGGGCAGCATGGAGACCGCCAGCCCAGCCCATCTCTTAGGCCCTTGCCAGGCACACAGGGGCGCAGGCATGTTGGGAACTGGGCTGGCGGAGGCGGGTGGCTGGACAGGGCGTTACTTCCAAGGGGGCTGGTGCGTGCGGAGGGTTAGCGGTGGGGTTTAATGCTGCAGGCTCTTTCCCGGCTGCAGGAGGGTGTGGGACAGGTCAGCAGGGACCCGGCCTTGAATCTGGGGTCGAGCTGAGCTCAGAGACTTGAGCCGTGGCTGGCATGCCGTGGGAGACCACCCGAGGGTCTTGAGGAAGGCGGCCCCTCTGACAGCTGTTTTAGCACAATCTCTGCAGTGCTGCGCTGGAGGCAGGGATGCCAGTGAGGAGATGGAGTGAGGCTGGGGCTGGACTGGGACAGGGCAGAGGGAGGCAGGGAAGGAGCCTGGGGAAAGGGCCCGGCTGGGGCCAGCAGTTGGCATAATGGCTATGCCGCTGGACTCCCATGTAGTCGACTGTGGTTCAAGTCCCGGACCCAGTGGCTTAAACTCATGCTGGGTGCATGTGTGTGTGTGCCCAAGATCTCGAGAGGAGAATGGAGGAGAAGGGACTGCGGCGTGGCCATCACCCTGAGGGGTGATTTCTCACTTTGTCTGTCTCTGTCTGTCTGTCTGGTGAGCGCATGCGCCCTATAGCAAAAAACTCTCAAACAAACAAACAAACAAAAAGGGCCCCGTTTATGTGTGTGGGCCTGCCGCCTCTCTTGGGCGGCTCTGAGCGGGCGAGGGCGTCTGGACCCTGGCGGCACCTTGTGCTCTTCCAGCTCCTCCTGCCGTGCCTGCTCCTCCTCCAGCCTGGCCTGCATCAGGGTCTCCCGGTGCCGCAGCTCGTCGATGCTGTACTGGTGCTTCGTCTCCGCGAGCTCTTTCTGATGGAGGAGGGAAGTGATGACATTACGGGGACAGTCATTGCAGGCTACTGAGCCCCGCCCCTGTGGCCTCCTGGGCGTAGGCCGTGGGGTCCGCCGGTCCCCTCCTCCCCTCCGTGAAGGCTGGGAGAGTGTAGATGGGCGTGGCTGTCTCCCTACGCCCCTTTCCAGGTACTCCGAGGCTAAGGGGAATTCGGGAGCTGGTGGCACCCCAAGAGCTGCCCAGGGCCCCAGTCAGCTTGTGGCTGGGCCTGACGGTCCCATTGCCTGAGTTCGACAGCACCAGGAGGCCAGGGCCTGGGGTAGGCTGTGGCCAGCCCACGGTGAGACAGTGACAGAGACGGAGGCGTGTGGAACTCGGCTCTGTGACCTCTCGCTTGTTATTTACCTTGCTGATCCTACGCAAGGCTGCCAACTATGAGGCCTGCGTTTGCTCACAGTGCCCGGGCACACAGGCTGCGCTCCCTGCCCCGGTGGAAACTTGCGGGGACCCTGAGAGAACGCCCAGGAAGGGGCTTCGGTGGTGCACTGTGTCGGCCGTCTGTGCCAGGCCGTCCACTCGGCTGGACTAAGAAACGTGATAGAGCATTATTTTGGGTGTGTCCGCGTGGTGGTTCCAGAAGGGACCAGCATAGGAGTTGGCTAGGCATGGAAGATGTGCCTTCGGTGTGGGCGAGCGTGATCCAATCGAGGCCCAGAGAGAACAAGCACGGAAGGGCCAGCCGGTGACGTGGAGGTTAAGGCACTTGATCCCACACAGCTCACTGTGTGATTCGAGTCCCAGACCTGGTAGGCTGAAATTTATGCTGGGCATGTGTGTGTGTGTGCCCCAAATCTCAAGAGGAGAATAGAGGATAAGAGACTGTGGCATGGCCATCCCCCCTGGGGTCTGTTTTCTTGCTCTCCCCATCTCTTTGTCTCTCCAGCAAGTGCATGTGCCCTGTCAGAACATTCAAAAAATAACAGTAATTGGGAACCAGCAGTTAGCGTAATGACTATGTCACTGGACTCCCACGTAGTCGACCGTGGTTCACATCCCGGACCTGGTGGCTTAGAACTCACGCCGGGCGCGTGTGCGTGCGTGCCCAAGATCCCGAGAGGAGAATGGAGGAGAAGGGATTGCGGCGTGACCATCCTCCCTGGGGGGTGATTTCTCGCTTTCTGTCTCTCTGTCTCTCTCTGTCTGGCGAGTGCACGTGCCCTATAGTGAAAACCTCTCCAAAAAAAAATATAAATAAATAACAGTAATTGCTCCTGGATCACACAGACCTGGGTAGATGCAGCTCCTGCCTTGTGGCCCTCAGACCCGACCTCCTCCTTGGGGACACCAGGCAATGACTGCGGGGCGTGGGAGGGGCCCGGCCGCTGGGGGCACACGCAGAACAGCAGCCACGGGTGACAGAGGCAGGTGTAGGGCTGAGGAACAGCCCTGGCTGTGGGCAGGGCACCACCCTCAGGGCCCCTGGGCCTGGAGACAGCTCCGGCTCCGAGCAGGGAGACTGGGCGGGAGGCACTTGCCACGTGGTCGTCGATGCGCCGGAAGTCCAGGTAGACGAGGTCGGGAAGGTAGGCGCAGATGAACATTTTGTAGTCCTCCGCCTCGGCCATGGGGTTCCCAGAGAGGCTGAGTGTCCGCAGGCACTTGAACCTCCGCAGGTAGATGATCTGCGGAGACAGGACGAAGGCTGGTTTCTTGGCTGCCGGGGCTGAAAGCACACCTGGCGGCTCCGTCCTGGGTGCTCTTCCAGAGCGTGCAAGATGGCAGGCAAGGAGGGCCGGGGGTCCAGGCCGGACTCAACATTTAAAATGGGTGGGACCAACAGCGTAATGGCTATGCTGCTGGACTCCCACGTAGCCAACCGTGGTTCGAGTCCCGGACCTGGCAGCTTAAACTCTCACCGGGCGCGTGTGCGTGCGTGCCCACGATCCCGAGAGGAGAATGGAGAAGGGATTGTGGCGTGGCCATCCCCCCTGGGGGGTGATCTCTTGCTTTCTGTCTCTGTCTCTCCCTGTCTGTCTGGCGAGCACACGTGCCCTATAGCAAAAACCTGTCCAAAAAAACTAAAATAAAAATGGGTGTGAAAGGTGTAGGTGCTATAGTGGTTAAGGTGCTGGATCCCACATGGCCATCTGTGTGGTTCAAGTCCCAGACCTGGGCTTGAAAAACACACCAAGCACATGTGTATACATGCCCAAAATACTGAGAGGAGAATGGAGAAGGGATTGCGATGTGGCCATGCCCCTGTGGGGGTGCTTTCTCACTTTCTCTCTCTTTCTGTCTCTCTCCAGTGAATGCACATGCCTTATAGCAAATTTTTAAAACATGGATATAAGAGAGACTAGCAGTTGGTGTGGTGGTTAAGGCACTGGACTCCCACATGGCGGATTGCAGTTCGAGTCCTGGACTTCGAGACTTGAAAAGCAGGCTGGGCCATGTGGGTACCCCGAGTCCCAAGGGGGAGAATGGAGGAGAAGGGACTGTGACACAGCCATGCCTGGGGGAGGCTTTCTTACTTCCTTTGTTTCTGTCTCTCTCCAGCAAGCGCCCATACCCTATTGCAAAAACAGAGAAAAAAAGTGCCTGCCATCTACTCAAAACGTGGTGGTGGTTAAAATTATTAGTGGTCACTCAGAACAAGTATGCCTTTTAAACGTTTATATTTATTTATTCCCTGAGAGACAAGGCTTGAGACGGACGGACAGATAACCCCAGGAGGGTCTTCACACTCGATCCACCTTCAGCCTCAGCCAGGCTGATCACAGGCACCCAGCATGCTCAGGGCGGTCCCGGGACACAAACCTACGCCCTTCCCATATGGGTCCAGTTGCGTTACCACTGTGCCACTGCCTGGCCCAGCAGTGCCTTCCCAGATCATAAACCTTGTGAAGCCTCAGCCAGGCTGATCACAGGCACCCAGCATGCTCAGGGCGGTCCCGGGACACAAACCTACGCCCTTCCCATATGGGTCCAGTTGCGTTACCACTGTGCCACTGCCTGGCCCGCAGTGCCTTCCCAGATTGTAGACCTTGTGAAACATCCAAGTGTCTAAGATGAGGTGGAACTCAAAGTGCGGTTAAACTGGATTCACTGGGTAACAGTAAGGCATTCTGCTAATTGCTGCTTATTCTTCCTATACTTGTTTCGGTAAAACTTCCCAAACGCTTCCTCGGATAGCAGCGTCCGGACGCGTAGACACTACCGCACAGGAGGCGGAAGGCAGCCTGGCGCGCTTTTCACAGTGACGGTCACTCAGCGTTTCTCTTCATTTGTTCCACAGACGCTGCGAGGCCTGGAAAGACCCACCTGGCCCCTGCCCTTATGGCAGGAGCTTACATTTCAGGGACGGAGAAAAACATCGCTATAAATAAATCACGTCATCACGGTTTCAGGTAAGCACTATAAAGAACATAACATGGGGCCGCGAGAGAAAAATCGAGAACGCTTTTTCCGTTGGGAGACTAAGAGGTCTCTCCGGGGAAGGGACATTTAAGCGGAGATCTGAGGCAGCGCGCTGTGGAGAGCAGGGGAGAGCACGTTCCCGGGAGCCAGAGCAGAACAGCAAAGGCCCGAGTGCTGGCAGTGTGGCACGGAGGTCGGGGGAGGGCTCGACAGGAGGGAGGCACGGTGGAGGGCTGCTTCATGGAAGGCCTTGCAGGCTGCGGTCAAGTCTGGTTTTCGTGTTTTGGGCCGAGTTCACGTGCACTTACAGAGGGAGACAGAGAGCAAGTGAGGGAGAGAAAGAACCCCCTTCCAGGGCAAGGTCACGCCACATCCCTTCTCCTCCATCTCTAACCCTCTTGGGATTTGGGGCACACGCACTCACAGCCCTGGTGTGTTTTTTAGCTGCCAGCGCCGAGATCGGAACCACACGATCGATCCTGGGATTTGGTGCCTCAACACTGGGCCTCAGAGCCTGCCCAGGAGTCTGGACTTTATTCTAAGAACAATGCGTCATCAGGGTTTTAAGTGTGAAGGAGAAAATCTAATTTCATTTTTTTTTTTTTTGAGAGGTTTTTGCTATAGGGTGTGTGCCCTCGCCAGACAGACAGAGACAGAGAGACAGAGAGCGAGAAATCACCCCCCAGGGGGGATGGTTATGCCGCAATCCCTTCTCCTCCATTCTCCTCTCGGGATCTTGGGCACACACGCACACGCGCCCGGCGTGAGTTCTAAGCCACCGGGTCCGGGACGCGAACCGCGGTCGACTACGTGGGAATCCAGCGACATAGCCATTACACTAGTGGCTGGTTCCCTGATTTCATTTCTTAAAAGTTCATTTATTTTTCTGTAAGAGAAAGAGAGAAAAAGGGGCACAGAGAGAGACATGGATCCCTCACAGGGTCCCCACACTGCAGTCCACCCTGTCCCAGCTGGCATGGAGCATCCGCACGCTCACACATGCCTGCACATTCAGGGGTGTCCTAGGGTGTGAGTCCAGTTGGGTTACCACCTGGTCCCTGATTTATTATTAATATTTTCGTAGATGTTTTTGCCATAGGATGTGTGCACTCACTGCAGAGAGAGAGACAGAGACAATGAGAGGGTGAGAAATCACCCCGGCCCCCGGGGGGGATGGCGACATTGCAATCCCTTCTCCATTCCCCTCCCGGGATCTTCGGCATGCACGCACATGCACCTGGTGTGACTTCCTTCCTTCCTTCCTTCCTTCCTTCCTTCCTTCCTTCATTTCTTTCTTTTAAAGAATTATTTCTTTAGGTTCATCTGTTTATTTATTTTAAGTTCACCAGTTAGAGACACAGAGAGAGAGGGAAAGTGAGAAAGCAAACCACCAGGTCGGGACTCAAAGTTGGCCATGGGGGAGTGCCCAGCGCCTTACCCATGCCACCTGCTGGTCCCCCTGGTGTGATTTTCAAGCCTCTGGGTCTGGGACTGGAACCGTGGTTGGCCGTGTGGGATTCGGTGAGGTACCCACCATGCCAGCTACTGCCCCTGATGTATCCCTTAAGAGCTCTCAGGCGAGAGTCTGCTGTTCCTCTTCTAGACTGGCAGAGAGCAGCCTAGGCCTGCACGGGGATGGCCGTGCAGCAATGCTCTGTGGGTGCCCTATCCAGACAGCGGGCCTGGGTGCGCGTTCTGGGACCCCCTGGGCATGGCAGACACACGTGTGCCTGTGAGCCTTGCTGGCTGAGGCTGAGGGGGGCCTGCGGCCTGAAGACCCTCCCTTCCTCTCTCTCTCTGTCTCTGTCTATCTCACACGGAAGAAATAAATTAAGAACGTAGAAACAGAGAGAGGCTGAGCGCGGCGTGTGCTGTAGACAGCTGAGGGAGCTGACGGGGCTGTGGGCAGCTGCCCTGCGCGGGGCAGTCTGGCAGAGGCCGTCCTCGGGGCGCGCTGCCCTCTGCTCCGGCGGCTCTCTAGGAGTTAACCTCGCGGGGGGACTGGTCCGGGGCTGGAGCAACCGCTGTGCGAGGGTGTTCACTACAGCCTGCGGGTCACGGCCAGGCCAGAAACGACCTCGACGTCCGCCTGTGGGGACTGCAAGGACCTGCCCTGCCACTTCTGGGTGAGGTAGGCTCCATCAGAGGGACAGCGGATGGCTCTGGGTGACGGGGAAACTGCAGCAGGCGCCTGGGGGTAGCCGGGCGGACGTGACCGTGGCCTACCAGGTTTGAACACGAGACGTCTGGAAAGACATGGGCCACGCACGAGGCAGCAGCTGTGGCCTCTGTAAGGGGAGGCACGGATGAGGGACAGAGGCCAGGAGGGAGGGAGGCTCTTCCCAGCATGCCTTGAGTTCTGTTTAAACATCTGTGGTTTGTTTTTATTCCCTTTATGAGAGAGGGAAATGGTTAATAATCCACCATGTTTGTTAAACATTTTCTCTTTGAGGTTTTTTTTTTTTTTAATTTTATTTAACCTCATTATTATTATTTTCCCATTTGATCAGAGAGAGACAGAGAAAGAGAGGGGAAATGAGAAAGCGAGCTACCAGGTCCGGGACTTGAACCATGGTTGGCCATGTGGGAGTCCAGCACCTTTAACCACCACGCCAACTGCTGGCCCGAGAGCTGTTTCTGACAGGGCGCCCATGTCCTCATCCTCCTGCCCCAGCCTCCCAATTAGCTAGGATCGCCATTGCCCGTGGTTCACGTTGGCCTGAGAACCAAGCTGGGGCTTCCACGCAGCCTCCAGCCCAGCCCGTGGTTCACGTTGGCCTGAGAACCAAGCCGGGCTTCCATGCAGCCTCCAGCTCCGAGAGCAGTGGCACTGCCTGTGTGCCACCGTTTGTGTGTTTTCATGTGAGAAGGCGGTATTAAAATGGGACTGGGTGCTCTTTTACTTACAAGACGGCAGATGAAAGGCTGAGAAGCAGGGTACTAAGGAGAAGAAGCCTGAAGCCGAGGAGGCTGATCCCAGGGCAAGGTTAAAAAGGGTGATCCGGGGACCAGCAGTTGGCGTAATGGCTATGTCAATAGACTTCCATGTAGCTGACCGCGGTTGAATCCCAGACCGGGTGGCTTAAACTCACGCCGGGCGCGTGTGCGTGCGTGCCCAAGATCCCGAGAGGAGAATGGAGGAGAAGGGAGTGCGGCGTGGCCATCCCCCCGGGGGGTGATTTCTCGCTTTCTGTCTCTCTGTCTCTCTCTGTCTTTCTGGCGAGCATATGTGCCCTATAGCAAAAACCTCTCAAAAAAGGGGAAGCCCCATTGCAGCTGAAACCCAGTCCTAGTCCAGGGCATTAGCAGATACTCCCGACCTGCCATGTATTCTAGGAAGGCCATGTACAAGAGGAATACTCAGCCACTAAATCCAGGATTGAAAAGAAAAAGGAGAAGTTTCTTGCCACTGTCACAAAACCAGCTGGTGGGGACAGGCATGGTGGAACCCGAGTGGTTATACTTCATAAGATGCTGGGGATGTGCCTCGACAGCTGTCGAGCCACGGCAAAGACCCTCCAGTCAGCAGGGAGAAAGCTGCGCGCCAGCATCACCCCAGGACCATCCTGACCACCCTCACTGGACGCCACAGAGCAAGAGAGTGGTTCTCCCGAAGCAGCTTGCTCCGTGGCTAGACCTCTGGTCCTCAGTCGAGTTCCACTGCGTAGGACACACCAGGAATTTGTCATCGTCACCTCCATGAAAACTGGTATTAGCAAAGTGAAACTCCCCAGATACCTTCCTGATGCTTACTTCAAGAAAAAGAAACTGCAGAAGCCCAGACACCAGGAAGGTGAGATCTTCAACACAGACAAGGAGAAATACGAGATTACAGAGCAGCGCAAGGTGGATCAGAAAGCCATGGACTCGCAAATTGTACCAAAAACCAAAGCTGTTCCTCAGCCCTGGGCTACCTGCGATCCGTGTTTGCCCTGACAAATGGAGTTTATCCTCCAAACTGGTGTTCTAAATTTCTCGCCAAAAACGTAATTAAGTAAATAATATATTAAAAATAAAAAAAGAGCCTGGGAGTAGGAACCAGCAGGTAGCATGGAGGTTAAGGCAGCTGTATCCCACATGGCTGACCATGGTTCAAGTCTCAGGTCCAGTGGCTTGAAAATCATGCTAGGCACGTGCGAATGCGTGCCCAAGATCTTTAGAGGAGAATGGAGGAGAAGAGACATGGCGTGGCCATCCCCCCTGGGGGGTGACTTCTCACTTTCCCTCTCGCTCTGTATCTTTTCTATGGCAAAAACCTAAAAAGGAGTACAACGCAATGCCCTTGAAGTCGACCTACATGGAAAGGTTCCAGGCTGTGTCCAGAGACCTCTCTGACACCAGGCAAGCACACGCCCGTGTCTGGGGCTGGCTGGCGCTGGGGTAGACTGTGATGTCAAGACCTATTGGGAATGCTGTCACTCTGTCTCTTTCTGTCTTGCTCATGGGAAAAACTAAAATAAACAAACTTAAAAAAAATAAGCCGAGAGTGGTCAGCCAATGCCGTGGTGGTTAAAGTGGCTGGATCCCATGTATGGCTGGATCCTACATATCTAACTGTGCAATTCAAGTCCTAGACCTGGCAGCTTGGAGCTTGGAAATTTTAAAAAAAGGGGGGGGAATGCCTCATAAATAAATCAATGACAAGAAAGCAAATTCTTAGACGTCAGGTGAACAGCACAGGGAGAGACTAAAATCAGGTGCTCAGGGCTAGAAGCTCATACTTGAGATAGATCACCCAAGATTCTCTGGGCCAAATCTCCAAGAAGTCTGGGCCTGATAGGTGAAGAGGATCCAGGGTCTCCAGGGTCCCCAAATGCAGCCAGGCCTGGGGAACCTGCGCAGACACCTCCACATGCCCTGGCATCTGCTCCCCAGGGGCCCCTTCCTTCCTTGTGCAGCCAGGCCTGGGGAACCTGCGCAGACACTTCCACATGCCCTGGCATCTGCTCCTCAGGGCCCCTTCCTTCCTCATCTCTCTGGGGATGGCCTTACAGCTTCTGACATAATCACAGGAGCCTGCTGCGCAGACCTCGCTGGGAAGGGTGACGGGGTCTTCCTGCCCAGGCCCTGATGGGAAGGGAAGGAGAACTCCCAAGGCCAGGAGGGGAGTGCCAGTGGGGCATCCACGGCAGGGCCAGGGCGTGTCTACCGTCACACCCCCAATAGCCTCTCATGCCAGGCCTGTGCCTTCGAATCCACAGCAGGGCTCTACTAGAATCTCTAAATGCTGGGGCCCGCAGGTGGCGCGGTGGTTAAGATGCTGACCGCCTACGTAGCCAACTGGGGCTCGAGTCTTGGACCTGGAGGCTTGCGGCTCACATTGGGCACGTGAGCATGCCCGCCCAAAATCCTGAGAGCAGACTGGGGGGAGAACGGATTATGGCATGGCCATCTCCCTGGGGGAAGATTTCTCACTTTCCATCTCTGTCTTTCTGGTGAGTGCACGTGCTCTAAGGCAAAAATCTATCTCTTAAAAGGAGAGAGGGTCTCCAAATGTCCAAGAAATAAAAAGGAAGGAGAGATTCATTCACATGCCAGCCCTGGGGTGTAAACTGGGCCTACCAAGGCGGGGCATCTGCTAAATGCTCAGAAAGATTCTCAAGGAGCACGGTTTGGGGTTGTTCAGGCCTCGCCCTTGATCTGAAAGATACCTGAGTGAAACGGTGTGTTCCTGCCCCGGATGCCAGTCTTCGAAAGCTCATGGACGGTGTACGTTATTATTAAAAAAAATATTCATGGATTTCAAAATGTTTCTTCACCAAAATAAACTCATACTTTACTTCCATTTTCCCACACATTTCTTTTTTTTTTTTGAGAGGTTTTCGCTATAGGGCACGTGCACTCGCTAGACAGACAAAGAGAGACAGAAAGCGAGAAATCACCCCCCAGGGGGGATGGCCATGCCACAATCCCTTCTCCATTCTCCTCTTGGGATACTGGA
>NW_006198617.1:2001433-2010978 GCF_000334495.1 Tupaia belangeri chinensis | reverse complement strand
GGTCGACTACGTGGGAGTCCAGCAACATAGCCATTACGCTAACTGCTGGTTCCCCCCCACACACACATTTTTTGAAGTTCCGTCAGGAGGCACGTCACGCTCACGGCAGCCCCATGGGAGCAGCACGGAGTGAGAACGACTGCTCGCCCACCTGACAGCTGGGCACGGGGGTGCCTCCTGTGCTGCCAGCGGGAAAGCCTGAGATGGGCGATTGCGTCACCGAGGGCTATTGGCTTATGATTCGGGTGGATGGCCGGTCCAAAGGTGCGGGGCCAGCATGAGGCCAGCCTTCCGTGCTAATGTCACAGCATGGCCCCCAGAGCAGGGATGGTGGGTACAAACGGAGAGGGTGCTGGGACGGCCATCTTCCTTCTCCATCGACCTGTCCACTCGAGAACGGACCCTTCTCCAGAGAGCCGGAGCTCTCACTGCAGCACTAACCCGGTCACGAGGCCGGTGCCTCCCCGACGCAAACGCCACCCAGGAGGCCTCATCCCGTTCTCTTTTTTAATTTGCGAGAGGGCTCCTGTACTCCTGAGAGAGAGCGAGAGAGCACCCCCCAGGGGGGATGGCCACAGTGCAATCCGTTCTCCTCCAGGGATCTTGGGTATGCACATGTGCCTGGTGTGCGTGCCAAGCCACCAGGTCTGAGACACACTGCGCGGTGGGCCACGGGTCCAGGTGCCTTCACCACCACACCACCAGCTGGCTCCGACCTCACCTCTTAAAGCTCTCTGCACCTCCCCATGACATTACACTGGGGACCACATGCCAAACCATGAACCTCTGGGGGACAAACCGTTACTCAATCGGTAGCCCCAGAATGCGAAGTCCCTGGCCCGTCAGACAGCTGGTGGTGGCAGTGCTGAGCTCTGAAACCAGGCTGACTCCGTCCCAGCCCCCTAGTCCCTTTCTCTGCACTCTCTCCCCACCCTCGGCCATCTCAGTGGCCTGCGTGTTTCCCCACCCCCAGAGCAGGGGGCAAGCTAGGCTCCAGACCTTCAGGTGGTCGCTTCCGGAAGGGATTTGGGGAAACTTCCAGGGCGAAGCAAAATGCAGTCCTTGTCACCTGCGGCAGCAGTGTCACTGACGCAGCTGCCCACAGGCTCTTCCTCTCCCCCTCGCTCACCCCCACTTCCCAGGGTCAGGGTCACCTCGAGGACAGACCTGCGCCACGTCCCTGCCCCGGCTTTGCTGCCAACCTGTTCCAGAGGAGCTTTTCTGTTCCTTGCAGGCAGTGTCCTTTCTGGCCGCCCACCCTGGGGTAACCCACGCATGATGCCCCGCAAGTATCAAACCACTCACAGGAGAATCTGGATTTCTGGCTTTCCCAGGAAAAGGGGACGATCTGGAAGACTCCGCCTGCGCTTCCCCTTGTCGTAGACCCCAGGGCGTGGGGTCTCTGAAGGTGAGGGATGTGGCCTGCAGACCCAGCCCCCAGCCCGGCCCCCAGCCCCCAGCAGCCCCCGCCTGGCCCGCCACTCACGTTCATCATGTTCCCAATCTGGTTGTTGCCCAGCGACAGCACCTGCAGCTTGACCAGGGCGTCCAGGGAGTCGATCTTGGAGATCCGGTTGTTGGACAAGCTCAGGTCTTCCAGGTTCACCAGTGTGTCCAGCCCCTCGATGGCCTCGATGTTGTTGAAGGACAGATCTGGGGAGGCAGGGGGCTGTGAGGGCTTGCTCCCCTGATTCAGGACAGAACTTCCTGAATCGGCCCCTCGGGGCTCCTTAATGCTCTGAGAGTCAGCGCCAAGCTCGGCCAGCGACTCCTGCCTAACAGAGGGTGCTCCCCCAGAAGCCTGGTGTGGGATCTCGTCCGCAGCCTCAGACCCTCACCGCTGTCCCCAGTCCTGCCCTCGCCCTGCTGGCTGGGGACACAGGGCCACGCTCACATTCACGCTCTGTCTTAGTTCTGGAATAAAAACGCCTGCTAGGCCCAGCTCGGAGAGGCAGGTATTGTACACGACACAGGGCTGCAAGCCACAGGGCCGATGGCGGGTTCGGATCCCGAGGTGCCCTGAAACACTGAATGCTGTCTGGGTGGTGGGTGGGGGGAGGGACCGTGGGGTGACGAGACCTGTCAAGGGTGCTTGTCTTTCCCCTCACACACGTGCACTCAGACTCATTAGCACGAATAAAATAAATGTAAAACAAATGCTTACTAGCAGGTCTGAACAGTACCCCTTGGGGGACAGGGGCACGCAGCCGTGGAATTTCCCTTCCCACACACCCGTGAGCATCTTGGCAGGACCACTTCGCGTCCGTGTCTGCCGGGCGTTTGTGTGTATCGAGGAGTGTGTGTACATCCGACAGCAGCCCTGACGGGTGGTTTGCAATTTCCCGCCCAGTGTGATCCATCGGGAGGTGGAAGCTCAGAAGGGCTCGGTGATCTGCTCAAAGCCACACAGCTAACCACGCGGGGCCAGAGGTCATCCAGGGACCCTCCTGGGACACGTGGCAGGCCAGGTCCTCCCGCTTCATCACAGGCACCCTCCCCAGGCCCAGAGGGGACATTAGCGCCTTCCACAGCCCAAGTCCCACGTCTCTGGGCAGAAGGACTTTCCCCCCCCCACAGGCTTTCGGGGCTGGCTGGGTTGGGGCTGCAATTCTGTCTGGAACTGCAGTGGCCCAGAGGCTCAACCCGGGCATTTCTTCCTAGCTTAGAAATACGATCGTGAGAACCACAAGTGACCACACTGTAGAAATCTGAATTGAGCTCCCTCAGGTAGCGGGGTGCTCACCTGTTCAGGGCTGAGCCTAACAAGATGGACCGTCGTTCTCTGCCAGGCCCAAAGCACGTCCCGGTTAAACCCTCACGGGCAGGCTTCCTCGGCCCACTTTACAGAGACACGCTGAGTCACAGGGCCCTCGAGGTAATACGCCCGAGACCGCACAGCCCATGACGGGACAGGTTCTGAGAGCTGCGCGGGGGGCCTACCAAACCCACTTCCTTTCCCACCGTGCCCCTCCATTCTGTCCTCGGGAGGCTTGGCCGCCCCTGATCGTCAGCACGAATGTAGCTGAGAGTGCTCTGCCACTGGGAGGGACACTGATGTCCCAGGTTGCCCTTGTGACCGGGAAGCCTGGCAGGACGGAGTCAGAGAGGCGTGGGTGTGAGACCCGGCCCTGCCCTTTCCTGGTTGTGAGGCTCTGGACAAGTGCCCTGCCCCTCTGGGCCTCAGTTCCCCTTCTGCAGAGGGGAGTGCTCATGGACCCCTGTCTCCTTGGGTGGTTGTGGGGACAGCATAAGGTAAGTGCAGGAGAGCTCTCAGGCCTGTGCCTTCTCTGCAGGGTGCCCACCTCCCCACCCCCCCACCCTGCCCCTGCCTGGTGGGCCTCAGCCTAGGAGGCTCGCAGGGGAACGCATGCATGCGTCAGACCCCAGGCCTCGGCAGAGAGGGCCAGGCCTCTGGTCAGACAGAGCTGGCAGGGGGAGCCCGAAGGCCCCACTCTGCGACCTCGGCCTGCTGATCTCCAGGTGGGGCTGCTGCGTGGCCTGAAGGACCTCATGCACAGAGCACACAGGCCCACCCTAGCGCAGGTGCTTCCAGGGCGACCGTTTCTGGTGTGAGCTCACTGGGCCTCCCAGTCAACCCGAGTCTAGATTAGACAGGAGTCATGGCGGTCTCCGGAGCCCCACCCACACGGAGGGGATGGGCACGTGGGGGCAGAACGTTCTGCCCCGGTGTGGCCAAGCACATCTTCTTTTAAGTTTGCTATAGGACATGAGCTCTCCCTGGAGAGGGTGATGGCCACGCTGCAATCCCTTCTCCTCTGGGAAAAACATGGACCTGGTGTGTTTTTCAGGTGGCTGGGTCTGGGACCTGAACTGGGGGGCCACGTGGGACCAGCACCTCAACTACCATGTCCCCAGCTGGCCCCCAAGACGCCTCTGCTGTGCTTCGCCTGGAACTAAGTCCCATGCTTTTAAAATCAGCAGCTTTCTTGCTCCCAGAAGGCAGAGCTTCCACCACACTCCGGCTGTAGATGGGCCGGCAGCTGAGTGTCACGGGTGGTTACCGTCTCCGGGCAGGGCGTCGCCTTGGATCAGGGCGGACGCACAGGGGAACAGGCCTTACCCAGCCAGACCAGCTGCGTGAGGTTCTCCAGGCCCTGGATCCTCTCAATGATGTTATTGTCCAGCTGCAGCTTCCTCAGGTTCTCAAACTGCCAGAGGTTGTCTATGCAGAGGATGTCTGAAAGAGGTGGAGGCCGGAGGGTTCCGGGAGCTGCCCTGGGACAGGGAGGAGCTGCACAGGGCCCTCACCTCCCCGCCCGGAAGTGCAGGTGCCTGGGGAAGTGTGCTGAGCATCCAGGACCGGCAGCTCTGTGAGTGCGGGGTGGGCAGGGCTTGGCGCTGCCGCCCAGGGCCAGGGGAGGACTGCAGAGGTCCACAGGGGTGGGGACGGGTGAGGGTGGTGGGGAAGGGGGTGAGCTGGCTGTGGCTCCAGCAGGAGACTAGTTCCAGCTGCCTCTGGGGCGAGGCTGGGGGCTCCCCAGGAGGCTGGTACAGCTTAGGGCACAGGACGGACGTGGATGTCGGGCCTCCCCTCCACCGTGTGCAGAATTGGAGCCTCTGTCTCTTGGGGGAAGGGCGTTTGGCAGCATTTACTGAAAGGGTTAATTAATGTCTATGCCCTTTGACCTGCTATTTCTCTACTTGGACTCTAACTCCAAAGGGATGTGTCCAAAGAAATACCTACAGGTATGTGGGGGCAGGACAGGGGAACCCCAAATGCCCATCAGACAGGGGACAGGGCAGGTCACCACGTGGAAGAGAGGCAGGTCCCTGATACCGTGGAGGCTGGACCCTGCAGCCCCTGAAGACCACCTGCCCCACTACACGGCCAGCTCGCCGCCTTGGCCAGTCAGAGTTGGGCCTGTCATTGACGACCAGAGTTCCGAGTAACATACAGGCCTAAATCACTTCATGCCGTATACTTAAGGTCTGGAGGCCGGACCCAGCTTTCCCCAGAAATCACATGCATGAGGGAGGGGCTTCAAAAAGTTCACGGACAATACAAATTATTAAAACCCAAAACAACAACAAAAAACCCTATGCATCGGGGCCAGTAGGTGGGGTGGTGGTCAAGGCACTGGACTCCCACATAGCTGACTGTGGTTCAAGTCCTGGACCTGACAGCTTGCTCTCTCTCTCTGTCTGGCATGCATGCCTGCCTTATAACAAATTAAAAATACAAATAAATTAAAAATTAAATAAATAATTCTTTTTAAAAAATGCTGTGCATGGATTTCAATTTTGGGCATAAAAATAAACTCTTATTTTAATTCCATTTTCCCATGAACTACGTTTTTGTTTTGTTTTGCCAGTGGGTGTGAGCCTGCCAGAGACGGAGAGGGGGAAGGCACGCTCAGTGGGCTGGGTCAGGCTGCAATCCCTTCCCGTCCGTCTCTGCACCCTGTCAGCACTCTGGGCATGCAGGCACATGCACTTACCTCATCTCTCAGGCTGTCAAGGCTGGGTCTGAGCTGCGGCAGCCTCGGGGGACGTGGTGACCTGGCTCCCTTAATCATGGGAGAGGCTTTTTAAATGTCAGAGGATCCAGCAGGTACGGTAGTGATTAAGGTGCTGGACTCCCACATACTGACCACGGTTTGAGCCTCAGACCCAGTGGTCTGGCAATCATGCCAGGCTTGGGACCAGTGGTGAGCGATGGAAACAATGCCAGGCTTGGGACCAGCAGTTAGCAATGGAAATCATGCCAGGCTTGAGCACATGTGTGCCCAACGTTCTGAGAGAAGAATGGAGGAGAAGGGATTGCGGCGTGGTAATCCCCCTGGAGGCGATTTCACACTTTCCTTCTCTGTCTCTCTCTGGTCAGCTCACCTATTGTAAAATCCTGGGACCAGCAGTTAGCATAATGGCTATGTCACTGGACTCCCACGTAGTCGATCGCAGTTCGAGTCCCAGACCCGGTGGCTTAAACTCACACCGGGCGCGTGTGCGTGCATGCCCAAGATCCTGAGAGGAGAATGGAGAAGGGATTGCGGCATGGCCATAGCAAAAACCTCTCCAAAAACAAACAAACAAACAAACAAAAAACCTAAAATATTTTAAAATAAAAATGTAAAAATATTGCCAGAGGACGTATGTGCTTCCCAGAGAAGGAGGAGGAAAAGTGAGACATCTCCCCCCAAGAGGGATGTGGCCACGCAGCAAGCCCTTCTCCATTCTCCTCTTGAGATCTGGGGCATGCTTGTACACACGCCAGATGTGACCTTCAGGCCACCAGTCCAGGACACGAACCTTGCAGCTGGCCACGTGGGACCTAGTTGCTGTACCCCCTCACCATGAGCTGGCCCCACGAGCTCTCTGTAGTCACTGTACCTCGTCATTTTTATTCCCCCTTTTTTCTACATTCGCCTTCGCAATGATTTCCAAAACTCAAGAAATTAGAAGAAATTCATTAAAAGAAATGAAATAATACAGAAGTAAAATGGGTTTTTCTCTTTTCTTTTGCATGCTTAGAAGGCACAGGCAGAGAGAGAGAGAGAGGGAGGGAGGGAAGGAGAGAGAAGAGGAGAGAGAGGAGAGAGTGGGAGGGAGAGGGAGGGAGGGAGAGAGAGGGAGGGAGTGAGGGAGGGAGGGAGAGAGAACCCCACAAGGAGCCCCCGATCACAGCGCAATCCTTCCCCTCCAGCAGTCCATCCCACTAGGCTCCTGGGCATGCACACACATATCCGATGTGTGTTGAAGCCACCGGAGCTGGGACTCAAGGCTGTGTGCCCCGTGGGATCCAGCTTCCTCTAGGCAGCTCTGAATCACTGTGCTCTGAATCACTGTGCTCCGGGGCAGGTCTGAAGGGGCTTTCCAAACCGTGCTGCTCACGGCCACACATTCAGAGTGGCAGTTTAGATCGCAGGGGGATGTCTGGGGGGCGGGGGGGGGGGAAGGCAGACCCCCTCTCACTCGCCCTCCCTGTGCCAGGTCTCAGTTGTGGGGGATACGATTCTCTGACCCAGGCTGAGGGCCTGCTGTCCGTCCCGAGGGCTGGGCTGCTCCACTCTGCCTCTGCTGGTCCCCAGGGCGAAGAGCAGGGCTGGCACCTGTTCTCCAGCTCCGTTTAAGGCCAGACTTCCCAGACGCCGCCTGCCACTATGCCCACCTGTCTTCCTGGGCAGGACTCAGCCCTGCCTCCCTGCTCGCAGCCGCCTCCCTTCCCTGGTCTGGATTTGCCAGGCCCCTTCGCGGGCTCTGACCTCTGAGTGAAAGCCCCAGACCCACTTTGCCCTGGCCGTTCCTGCAGGACCACACTCTCTGCGTGGTCCCTGCACCTTGGGTGCTCTGCACACACCCAGCTTGGCACCTGGTCCCGACAGTGTCTACCCCTTCACAGCCAGTGGGGTCTCCAGGAGACCCAAGCCTCCTCCCGGGGGCATCCACCTTACTCACCATGAGAGGGGACTGTGAAAAGCTGATGGGAAATGAAATTAAAGTGCGAGTTTATTTTGGAGTGAATATCATTCATTCTGAAAACCAAGTATAGTTTTTCTCAGTATGCATTTTTCCATAAACTTTGTTTTTTTTGAGAGGTTTTCGCTATAGGGCGCGTGCGCTCGCCAGACAAAGAGAGACATAGAGACAGAAAGCGAGAAATCACCCCCCAGGGGGGATGGCCACGCCGCAATCCCTTCTCCTCCTCCATTCTCCTCTCGGGATCTTGGGCACACACACACACGTGCCTGGCGTGAGTTTAAGCCACCGGGTCCAGGATGCGAACCGCGGTCGACTACGTGGGAGTCCAGCAACATAGCCATTACACTAACTGCTGGTCCCCCTCCATAAACTTTTTGAAACTCCTCCCTCCCATCAGCCCTGCGACCTCTCTGACCTGTCTCTGCACTGGCGTCCTGAGCTGGCCTGATCAGGCTAAGGTGACACGGGCGGGCGGGTGCCACTGTGTAAAACTGGAGCCACGTGGGAAGGCCTGGGGTCAGAAACTGGTGTGTGCCAGTGATCCGGCTAGCCGGAGTGCCCGGGGGAGGACTGCAGTGTGACAAGACCTTGTCAGGGGTCTCTCTCTCTCTCTCTCAGAAAAAAAAGCAAATAAAATCCCAAACATCTGCTGCTCCTATGCCTGGGAGCTGGGTGGGCCCTAACGCTGCCGTGGGTCCTTCAATGACAGACTTAGCGGGAATTCTGGGGCTGGGAGGTGGAGCCCAGGAAGCCCAGGGGACCCCGCCTGTGAGCGTCCCCCACCCGGGCCACCCCCTGTACCCAGGATACGCACTCTGGAAGTCCAGCCGCAGTGACAGGACGTCCTTGAAGAGGACGCCCTCCTGCTTGGCCAGCCGCCCGGCCTCCTCCTGGGGGCCCTGCTCGCCCACGGCCAGCTTGAGCATGTCGTCGTCCATCACCCTTGGCTCCATGGAGTTATACAGCCGGTTCATCTCCCACCGCCTCCTGGGAAGCACGCGCCCTTCACAGCCCGCTCCTCGGCTTGCGGACAGGTTCCCACTGCTCTTCCCTCACGGTGTCGTGGACTGCCGTGGCCATGGACAAGCTGAGGGCTGCCCCCCTCCGCCCCCGTGTCTGCTGCATGTGGGGTTGGGACATTTGCACCGGGGCCGCTTCAGGGCTTTCCAGCAATCACCTGGGCCTGTCTGGGGGGTTTATGCCTTGACCCCACGATCACAGCTGGGCCCCTACTGGGCCTACCAGGATGGTGTGCACACCAGCCCCCGTCCTTAGCCCGGGCCCTGGCCCCGTGTCACTCAGGCTCTGACTTTCTGGGCCCGTCGTCATGCAGGTTTCTTTTCTTTTTATTTTCTTCCTTTTTTTTGTGGGGGGGAGGAGAGGTTTTCGCTATAGGGCGCGTGCACTCGCCAGACAGACAGAGACAGAGAGATAGAAAGGAAGAAATCACCCCCCAGAGGGGATGGTCACACCGCAATCCCTTCTCCTCCATTCACCTCGCGGGAGCTTGGGCATGCATACACACGAGCCTGGTGTGAGTTTTAAGCCGCCGGTCCGGAACTCGAACCGCGGTCGGCTACATGGGAGTCCAGCGACATAGTCACTACGCTAAGTGCTGGTCCCTTTATTTCTTTTCTCTTTTACAGAGAATATCACTCTATTTTATTTTTTTCTTTCGGTGTTGCTACAGGGTGTGTGCCTCACCAGGAGAGAGACAGGGAGAAAGAATGAGAGATCACCCGTCAGGAGGATGGCCACTCACAGTCCGGTCTCATCCACTCTCCTCTTGGGATTTTGAGCATGCACGCACGCGCACCTGGTGTGATTTTCCAGAGGCAGGGTCTGAGACTCAAACCGCGCTGTTGGCCACGTGGGCTCTAGCGCCTCAACCTCCAGGCCACCTGCTGGCCACATTCAGGTTTCTTGGTACCAACCCCTGACTGTGGTTCTTTGGCAGCTGCAACCAGACATGTCCCCTGAGGTTCCCCTTCCCAGAGCACCTCATCCCCTCCAAGTCACGCATGTACCCCCCCAACCATGTGACGACACTCACAGCGTGCGGGCAGCAACGACCTGTGCTAGCCACTCACGCTCCTCCTGCGGCA
>NW_006198617.1:2000948-2001383 GCF_000334495.1 Tupaia belangeri chinensis | reverse complement strand
GCGGGGGGGCGTGAGGCGCCACGCGGCCCAGACACAGCGAAGCAGAGGCAGGAAGGGGGATGAGGCCGGCGCCCGGAGAGGAGCGGCGATGGGGCCAGCCATGGCACATGGCAGTGATGCACAATGCTCCGTGACCCTGAGGCCGCGCGGGAGCGTCCCATGTCGGCCCTGGGCCTCTCGCCTGTGACCCTGGCTGGCATAACTGGTGGGTGGACCGCACAGGAAAGACCCTGTTGGGGCCCTCTCTGTCTGTCTTTATTGGTCTCTTCTTCTTGTAGAAGAAACAAACTTAAAAAAAAAAAAAAGCAGAAAAAATTCTCATCTTTAAAGAGAGAGAGAGGGACCAGCAGTGAGCGTAATGGCTATGTTACTGGACTCCCACGTAGTCAACCGCGGGTCGCATCCCGGACCTGGTGGCTTAGAACTCACGCCGGG
>NW_006198617.1:1998923-2000055 GCF_000334495.1 Tupaia belangeri chinensis | reverse complement strand
AAATCACCCCCCAGAGGGGATGGTCACACCGCAATCCCTTCTCCTCCATTCTCCTCTCGGGATCTTGGGCATGCATACACACGAGCCTGGTGTGAGTTTTAAGCCGCCGGTCCGGAACTCGAACCGCGGTCGGCTACATGGGAGTCCAGCGACATAGTCACTACGCTAAGTGCTGGTCCCTTTATTTCTTTTCTCTTTTACAGAGAATATCACTCTATTTTATTTTTTTCTTTCGGTGTTGCTACAGGGTGTGTGCCTCACCAGGAGAGAGACAGGGAGAAAGAATGAGAGATCACCCGTCAGGAGGATGGCCACTCACAGTCCGGTCTCATCCACTCTCCTCTTGGGATTTTGAGCATGCACGCACGCGCACCTGGTGTGATTTTCCAGAGGCAGGGTCTGAGACTCAAACCGCGCTGTTGGCCACGTGGGCTCTAGCGCCTCAACCTCCAGGCCACCTGCTGGCCCCATTCAGGTTTCTTGGTACCAACCACTGACTGTGGTTCTTTGGCAGCTGCAACCAGACATGTCCCCTGAGGTTCCCCTTCCCAGAGCACCTCATCCCCTCCAAGTCACGCATGTACCCCCCCAACCATGTGACGACACTCACAGCGTGCGGGCAGCAACGACCTGTGCTAGCCACTCACGCTCCTCCTGAGGAAGGGGGACCTGGCGCTGTAGGACGAGAAGGCCCAGCAGAGCTGGCTGCTGAGACCAGGGGGGCCTGAGGAGCCACGCTGGCCAGACACAGCGAAGCAGAGGCAGGAAGGGGGATGAGGCCGGCGCCCGGAGAGGAGCGGCGATGGGGCCAGCCATGGCACATGGCAGTGATGCACAATGCTCCGTGACCCTGAGGCCGCGCGGGAGCGTCCCAGATCTGCCCTGGGCCTCTCGCCTGTGACCCTGGCTGGCATAACTGGTGGGTGGACCGCACAGGAAAGACCCTGTTGGGGCCCTCTCTGTCTGTCTTTATTGGTCTCTTCTTCTTGTAGAAGAAACAAACTTAAAAAAAAAAAAAAGCAGAAAAAATTCTCATCTTTAAAGAGAGAGAGAGGGACCAGCAGTGAGCGTAATGGCTATGTTACTGGACTCCCACGTAGTCGACCGCGGTTCGCATCCCGGACCTGGTGGC
>NW_006198617.1:1978966-1998823 GCF_000334495.1 Tupaia belangeri chinensis | reverse complement strand
TGCCCAAGATCCTGAGAGGAGAATGGAGGAGAAGGGATTGCGGCGTGGTCAACCCCCTGGGGGGTGATTTCTCGCTTTCTGTCTCTCTCTGTCTTTCTGGAGAGCGCACGCGCCCTATAGCAAAAACCTCTCCAAAAAATAAAAAAATTAAAAAAAGAGGTGGGGGGACGAGCGAGTGAGCGAGAGGGGGACGAGCAGGTGGTGTAATGCTGCATGGCTGGATTCCCATGCGGTTGACCATGGTTTGTGTCCCAGATCCTGGGGCTTAAAACTCACGCCGGGTGCATGTGTGTGTATGCCCCAAATCCCAAGAAGAGAATGGAGGGAAAGGGATTGTGGTGGGGACATTCCCCTTGGGGGGGGTGATTTCTTACTTCCTGTCTCTCTGTCTCTCCAGCAAGCACATGCACCCTACAGCAAAAATCTCTCTCAAAACAAACAAACAAAAATACAGGTGGGGGGCAGTAGGTGGCGTGGTGGTTAGGGCACGAGATCTCACACGGCAGACTCTCTGGTTCAAATTCCAGACCCAGCGGCCTGAAAAACATGCCAGGCGCATGTGCATGTGTGTCCAAAATCCCACCCCTTCTGAGGTGGAGCACATGTGCCCTATGGCAAAAACAAAAACAAAAACAAAAACAAAAACAAAAACAAAACATAAAAAGAGAGAGAGAAGCAGAGGTGGGAACCTGAGTGATCCAGAAAAAAAAGGCGAAGGACAGACAGATGGACACAGGCAGAGGCTGCCTTCTTGATGGCTTTCCAGTCCGTCCGTCCCTAGGTCCAGGCTCACGCAGTCTCCGTGTGCCCTCACAGAGAGCTTCCTGATTTCTCACGCTAAAGCCTCTTTGGAAGCTGCCTCCAGCAGGTGTCTGCTAATGGCCGGGAGGGACCTGGCTGAGACAAGCCAAGGGTGTCGGTGAAGGGAGGGGTTTTGGACTCGGCTAGTCACGCTGTCAGGCGGTACCTGGACTGCTTTCTGGCTGGGCAGAGCCACAACCCAGGAGCCTGGGTGCCTGACCTCATTCTCATCCTAACAGCCTCTTGGTGAGGAGGTCCAGAGGGCTGGACCCTGTGGGAGGCCACACCCTCCTGTCAGTCGGCTGGGATTCTGCCTCCTGGCCGCCTGGAAGCCCAGCCCTCCTTGCCCGACTCACCAGACACCTTGGCGGGTATGCCTCCCCAACATCCGGGCCTCCCTGGACCCCCGTCCTCTGCGTCTTGCTGGTGCCCAACGCTGGGCAGTCCGTGCGTGCGTGCTTTCACTCTGCTGAACATAGCCAGAGACTCCCAGCGCGGGGCTGATGGTGCCCACTGCAAACCCGGGCTGGTCCTAGAGCCCGCCCTCTCCACACCCCCATCCCCGTGGACACAGCTCGCTGCTCCTGGACAGCCCCAACTGCATGTCGCAGTGCCTTTGACTCTTCTGAGTCTTCCCTTCCACTCCCAGAGAAGGTGTAGCCTACACCCACCCCTTCTCACCTGGGCCTCCCATCCTCTGGACTTTCCTTCCCACTCTCTCCACCTCGCCACACGGGCTCCCCTCCCACAGGGTGACTGATTCGGCCCCCTTTGGAGTGGTTTTCCGTGAGTCTTCCTATAATTTACTACAAATTTGACTCTGGAAATTCTAATGTGTTATATTGGCATATGTTCCCTGCAAAATGTTTAGGCTTTTTTTTTTTTTTAAGTGCTAACTTTGAGAAATGACTTTTAATTCTGATTTCAAAACTTTAACTCTCATCCTCCCCTCTTCATCAAGTCTTGGCAGCTATGACAGGTCAAGCTTGCCCCAGGCAAACGCAGCAACTGCTGTGCTCCGTGGGATTGATGCCACACACACTATTTGTGGACCCCACGGCAGGTGTGGATCCAGTCACATCCCCTGTCCAAGCCTCCACTTCTCCGTCTGTAAAAGGTAGGTGTGAGGCCATGAGGTGATGCGTTAAGTCCACACACATACTTAGTAACGACTGTACGCTGTGAATAAAATCGATCTCACGTCCCTTTCAAGTAATCACACAGATATTTCACTACAAACCATGGGGAGGTTCGTATGTAGGCGTACATTGGGGGACCTGGCCTGCCAGGGAGACAGGGCTGATCTCTTTTTTTTTTTTTTGGAGAGGTTTTTGCTATAGGGCGTGTGCGCTCGCCAGACAGAGAGAGACATAGAGACAGGAAAGTGAGAAATCACCCCCCAAGGGGATGATCTGCAATCCCTCCTCTTCCATTCTCCTCTCGGGATCTTGGGCATGCACGCACACGTGCCCGGCGTGGGTTTTAAGCCACCGGGTCCGGGACACGAACCGCGGTCAACTACGTGGGAGTCCAGCAACATAGCCATTACGCTAACTGCTGGTCCCCCATCAGGGCTGATCTCAACAACGAGTAGGAAAGAAGGAAAGGGAATTGCCTGGTGAGAGCCCTGAGGTAGGAGAGAACAGACCTGTTCTACTTTGGCAGAAGCACTGCGAGGTTGGCGAGGCCTGCAGGCATTTTCTTATTATTCTCGGGTCCCTGGGAAGCTTCTAGGGTTACTAAGGGCAGTGACATGACCAGGTTTCTATTTTAAGGACCAAGGGGTGGTCAGATGTAAATCTGAGAAATTTCTAGAAACTTAAGTTTTCAATTTTAAAAAACTGGTTTTCCTTGGGGCCAGCAGATGGTGTAGTGGTTAAGGCACTGAACTCCCACATGTTCAACTGTGGTTGAGTCCCAGACCTGGTGGCTTGCAATTCAACTGGGGACCGGGGGCGTGGTGGCTTGAAATTCACATGGGGAACGTGTGCGTGCAATCCCAAGATCCTGAGAGGAGAATGGAGGAGAAGGGATTGTGGCATGGCCCTCCCCATTGGGGGGGATGATTTCTCGCTTTCTGTCTCTCTGGGGAGTACGTGTGCCCTATAGCAAATAAATCTCCCTCTCAAAAAAAAAAAAAAGTTTTCTTTAGTCACGACAGAGAATGAATATGCACACACATGAGAGTGAGAGAAAGAGGAACACCTCCTGGGAATCTGGTCCCACTGTGATCCCTCCCTCCACCCTCCAGCCCATTGGGTCTGGGGGCCTGAGCACACGCCTGGCGTATTTCTGGCTGACTGGGGCTGGGAACTGAAACCTCAGTCACTGTGTCGGCTGCAGCTTCCCTTGAGCAGTGAATTACCGCCGTCCCACAGAGCGGTCCCTAGGAATCTAATATCTAATCACCCCGTTTCCAGGGAAGAAACTACGGCTAGCTAGAGGGGCCAATTCACCTGCCCACGTTTATGCACCCATCCGTGGTCCATGGTCAAGCCCATCTTCCTAATCACGACAGAGCTCGGCTCGGGGTACTCAGGACTGAGCCTGCCCCCGCACACGTTCCGCGCAGCTGTCCGGGGCAGGGCCGGGCCCAGAGAGTCCTCTGGAGTGTCTCAGCGAGCTACCACCAACCTGTGCCTCCAGTCACGTGCCTGCTGACAGCGTTGGTGGCCACGATCAGAGGTGGGAGGCAGGGAAAGCAGCAGAGAGCCTTACACAACTGTCAGCAGAGGAGCTTCCTTGCCCGGAAGCAGGTCCAGAATTCCCCTGGGCGATAACCACCTGTGGTCAACTGTACCTGAAAAATACAGCTCCTTAGTGGCTATGAGTTAACAAGAAATGCGACCATCTACAGAAAGAAGCACACTTGCACTATTTCATTTCATGTCAGATCCGGAGGCCCTTAAAGAAGGGAGTCCTGGGAACCAGCAGTTAGCGTAATGGCTATGTCGCTGGACTCCCACGTAGTCGACCGCGGTTCGTGTCCCGAACCCGGTGGCTTAAACTCACACTGGGCGTGTGTGTGTACACACCCCAGATCCCGAGAGGAGAATGGAGGAGAAGGGATTGCGGCATGGTCGTTCCCCCTCAGGGGTGATTTCTCACTTTCTGTCTCTCTAGTGAGCACATGTGCCCTACAGCAAAAACCTCTCAAAAAAAAAAAAAAAAAAAAGAAGGGAGTCCTAATGTCCTTATTTCCCACACAGAGAAACTGAGGTACCGGGGAAGGAAAAAATGTTGTCCACAGTTACTTAGTGAGTTACTGCAGAGGCGGGGAATTCAGATACTCGTGCTCCTTGTCAAGCACCCTATACAGCCCCAAGATGGGATAGTTCAATGAGCGTTAAGAGAGTGGTATGCTCTCGAACCAGCAGTTGGCGTAATGGCTATGTCGCTGGACTCCCACGTGGTCGACCGTGGTTCGCGTCCCGGACCCGGTGACTTAAAACTCACGCCGGGCGCGTGTGCGTGTGTGCCCAAGATCCCGAGAGGAGAATGGAGGAGAAGGGATTGCGGCGTGACCATCCCCCCTGGGGGGTGATTTCTCGCTTTCTGTCTCTCTGTCTCTCTCTGTCTGTCTGGCGAGCGCACGCGCCCTACAGTGAAAATCTCTCAAAAAAAAAAAAAAAAAAAGAGAGTGGTGTGACTGCTAAATCCCGGTTTGTTTGGTTTTTGGTATAAGGCACGAGCACTTGCTGGGGAGAGGGGGAGAGAGAGAGAAGTCACCCCGCATGGGGATGGCCATACCACAATTCTCTTCTCCATTCTCTTCAGGTGTTGGGCATATATGCGCACACACCTGACTTGATTTTCTTTTTTTAAATAAATTAATTTTTTTTAACAGAGGTTTTTGCTATAGGGTGCATGCACCCAGTGGGGAGACAGAAAGAGACGGAAAGCAAGAAAGCAAGAAATCACCCCCCAGGAGGAATGGCCACACTGCAATCCCTTCTCTTCCATTCTTCTTGGGATTTTGGGCATGGGCACACACACACACAGACACACGCACACACGCACATGTCTGCTGTGAGTTTTAAGCTGCCGGGTCTGGGACTCCAACCATAGCTGATGATAAGAGAGTCCAGCAACATAACCACTATGCCATCTGCTGATCCCCCAACTTGATTCTCAAGGGCTGGGTCCAGGATTCAAACCATAGCGGGTCATGCGGGATCCAGCTGCCTGAATTTCCTCACCATGTGCTGGTTCCTTGATTGCTAAATTCTGAAAGAAGTTATCAGCAGACCTACTTTTATGAAAGGGGCTGCAGGAGGGAATCCCTTAAAAGTCCCTCAACTGGGACCAGCAGTTAGCGTAATAGCTATGTCGCTAGACTCCCATGTAGTTGATTGTGGTTTGCATCCCGGACCCGGTAGCTTAAAACTCACGCTGGGTGCATGTGTGTGCGTGCCCAAGATCCAAGAGGAGAATGGAGGAGAAGGGATTGCGGAGTGGCCATCCCCTGTGGGGGGTAATTTCTCGCTGTTTCTCTGTCTCTCTCTGTCGGGCAAGCGCACGTGCCCTATAGCGAAAACCTCGCCAGAAAAAAAAGACTCTCAACTGGGGTGGCTGGTAGGCATGAGGTAGTTAGGGCTCTGGACTCCAACATAGCTGATCACAGTTTGAGTCTCAGACCTGGCAGCTTGCTTTTTCTCACTTTCTCCCCTTCTCTCTCTGTCTCTTTCTGACCAAATTTAAAAGTAATAATAATAATAAATAAAATTAAATACTTTTTTTTCTTAAGAGGTTTTTTTTTGCCTTAGGGCAGCGTGTGCACTCACTGGACAGAGAGACAGAGACAGTGAGAGGGAAAGCGAGAAACCACCACCAAGGGGGGATGGCCACGTTGCACTCCCTTCTCCATTCTCCTTTCGCGATCTTGGGCACTCACGCACACGCGCCCGGGGCGTGTTTCAAGCCACCATCCGGGACTTGAACCTCAGTCCACCATGTGGAAGTCCAGCGACGTAACCACTACGCCGTCTGCTGACTCCAATAAGTAGTTCTTTAAAAAGCAGTCCCTGGAGTCCTGCCCCCGGTGAAATGCTCTGTTAGCATGTCTTTCTCATGCAAAGGCCTGAAAAGCCTAGGGCTAAAGTGTCCTGGCTGTGTGCGACTGGAAAAGTGGCTGGCAGGCGACCTGTGCGTTCACTTTACAAATGAGAAGGGCCGGCTGGACTCTGAGGAAAAGGTCACAGGACAGAGGTAAGTCGGGCGCTGGCTGCGCGCGCGAGTCCTCCGGAGCCTCAGCTCGGGTCTCACCTGCTTAAGCGTGGGCTAACCGGCTGGTCCCACGTAGCAGACGCGTCGCCCGGTTGCTGAGGAACCAAGCGCCGCCACTCGGTTGCTAAGGGGAAGTCAGGAGGAAAACATCCTGGGTGAAAGTTGGTGGGTCACGTGACCACATCCTAACACCAACCAGCCGTACAGAAAACAAACGTTCTTCCAATCATCACTTTCTATGGGCGGGGATAGTCCTAGACCCACCCCTTCCCACCCTTATTTGAGTAATTGACTCGCCTACTACCCAGTAACAGTATGTATTCTTAGATTGACCAATATATACATGAATCAAAATGCAGAGAGTCCCGTTCGGAGGCGGGTTAGGGGAGGTGCCGCTACGCCTGACGGGGACTCCAGTGACCTAGCTCTCTCCTCGACCCAATCAGACGCCGTGGGGTGGGTGGGGCTTCGCTTTTTTTTTGAAGAGAGCTGAGTAGGCGTTGCCCAATAGAGGCGCAGCAAGGGGGCGTGGTCAGGAACCCGGCGCTCAGCGTTCCTGAGGGTGGGGCGGGGGCAAGTGTCAGTCAGGTCGGGAGCACGGCGGGGGACATTCGAGACCGCGGCAGCAGACGGGGCGCCCCGGCCGCTGTCTTGGGGGTGGGCGGCAGAGGCGGCTGACCCGGCTGGACCACGGGCCTATCGCCGGCGCCGGTGTCTCCTCACGAGATCTGGCACCTGCAAGGCGCCGGTGCCTTCCCACCGGCAGACCGGGCATCCTTGTTGTCAGGCCTCTGCCGGGCGCCTGTGCCAGCTCACGAGCAGGCCGGGCATCCGTGTCGTTGAGCCTCTGCTGGACACTGGTGCCACAACACGCACGGACCCGGCATCCTTGCCAGGCCTCTGCCGGGCGCCTGTGCGGCTCGCGAGCATCCGTGTCGTTGGCCCTCTGCCGGGCACTGGTGCCACCTCACGGTTGGGATAGGCCTGTGCGGCCGCTGGTGACACTTCACGGGCGGCCGGGCATCGTGTGGTCGAACCTCAGCCGGGCATTGGTGTCACACCACAGGGGAACTGCGCCCGCTCCCCAGCTCCGGTACCACCCTGCCAGGGGTCAGCCCCGAGGCTCAGCTTGGACTGAGATTCGCCGTGGGTCCCTTCCTGTCTCTCCCAGAGGCCCGTGTCAGCTGCTGGTCTGCTTACCGGTTACCTAAGGGAGTTGCCATTGCACGCACCCTTACCCGGCCGGCCTGCTCACTGCCACTGCCCCCAGGACCCGGTTCTAGACCCGCAGTGGGATGTCACCTCGTTCTCCCTTCTTTTCCCTCCTAATCAGTACCAGCAGCACACAGACTGGGCACCCTCCCAGAAAATGCCCCCTGCTCAGGACTTGCTAATTTGAGCTGCAATTCACTAGGCTGCAGGAGGGACTGGGATGGGGGGTTCTGGGGGTGATTATCTTGGCAGGGGGATAGGAGGCCTGCAGTGCTTCCCAGGAAAGGAGGGAGTCTGTGTTATTGGATGATAAGAGCCCTGGGCCAGCAATCAGGAAGCAGGGACTGCAGGGACTCCAGTAGTGGCTTTGCCATCAACTCTCCCTGTGACCTTGTGCAAGTCACTGTCCTTTCTAGTTCAAAGTGCTCCGGTCTTTTTAATGAAGTGTTGGTGGGTCCCGTCAAGTTCTGAAGTTTCCATTTCCCTCTAGTGGCCTCTGCACCTGGAGTGTTGCTCCCGGTGCTGTTACTGTGCTTAGTTAGCCAGAGCTGACATCTTTTGGTGGCACGTCGAGACAGTGGTGCTCAACAGTCCCTATGAATCCCTGTACGGGGGCTCTGGGCACCTGGGAAAAGCGCCCCCGAGATGACCGGCATCCTGGATTAGGAACGTCCAGCCTAGGTGAAGGAACGCTGGAGTGGCCACACTGCGTGGGAGCCTTTTCCTAAGAAAGGAGTCTGCCCTTTTACCCAGGGCAGGAGCTTGTGCGGAGGGACCTGTCAGGAATGCTGATCAGTTTCTTTTTAAAGTGCGCTCTTCCTGGCTGCTTGAAGGCTGGTAAAACGTCCTATCCGAGCCGGGCCCTTCGGTGTCCCTGATGGCTTAGGAGGAGTGACGGAGTTGCCGCTCCTTCCTGCCTCGAGGGGACTGTGAAGTTGCGAGGCCTCTCCTGTTGGCTAACTGGCGTTGGGGCCTTCTTTACTTTCTGGTGTAGCATCCTTCCTCAGGGGGAATGGACACTGTGCCCTGAAAGTATGTTTCCGTCCTTCCGACATTTTGTCCCCTGCTGTTCACTCGAGTGTCTTTCTGGATTCTCATGTGCCCCTTCTTCTTTCTCGTTTCCTTTCCTACTTTTTTCAGGTGCTCTTTGACTGTCGTCATATTCTAAACACAGATTCTCAGTTGGGCACTGAGTTCAACTCAGATAACGAAGAGAGCCAATAGATTTGGAGGACTTTTTTCTTTTTCTGTTCTCTTTATAATTAGAAGCTCTACACCTTTACAGTGCTGAAGTAGTGGTCGAGGGATTTTAAAATACAAGGATAAGGGGTGTAGGAACATATGTCAAGGGGAAAGAGCTGATATTTCTGTTAAGAAGAACTGAATTGAAATTTGACTTGCCCATTTCTTGGCTCTGTGACCTGAGAATTATGTCACCCTTGAGTATTAATTTGTATATCTGCTGAGAGAGAGAGAGAGAAATTGGTTCCTACTTACAGAGTAGTGGGGTTTAAATGGGATGATGTGCATAAAGCATTTAGCATAGCGCCTGGGACATAGCACGAGCTTAGTAAATTGCTGTCACCATTAATAACATAACTAGACTAAATTTTCTATCTGGAGAGGGAATATCAGACAACTGGCCCGTTTATGATCTACAAAATACCTTTCTAGGATCCAGGTTCCACCATGGTTCTTAAAAGATACACGACTGGGACCAGTAGATGGCATAACAGTTAGGTTGCTGGACTCCCACATAGTTGACCACAGTTCAAGGCCTGGACCTGGTGGCTTAAAACTCATGTCGAGTACATACACGTCTGTTCCCAAGATCCTGAGAGGAGAATGGAAGAGAAGGGATTGTGGCGTGGGCATCTCCGCTGGGGCATGTTTTCTTGCTTTCTGTCTCTCTCCGTTTCTCTGGTGAGCGCACGCACCCTATAACAAAATCTCTCTCTAAAAATAAATACATAAATAAATAAAAGACACTCAACTGTGATGAGAAGGAGGTTCCCTATTGCCAGTTAGCTGGCAGGGAAGGTCTTGGTAATTTCAGTTCAGTTCAGATAAATGATTAGCAAACAGAATGAGGTTCTGGGGCATACAGTCAACTGTTGTGATAAGGTGGTTTTCATGACGTTTACTGTAGCCTTAGTATTCTTTAAAAAGTATGTGCTGGGGTGTTGGTGGGAGGGAGATACCGAGATAAAATAACAATGCCAGTGATTAAAAACAGCAGCTATAGGGACCAGCAGATGGTGTAGTGGCTATGTCGCTGGACTCCCACGTAGTTGACTGCAGTTTGAGTCCCAGACCCCGTGGCTTAAACTCAAGCTGGGCACGTGTTGTGCGTGCCCAAGATGCCAAGAGGAGAATAGAGGAGAAGGGATTGCTATGTGGCTGTCCCCACTGGGGTTGATTTTTCACTTGTCTCTCTGTCTTTCCGGAGAGGATATGTGCCCTCTAGCAAAAACCTCTCTTCAAAAAAAAAAAAGAAAAAAAGACAGCTATAGCTTGAACGAAGCAAGTCCTCCCCTCCCCGCTCCCCGTTAGGTCTTTGCCAGAGGATGCATGCACTTACTGGACGGGCAGGGAGAGAGAGTGAAAAGGCACTTTCCCAGTGGGCATGGCTGTGCTATAGTCCCTTCTCCTCCATTCTCCTTGGGGTTTTTAGGCATATGCATGGTACCCTGTGTGATTTTCACACCTCCAGGTCCAGGACTGAAACTGTGCTCAGCACATGGGCGTCCGGTGCCTCAACCACCACGCCACCTGCTGACCCCTTAAACAAAGCAATTCTATAGCCATCATTTACCCTTTAAAGCTGTTTGGTGTGTAAGTTTTACTATCCTTCCCACTTTAGAGATGAGGAAACCAAGGATGAGCGCAGAGACAACTGCTCAGCTGGTGAGAGCCCCCATCCTCAAGGGCTTTACGTTGCAGGAGAGAGACAGGTTCATGAACAGTGATGGGCAGTGCCGACCGTGAGTGCTGCAGGAGTTTGGAAGAGTTCAGAAGAGGCAGGGTGACAAGGACCAGCTTCTTGAATTCTGAGGGCTGTTCCCAGAGGACGAATAGAAACTCCTGAGGTAGAGAGAAGGACCCCCTGGACCTGGGGACGGCACATTCGTGACTACTCGTCAGAGTGGAGCAAAGGCGGCTACAAGAGTAATGGCAAGTAGGGCGTGGGCCACAGGATGAGGTCCTGCTCTGGGTGGGCAGCATCAAAGACCACTTTTTTTTTGGAGAGGTTTTTGCTATTGGGTGTGCATGCTCGCCAGACAGACAGAGAGAGACAGAGAGACAGAAAGCGAGAAATCACCCCCGGGGGCGGGGATGGCCACACTGCAATCCCTTGTCCTCCATTCTCCTCTCGGGATCTTGGGCACGCACGCACACGCACCCGGCATGAGTTTTAAGCCATTGAGTCTGGGACTCGAACCATGGCCGACTACATGGGTGTCCAGCGACATAGCCATTACGCTAACTGCTGGTCCCAAAGACCACATTCTTTAACTGACTTCATCTTTTAGTCTCTCTGGACCTCATTTTCCACGGGAAAACATGGACTCCAGTAGTGGCTTTACCATCGACTCCCCCTATGACCTTGTGCAAGTCACTGTCCTTTCTGGTTCGATGTTCTGTCTTTTTAATGAAGTGCTAAAGGTGAGATATGGTAGGTTCTAAAGTTTTGACATTCCTCCTGGTGGTCTCTGCACGTCGACTGCTGCTCCTGTGTTACGGTATTTAGTTGGCCAGAGCTGACATCTTCTGTGGGGTGTAGGGAGAGTATTGTTCTATATCTCAACACTGCTCCGGGTTCTCGCCTCAGTTATTCAGTAGGCACTTATGAATGCCTGTCAGGTGCCAGGCCTGTGCCAGGCTCTAGGGATACAAAAGTTAAAAAGCTGCTCCTAGGGAGCCTACAGCAGCAGTAACACACTCACGGAAGGTGTCCTGGATCTCAGAGGTTGATGGGGCAATTATTACTGTCTCAGGCCTGGACTCCACGTGGCTGTTCTCGCTGTAATGTTTAGTCGAACACTTGGTCTGCCATTGCAAACTAGCAACTGAGGCCACAGTCTGACAGATATTTCTGCATTTCTTGCATCCATCCTACCCTTCCTTCTGGAAGGTGGTTCCTGAGTAAAATGTGTGGTTACAGAGAGTAAGTAGTAGTGCAAAAGGCTAAGAAGTGTGGAGGAAGAAAAAGTACTTAACAATAATTATTTTATTTAACTTTACTTATTATTATCATTTTCCAGTTTGATCAGAGAGAAAGAGAGAGAGGGAAAGCGAAGGAGCAAGCCATCAGGTCCTGGACTTGAACCACAGTTGGCCATGTGGGACTCCAGCACCTTTAACCACCATACCACCTGCTAGCCCCAAAAAAGTACTTTTATTTTTCAATTTTCTCTTCTGAAACAAATTTGAAATATTACTCTTTTTTTTTGTTTTTGTTTTTAATGATTAATTAACTAGTAGTAGTAATTTGCTATGGGGCATGTGCACTTACCAGAGAGAGAGAGAGAAAGTGAGAAAGCAAGCTGCCAGGTCCGGGACTCGAACTGTGGTCAGCCATGTGGGAGTCCAGCACTCTAACCACCACACCACCTGCTGGCTCAAAATGTTACTCTTAATCTCAGCCTTGCACAAGCACTTGGAGTTGGATGGCACACATCAGGAGTTCTCCAAGTCAGGTCCATGTCACTCTGCAGTGTTTGCAGGTTTTCTTTCGTTGGCTGGGAAAAGTTTCCAGATAGTACTTTTTAAGAGTAAAGTTTAGATTTATTTAGATTAAAAGACCAGTTAATAGTTGATTCTGACCAGAATACTGATGACAAGGCATCTCTTCATAGTTCTGCTTTGCTTTTTTTTTCTTTTTTTTAAAAGGATTTTGGTGTAGGGCACATGTACTCTGCCAAGAGAGAGAGAGAAGGAGAGAGAGAGAGAGAGAAAGGGAAAGTGTAAAATCACCCCCTGGCGGATGGCCATGCCACAATCCAGTCTCCATTCTCCTTCCTGGACCTTGGGTATACATGCACACATGCTGGTGTGATTTTCAAACTACTGGGTCCAGGACTTGAACCGTGGTCAGCCATGTGGGAGTCCAGCAACTTAACTGCAATGCCACCTGCTGTCCCCCATAGTTCTGCTTTAATAAACAGGTAAAAAGTAGGTATTTTTGTTACAAAGTTAGTGTTTGTAGACTGAATGATGTGCACTAAACTACTTAATAATGCTCTGTGGGTTCTGGATATTCGATTCTAGCCATTTGTACCAGAGTAATCAGACTGCTATGGCCTTTGGCAATTGGCAAAATGTGTTTGCTTCAGTTTCATCTAGTCTAACTTTATTTATTTGATTTAGACCAGAGAGGGACAGAGAGAGAAAAAAGTGAGAAAGCAAGCCTCCAGATTCAGGACTCGAACCGCGGTCAGCCATGTGGGAGTCTAGTGCTCTTAACCACCATGCCACCTGCTGGCCCTGGAACTTACAATTATTATTATTATTTTGGAGAGCTTTTTCACTATAGGGCGCGTGCGCTCGCCAGACAGACAGAGAAAGACAGAGAGACAGAAAGCAAGAAATCATCCCCCAGGGGGGGATGGCCACGCTGCAATCCCTTCTCCTCCATTCTCCTCTCTGGATCTTGAGCATGCACACACACGCACCCAGCGTGAGTTTTAAGCCACAGGGCTGAGACGTGAACCGTGGTTGACTACGTGGGAGTCCAGCGACATAGCCATAACGCTGTCTGCTGGTCCCATTATTATTATTATTCCGGGTTGGGTTAAGTCAGCTTTATTGGCAAGGGGAGGGCTCAGTCCTTGGCAGCCGCTTTCGGCATGGTGGCCGGGATGTCGCTCAGCTCCTCCCACTTCCTCTTGGCACAGATGTGTGTCCCCACCTGCGTCTTGATGAACTTAAAGGCGCTCGTAGCGAGCGAAGCCGCATACTCCCCAGATCATGTCGCGCACGAACTTGGAGTGCTTGGGGAGGTGCCCGCGGTGTCTGTGCCTCGGCTCGTGCACGTTCTTGGTCACTTGGTGGCCCTTGTTGAGGCCCACGGCCATGGGTACCACAGAGCCGTGGCTGGGCTCTGCAGTGACTACTGAGGCGGGAGCTGGGACTTACAGTTATTAAGCACCTACCACGTGCAGACTCTGGATGTGGACTCTCATTTAATCCTGATGACATTTCATTAAGAGTCTTACTAGCCCTGTGTCACTGAAGGAAATTGAGGCTGTGATAAATTTAGAGACCTGCCAGAGTTAAGCCTCACATCCACGCCTGACCCTACTCGTTTGCCCTCGGGTCTCATGATTCAGCATCATTGGAATCACCTGGAGGGCTCGATGACGTGGCACGCCAGGCCCAGCCCTGGAGTTTCTGACTCCGGTGGCCTGGAATGTGCCCTGTGGGACATTTCCGACAGCCTCCGCAGTGATGCTCCTGGTCCACTTGGAGAACCGTTGTGCTAGATTGCAAGTTCTGTTTCTTAATCTCTTCTTTCTTCAGACATTAAATGAGAGTTTCTGGTGGGCAGACTGTACATGTGAGTATTTCGAATCCACTCACTCAGTCGGTCCATTCAGTACTGACTAGCAGTATGTGTACACGCTAAGCATTTGCTAGAATGTTCATTCTAGTAAGGGAGCTGAGGCAGGTACCTACATCCAATAAGGTGGAAAGCGGTTGTACAAGATTGGACAGATAAATGCAGGAAGGGAAAGGAGGAGAGGAGGCGTCACCTCACTTCCTGTAGGAACAGTAACAGCTAAAGGTTTTGGTCTGTTTTTATTTATTTATTTATTTTTTTTGAGAGGTTTTTGCTATAGGGCATGTGCACTCGCTAGAAAGAGAGAGAGAGAGACAGACCGAAAGCAAGAAATCACCCCCCAGGGGGGATGGCCACGCCACAATACCTTCTCCATTCTCCTCTCGGGATCTTGGGCACGCACGCACACACACCCAGCGTGAGTTTAAGCCACCAGGTCTGGGACTCAAACCGTGGTTGACTACATGAGAGTCCAGCGACATAGCCGTTCTGCTAACTGCTGGTCCCCTTTGTTTTTCTAAGGTCACTGTTGTATCCCCACTTGCCAGAGTCTAAAGTGGGCACTTTATATATCTTGCAGTTGGTTCATCTTGACAGTGCTGTTAGTTAGGTGCTGTTATTATCTCCATTTTCCAGATGGGGACATTGAGGCCATGAGAGGGTATGTCACCTACCCTAGGTCTCACAGCTAGCCGTAGGGGAGCTAGAGTTTCATCCGAGCACTCTGGCTGCAGAGCCGGGGACCCTTAGGGTGTGCTTCCTCAGCCAGGGAGAGGAGGGGGGCTGCTCAGCTGGCCCCCAGTGAGCAGGTGGGTCTGGTGCTTGTAGAAATGGAAAGGAGGCCCGTGGGGCTCTCTGGGCAAACCTTTCTTGAGCGCATGCTGGAGGTGAAGGGGTAGGTGGGAGCGCTGTTGGTTCTGTGTGCCCGGGAAAGGGGAGTAACAGGAGTTGAGACTGGGAGGGTGGGCTCAGGTCCATCGGAGGGCTTGCTTCACATGTTGGAAAGTTTAGACCATTTCCTTGGTGGCACTGGGGAGCCAAAATAGATGTCTAGGGAGGGAGTAGCATGGGCCTCATTACAGAGGCAGAGAGATTCCCCTTCGCCGTCCCCGGAAGTCATCCTCTCTTACCGTCAAAGCCCCCATCTGAGCAGACCAGGCTCCGCGCTCCTACGTGGAAGCCAGCAGCAGGCAGGGCCATTTCTGCCGAGGTCAGGGGTAGCACCCCTCCCCATGGCCCCTCATCAGAGACAGAAGGCGCTGAGGCAGGTTGATGGAGCACGGAGACATCGGGGGCCTTAGCTGTCAGGACTGTGACGGTACTGTAGACCTCGAGAGTCGTGTTGGGGGTGGTGGGCCGCCTCGTCCTGCTCTAGCACGAACGAGCAGGAGCGGAGACGCTCCCCGCGCCTCTCCCAAGGATGCCGCTGCTCGCTGTGGGCTTTTGGGGATAGCTAAGGTTCTCATATAATTGTCCTTTTTAAAAACCATATGTAGCCTCATAGAAAATACGAAAAATATAGGAAAATGCAAAGGAAGAGGACATCTCAATGTGCATTCTTACAAATTCATTATAATCCTTCTCTTGTATAATAAACATTTCTGTATTTCCCTCCCCATTTTCTTGTGCCTTGGAGATGCAACATTGTATAACCAGTCTTAGCATATTTCTGTAGCGCCTGCCTGTATTTCTCTCCTCTTTCTTCTTCCTCTGTCTGTCTTTGATGTTAGGTAAGAAAGGGTATACAGTGGCCTGAGGAGAGTCAGTTAAGAATTGACCTAGCACATACGTCACCTGGAATTTTTAGTATATTCTAATATAAAAAGATATAATGTTTTTTCCCCTGACCCAGCTTGTTTTGTTATGTAGTTAAGAAGAGAAGCCTTTTAAAAACCGGTCTTGGAGTTGGCACTTTTTTTCATGCTCCCTCTCCTGACCCGAAAGATTCTCTTTGATTTTCTCCAATTAGTCAGCCAGCCTGCTGTCCATCAGCCCTTGCCTCTTCCTCTATGCAGACTTCCGAGACTACCCTGTTAATGGTGACGAGTCTCTTTTCTGAGCCCAAAGTGCTTGTTGTCCATTTCGTTCACTTGGCGTTGACTCGCTTTCAACCCAGAGAAGAGCGTTGCCTGCCCTCCAGGCTCTTGTGAAGGTTACGTGAGCGAATGTGTGTACGTTCGCGTTGCTGGCTCCTTCCTCAGGCCTGGTGCTCTTCTGTTTGTGACTTCCCTTCTCTGTGTCTATCACCTTATCCTCGGAATGAGAATGGAGGCTCCTTGAGGACGGCCCGCGGGCTCTCTCCTTTCCTGTGACGTTCACGGTTGGTGGTAGAGCATACTCCGCACAGTTATGTGCTCCGTCGATTCCTCTTTGTTCATCTCATTTGTTAGCATCTGTTCAGAGCTAAAATACTAGCCAGCATTTATGGGCCCTTACCATGTGCCTGGCTCGGGGCTGCACACACGCTCTCTCGAGAAGTCTGTTCTCTGAGAGCACCATCAGGCCCGTGCGATGACCTGCATTTCATGATGAAGAATGGAAGCGTAGAGGGGTTAAGAAACTTGCCCAGGCTTCCGTGGGTTCCGTGGCTCCCGTAGGCTGAGGGAGTCAGGGAGGCTAGCTCTAGGGCTTTTGTTCACCTCTTATTTGATTTTATTTTAAAACATTTATCAGAAGGTACATTTACTGGTTGGAAGGAGACAGAGAAAAAGAGAAAGTGCGAAAGCACCGCCATGGGGGATGGCCACGCTGTAACCCTTTCTCCCCCGTTTCTCCCTCATGTACGCGTATGTGCCTGGCATGTCTTTCAAGCCCCTGGGTCTGGAACCGCACAGTCGGCTTTGTGGGCTCCAGCAACCCTAACCGCCATGCCACTGGCGAGCCCGAGTTTATCTTTAGACAGTCTCACCGTGCCTCACTGTGTCGTGAGCCTCCTGCCTCAGCCTCCCGAGGAGCTGAGACTTGCCCAGGTATGCGCCACTGCACTGGCTTTGAGGGTGGGCCAGGAATCGAACTGTGCCTCCCATGAGGCCTCGGCCTGTTGAGTATCAGCATCTAATACGTGCCACTACAGCTGAGCTTCATAATGCCTTTCAGACAGGAGCTTGGTCTGTTTCCATTTGGACAGGAAGGGAATTCCGGAGAGCGAGTGCAGGCTCCGCCGTGAGTTATGGGGGAACACACATCCTCGTGGCCCTCCCTGCGCTGTCTTCCACATTCAGCACTTTTTGTTTTGGAAGGAGTCAGTCCCATCTTTCATCTCTGTGACTGGCCTGTGGAAGTCCAGGACTGCTCTTTTCTTTTCTTTCTTCTTTTTTTTTTTTTCTTTTTTTTTTTTTCTTTTTTTTTTTTTCTTTTTTTTTTTTTCTTTTTTTTTTTTTCTTTTTTTTTTTTTCTTTTTTTTTTTTTCTTTTTTTTTTTTTCTTTTTTTTTTTTTCTTTTTTTTTTTTTCTTTTTTTTTTTTTCTTTTTTTTTTTTTCTTTTTTTTTTTTTCTTTTTTTTTTTTTCTTTTTTTTTTTTTCTTTTTTTTTTTTTCTTTTTTTTTTTTTCTTTTTTTTTTTTTCTTTTTTTTTTTTTCTTTTTTTTTTTTTCTTTTTTTTTTTTTCTTTTTTTTTTTTTCTTTTTTTTTTTTTTGGAGAGGTTTTTGCTATAGGGGATGTGCGCTCACCAGACAGCCAGAGAGAGACATAGAGACAGAAAGGGAGAAATCACCCCCAGGGGGGATGGTCACGCCGCAATCCCTTCTCCTCCATTCTCCTCTCAGAATCTTGGGCACGCACGCACATGCACCCTGCGTGAGTGTTAAGCCACCGGGTCCGGGACGCGAACCGCGGTCGACTACGTGGGCGTCCAGCGACATAGCCATTACGCGAACTGCTGGTCCCCAGTCCAGGACTGTTCTAACACTGTTTCCTCATCTGTGGATGGTGGTGGTGAGGGAGTACAGGAGGACTTGCATGTCACGTCTTACAGGGTTGTTACGCGGACCAAATGACAAAAGCGAGATGTGTCGTTATGTTCTAGTTCTTCTTCCCATGTCTTACTTAGACCGAATGTCCCATGAGGAACATTTGCCTTTCTTCCCTCTCTCCCCTCTTCATTCTCCCCTTCCTTAAAATAAAAAGTTGAGCAGCATCTAACAAAATGTACCATCCTAGCCACTTCGGGCGGACAGTTCGGCGGCTGTAAGTACATCTGCGTTGCCGTGCAGCTACTGCCACTACCTGTCTCTGGTGCTCTTCATCTTGGAAGGCTGAAACATCTCCCATTGTCCTTTCCCCTCAGCCCCTGGGAATCTCCATTCTATTTTGTCATTACATATTTGACTACTGTAGGAACTTTGTATAAGTGGAAGCATGCAGAATTTATTCTTTCATGACTGACTTATTTCACTTTGCATAATGTGTCAGAATCTCCTTCCTTTTCCAGGCTGTCTAGTATTCCATTATCTGTAGCTATCATATTTTGTCTATCCATTCATCCCCTGTGTACACATGGGTCACTCTCATTTTTGGCTGTTGTTAATATTGCAGCTATGAATATAGGTGTACAAATATCTGTTTATGGCCCAGTTTTCAATTGTTTTGGCTGTATGTCCAGAAGTGGAATTGCTGGATCATATGGTAATTCTATTTTTAACCTTCTGAGGAACTGCGATACTATTTTTCATAGTTGCTATACCATCTTATCGCCAGCAATGCACAAGGATTCCAGTTTCTTCATATGCTCGCCAACACTTATTTTCTGTTTTGCTTTGTCTTCATAGTAGCCATCCAGTTGGTATAAAATGGTATCTCATTGTGATTTTGATTTGCATTTCTCTAATGACTAGTGATGCTGAGCATCTTTTTACGTACTCAGCAGCCATTGTGTGTCTGCTTCAGAGAAATGTCTGCTCAAGTTTTTTCCCCAGTTTTTCTTTTTCTTTTTTTTCTTAAAGCTTTTGCTAGAGGGTCTGTGTGCTCACTGGAGAGAGAGAGAAAGTGAGAAAGCAAGCTCTTCTCCATCTCTTTGGGATTTCGAGCACACCACACATGTTTCTGGTGTGTTTTTTTTTTTCGTTTGCTGTTTGTTTTAGGTTTTGAACTTACCAGAGAGAGACAGAGAGAGGGAGAGTGAGAAATCACTCCCCATGGAGAATGGTCATGCCACAGTCGCTTCTCCATTGTCCTCTCAGGATTTTGGGTATACATATGCGCTCGGCGTGATTTTCAAGCTTCTGCATCCAGGACCTGAACTGCTGTTAGCCAGATGGGAATCCGGCACCTTAACCACCATGCCAACTGCTGGCTCCTGCTCCCAACATTTTTTTTTTCTTTAGAAGTTTTTGCCATAGGGTGTGTGCGCTCGCCAGAAAGACAGAGAGACAGAAAGCGAGAAATCACCCCCGCCGGGGGGGATGGCCATGCTGCAATCCCTTCTCCTCCATTCTCCTCTCAGGATCTCGGGCACGCACGCACATGCGCCTGGCATGAGTTTAAGCCACAGGGTCCGGGACTCGAACCGCGGTTGACTACATGGGAGGCCAGCAACATAGCCATTACACTAACTGCTGGTCCCTCTCCCAGCATGTTTTCAGGCTGCCAAGTCCAGGACTCAAACTGCACAGCTGGCCATGTGGGATCCACCTGCCTTCACCACCACATTATAGGCTGGCAGATTTTGCCTAGTTGTTTTTTTTTTTTGAGAGAGAGATTTTTGCTATAGGGTGCATGTGTTCACTGGAGAGACAGAGACAGAAAGTGAGTCATCTCCAGTGGGGATAGTCACGCCGTAATCCCTTCTCCTCCATTCCCCTCTTGGGATTTTGTGCGTGCATGCACACATGCCCAGTGTGAGTTTAAGCCACTGAGTCTGGGAGTTGAACCATGGATGACTACATGGGAATCCAGCCACAGAACTATCACACTATCTGCTGGACCCTTGCTTAGGTTTTTTTTTTTTTTTAATTATTTAATTGTATTTATCCATTCATTTATTTTTTTTAATTTCAATTTATTTATTTGCATTCATTCACTGTACATCATTACAGCATACAAAATGAGATTTTCCATCCA
>NW_006198617.1:1963640-1977167 GCF_000334495.1 Tupaia belangeri chinensis | reverse complement strand
ATTTCTTGTCATCTGATGGATGGTGTGTTTCTTTCAAATTCTTGAAGTTCAGCCTGAATGTTCAGGAGCAAGCAGACAGAAGTGATCTAGAATCTCTTTGCTGTTCTGTTGTGATTGCTGGTGCAGCAGATTCAGTAGATATTGGGGGATATTTTAACCCTATTAGTATTTGGATGTTTAGCTGCAGTGCTCTTAGATCTGTCTAAAAACACATCGAATGGATATTGGAGGGTGGAGAGGCAAGGAAAAGGAAAATGAAAAAGAGAGAAACAACAACAAAAAGAGAAAAAAAAGACAAAAAAATTTAAAAATTGTAATTACTGTTCTATTTTTTTTTTTACTTTTTTTTTTTTTTTGAGAGATTTTCACTGTAGGGCGCATGCGCTCGCCAGACAGAGAGAGACATAGAGACAGAAAGCACGAAATCACCCCCCAGGGGGGATGGTCACACTGCAATCCCTTCTCCTCCATTCTCCTCTCGGGATCTTGGGCACGCACGCACACGCGCCCGGTGTGAGTTTTAAGCCACCGGGTCCGGGACACGAACCGCGGTCGACTACGTGGGAGTCCAGCGACATAGCCATTACGCTAACTGCTGGTTCCCATTACTGTTCTATTTTTTAAAAAAAAATCACAAAGTAGAAAACCGTGCGGTGCGCAAGCGCACCGCGCAAAAAATCTAGTTCACTAGAGCCATGTGGAACCTTCTAAAGGGCCAGCTTCTTCTGCCTGGGTGGAAGGACCAGAGCGATAATTAACAAGATAAGAGGTGGAGCTGAGAGCCAGAGAAAAACTGTGCCTTTTAAAAAAAGTGTAAAAAGGAAAAATTACAAAAAAAAAAAGGGAAGACGGAGGGAGAGACAGGCACTGAGACAGAGAAAAAGAGATAGAAGGCTGGGGGTGCGGGGTGGGGGGCTCCCTATCGCTAGCTTGTTTGTTGGAGGCTGAATTAGCAGTAGAAAATCTTCATTCCCTGAAAAATCTAGTTTGCTGGAGCCATGTGGATCCTTCTTCTAAAGGCCTGGCTTCTTCTCTCAATTCATTTATTTTTAAATTTGACCAGAGAGAGACACAGAGAAAGAAAGAGAGAGAGGGAAAGGTAGAAAGCAAGACACCAGGCCTGGGACTCGAACCTTGGTCAGCCATGTGGGAGTGTCCAGCACCTTAGTCGCCACACCACCTGATGGTGCCCCCTTTCTTTAAAAAAAATTATTTAATTTTTTAGCCTAGGTGGTTTTTTTTTTTTTTTTCTTTTTGTGGAGAGGTTTTTGCTATAGGGTGCGTGCGCCCACAAGAAAGACAGAGAGACAGAGAGACAGAAAGCGAGAAATCACCCCCCAGGGGGGATGGCCATGCCACAATCCCTTCTCCTCCATTCTCTTCTCAAGATCTTGGGCACACATGCACATGCGCCCGGTGTGAGTTTAAGCCGCCGGATCTGGGACTCAAAACTCTGTCGACTACATGGGAGTTCAGCGACATAGCCATTATGTTAACTGCTGGTCCCTAGCCTAGTTTTTTAAAAGAGGTTTTCGCCACACCACAATTCCTTCTCCTCTCAGGATTTTGGATATGCACACACATGTGCCCAGTGTGATTTTAAAGCCACTGGGTTTGGGACTTGAACCGTGGTTGGCCATGTGGGAGTACAGCTACATAACCACTATGCCATCTGCTGGCCCTGCCTGGTTTTTAATTGGGTTGTTTTAGTTGTTTTGTAATTTGAAGGGCTCTTTATGTCGTCGATTAATTCCTTTACAAATGTTTTTTCTCATTCTGTGTGCCGTCTTTTTATTGTCAGTGGTGTCCTTTGATAAAGAAAAGTTTTCGATTTTAAGTCTGATTTCCCTTGTTTCTTTTCGTTTCCTGTGCCATTGGTGTCATAGCCTTATTTTTCAGTAGATTCTAACACAGCGCCTTAAAGATCAAGATGGTGCTGTTAGTTCGGGGCAGCACGGTTCCTCGCCAGGCGCTTTCCTTGAATTCCCACACTAACCCTGTTAGGCAGGTGCTGTCTTTCGTATTTTATATTGCTAAGTTAGGAAAGTGGGGCTTAGAAGTGAAAGACCTTTCTTACGGTCTGTGGTTTTATAATTGGAAGAGCAGGGGCTTGAATTCAGGTCTATGGACTCTGGAGCCAGTGCGCTTTTTCTTTTTGAGAGGTTTTTGCTGTAGGGCGTGTGCGCTCGCCAGAAAGACAGCGAGAGACAGAGAGACAAAGTGAGAAATCACTCCCCAGGGGGGATGGCCATGCCACAATCCCTTCTCCATTCTCCTCTCAGGATCTTGGGCACGCACACATGCCCGGCATGAGTTTAAGCCACCAGGTCTAGGGCTCAAACCGTGATCGACCACATGGGAGTCCAGTGACATATTTTAAAGCCACTGGGTTTGGGACTTGAACCGTGGTTGGCCATGTGGGAGTACAGCTACATAACCACTATGCCATCTGCTGGCCCTGCCTGGTTTTTAATTGGGTTGTTTTAGTTGTTTTGTAATTTGAAGGGCTCTTTATGTCGTCGATTAATTCCTTTACAAATGTTTTTTCTCATTCTGTGTGCCGTCTTTTTATTGTCAGTGGTGTCCTTTGATAAAGAAAAGTTTTCGATTTTAAGTCTGATTTCCCTTGTTTCTTTTCGTTTCCTGTGCCATTGGTGTCATAGCCTTATTTTTCAGTAGATTCTAACACAGCGCCTTAAAGATCAAGATGGTGCTGTTAGTTCGGGGCAGCACGGTTCCTCGCCAGGCGCTTTCCTTGAATTCCCACACTAACCCTGTTAGGCAGGTGCTGTCTTTCGTATTTTATATTGCTAAGTTAGGAAAGTGGGGCTTAGAAGTGAAAGACCTTTCTTACGGTCTGTGGTTTTATAATTGGAAGAGCAGGGGCTTGAATTCAGGTCTATGGACTCTGGAGCCAGTGCGCTTTTTCTTTTTGAGAGGTTTTTGCTGTAGGGCGTGTGCGCTCGCCAGAAAGACAGCGAGAGACAGAGAGACAAAGTGAGAAATCACTCCCCAGGGGGGATGGCCATGCCACAATCCCTTCTCCATTCTCCTCTCAGGATCTTGGGCACGCACACATGCCCGGCATGAGTTTAAGCCACCAGGTCTAGGGCTCAAACCGTGATCGACCACATGGGAGTCCAGTGACATAGCCATTACGCCAACTGCTGGTCCCAGAGCCAGTACTTTTTAAAAAAAAATCTTCTTTTTTTTTTTCCAAGACATGGGGAGAGAAAAACAGACACTCCCAACATGGTTTTCATACCTCGTTCCACCCCGGGCTTCAACCAGCTGGATCATGGGCATAAGTATACATACCCAGCATCCATAGGGAGCCTTTAGGATATAACCCTAGACCTTTCCATCTCCAGCATTGCAGAGCAGTGTATTACTGCTCTTCTATCAACTGGCTTCAGAGCTGGTGCTGCTAACCACTGAACTGGAGAGCTCCGTAATTATTTGTGGAATTTAGTGAGTGAATACCCGGATGAACTTGTTGGCTGAAAATCTGATCATAGTTGTCTTAAATTCAGATCCGCCTTAATATTATAAATTATTCACCCAATTTCAGTCTTCCTAGTATAGTTCAGTGTGTAAGTGTCCTCTTTTTTTTCTTCTTCTAGTTTGCCAAAGGGCACATATGCTTGTTAGAGAGAGAGAAGGATAAAGAGGAGAAAGCACCCCGAAGTAGGTTGTGGTCACATCACAGTCTCGTCTCCATTTCTCCATCCTGTCGGGACTCTGGGCATGCATGCACATGTGCCTCACTATCTCTCAAACCTCCAGGGCTGGGATTCAAACCACACTGTCAGCCATGTGGGATTCGATGACCTTAACCACTAGGCCACAGGGCAAGCTCTACAAGTGTCCTCTTCATCCCAGCAAATTTTCTGAAAATCTGGTCAAAGGGTATTCAGTGAGGTTTCCTACAACCTCGCTGAAACTCTTTTTAGCAACAGAAGACCTGTGTTTGGATTTACTTTAGAACTACAGTGTTGGGTGGAGAAAGAGGGAGAATTTAAACAGATGCTAAGTTGTCTAACTGACCAACTTGCTTTTAAGACATTACCAGCTGCTGTTTTAATCATTAATGAAGCACAGCCTTGTAGTCTGGGAGGCACGTCAACAGTTCTGTTTCTGGTTTCAGTTTAAAATTGAGTATAATGGGGAGAGACTGATTCTTTCATCTCAGAGAAATGGGCTGTAAGTCTTTGAGAGTCGGGGACAAGGACAGGGCCCTGTAATGGGATACTGTTGAGTTTTTTTTTTTTTTTTTTTAACTGCTCCTCAAAGGAGAAGTCACACAGAGTTCTGGCACATGATTAGTCAAAATAGAAAATGCGGGCTGTGAAATGATGTTTTCTTGGGGTTCAAAAGCTGAATTTGCTAGTAGCTGCCAGAGAGCAAGACTCCCTCATGTTAACTTTGGAAATTCTTAAACCAGCAACTCAGTGAGCCCCAGGATTAGAGCTGGAAGGGCCTTAGCAGTATTTGATCCATTTTTACAGGTAGAGAAACAGGTCCAGAGAGGGTAGATCTGTGCTGTTTTAATCCCAACGTTTCTGACACAAACTGTGTGGATTTGGTTTTGTTTGTTCGTTTTTCTGATACCAACTGGGTGTCCTACAGTTCAGTTCATTTCTGATCCTACTTGGGGTCGTGCAGACCCCACCCCCTGCAAGACTGCATGCACGGGCCGGTCTCAAGTTCCTGATAACCATCTGTACTTCTGACTTAGCTGGCGATAAACTGAGGAGTCCCATGGCACCTTCCTCAAGAATATTCTAGAATGACTCACAGAACTTACACTTATGTTATAGAGGACACAACTCAGGGATTGCCAGATGGAAGAGACTCACAGAGCCGGGTATGTGGTCTTGCATGCCCTCTCTGAGCATGGCACCCTGCCAGCCCCTCCATGTGTTCCCCATTCTGGAAACTCTGAATCCCATAGTCTGAAGGTCTTTATGGAAGCTTCACTACGTGGCCACTGGTGGTTAACTCAGACTCCACCCAGAAGTGGGGTGGAGTGGCTTGGGAGTGAGGCTGAATGTTCCAACCCTGTGAACACACCTTGGTCTTTCTGGTAACCAGTCCCCATTCTGAAGCTCTCCGGGGGCTTCCAGCCAACAGTCATCTCATTAGCATACAAAAGACACTGTTCTGGGAGTTTTAGGAGCTGGGTGCCAGGAGCCAGGAAGGAAAACCAAATGTTAATATATATTTTTTATTGCATCTCTCAGGAGACCTGCCAAGTGAACCAGTTTTATGACTTGTACCTGTCCTTCTACCTAGTTCACAGCTTCTTGTTTGTTCTAGAAGGGTTGCACTGGACAGAGATAGCAGAGGAGGGTGCTATGGAGACGGCAGAAAGGGACAGGATGCGTGCCAGCCATTTGGGCGTCCGTGCACGGGCAGGGAGGCTAAGCACGGTAGTGTAAGCCTGCCATTCGTTGGAGGGGCTGTTCTTGACTCAGCCTCATGAAGGCAAACACCTTTTTATGGTTTGAAAATTAATCTCCTTTATTATTATTATTTTTTGGAGAGGTTTTGCTATAGGGCACATACGCTTGCCAGAAAGACAGAGAGAGACAGAGAGACAGAAAGTGAGAAATCACCCCCCAGGGGGGATGGCCAAACCGCAATCCCTTCTCCTCCATCCTCCTCGGGATCTTGGGCACAAATGCACATGCGCTTGGCGTGAGTTTAAGCCACTGGGTGCGAGACTCGAACCGCAGTTGACTACATGGGAGTTCAGCGACGTAGCCGTTACGCTAACTGCTGGTCCCAGAAAATTCATCTCCTTTAGATGGGGCTTGGTGGCGGCGGTGGTGGGAGTTACAGTTTAGCTCCAGGTTTGATAGCTTAAATGAAACTAGTTCATAAAACCTCCTGTGGTCTTTCGTTGTATTTGCTTTTTCTGGCATGAGTCCAAAAGAAAGAACTAATCCTAGGCTAGGATTTAGGAAGCCTAGGGTTGGTCGCCACTGTGCTGCTGGTTTGCTCTGTGACTTTGGGTGGGTCCTGTCCTTCTTTACTCATATGAAGAGTGAGGTTTGAACAACGGACTCTCCAAGTTTACTTTCTAAGCCTAAAGCTGAAGACTCAAGTCAAAGTGGCTTTTAGTTTTTTTAAGACCATTAGCCTTTCATAAGAGATTCTACTTTCCTGTGAGTCCAGTGTGTATGTGTAAATATCCAGCCAAAAGAACAACTGTGAAGTGAAAGTTGTAAGAAGAAAGGGGACCCAGCCACTGCGGCTCAGTGGTAATGAACATAGTGCCCTGCAAGGCTGGAAGCCACATGGCCAAGTGCAGATTTGGATCCCTGGGTTGTCCTGAAAACAAGCTGGGGAACACACTTGCACCCACACAGGTGCCCAGGATCCTGAGGAGCTGGAGGGTTGGGGAAAGGGGATTGTGGCATGATGAACTTTGTCAAAGGTTCTCTCTCCCTGTCTCTCTCTGCATGCACACACACTCTATCTCTATCATGCCAGCAGGTGGCATGGTGGTTGATGGTACTGGACTTCCACACGACCAAATGCAGTTCAAGTCCCAGACCTGGCAGCTTGCTTTCTCACTTTTCCTCTCTCTCACTCTATTCCTCTCTGGGCAAATTTAAATAAATAAATAAAAGGAAATAAATTAATTCTTAAAAAAATAAACTTAAAAAAAAAGAGAGGGAGAGGGGGGCTAGCAGTAGGCGTAATGGCTGTGTTGCTGGACTCCCAAGTAGTCGACCATGGTTTGAGCCCTGGACCTGTGACTTAAACTCTCGCCAGGTGTGTGTGCGTGCGTGCCCAAGATCCCAAGAGGAGAATGGAGGTGAAGGGATTGCTGCGTGGCCATCCCCCTTGGGGGGTGATTTCTCACTTTTTATCTCTCTGTCTCACTTTGTCTTTCTGGCGAGCGCATACGCCCTATAGCAAAAAAAAAAAAAAAGAAGAAGAAGAAGTAAAAAGAAAAAGGGAGTTTATTGATTTTATAAAGCTAGAATCATGTAAGGGCCAGACCCAACCAGCAGCAGTAGGGCCAGGTGGAAATGACAACATGTTCACTGTCTCTGAAAACCTGAGGGACTTTTATACTATTAGAGGGGTACAGTACATGTAAGTTGTTCTGAAATAGTTTACACTGGACAAAGATAACAGAGGAATGTCTTACGGAGATGGGAAAGGGACAGGACTGGTGACAGTCTATCAGCAGAAGCCGTCTGAAGCAGCTAACTGGCAGTGCTGTTGGCCCGTCCAGCTGTCCTCAGCCTAAGGGAGACTGTGAACCTGGAATTACCTGAGAAAGAATATCTTATGAAAGTCAGCCACATGGTCAGTAGGGAGCTACTACAGCCAGGGAAGAGGCCGGCCAGCCACCTCTTCCTCATAGCTCTCCAGTCCTCATCTCCCCAATCATTTATTATTTTGTATAGCAATCTCTTTTCTAATAAACCTTGTCTTCACAATATGCATTGGGTCATCAGAAGTCGTAATTTTTTTTTTTTTTGAGAATTTTTGCTGTAGGGTGTGTGCACTTGCCAGAAAGACAGAGGGACAGACAACAAGAAATCAACCCCTTAGGGGGGGATGGCCACGCCACAATCCCTTCTCCTCCATTCTCCTCTTGGGATCTTAGGCACTCAAGCACATGTGCCCGGCATGAATTTAAGCCACTGGGTCCAGGACTCGAACCATGGTTGACTACATGGGAGTCCAGTGACATATCCATTATGCCAACTGCTGGTTCCCATGATGTATTTTTCTATGCAAAGATGCATTATGACTTTTCTGACGACCCAATACATATGCATAGCTATGTATTTACATGCATATATTATATGTATATGCATTTGTATGTGTGTATATTATATGTATACTTTACATACCTGTATTTAACTTCTAATGTTTATCACTGACATATACTTTACTTATAGTGAAATGAACTATATTATTACAGCTTTTATTATTTATTTATTTTTTTGAGAGTTTTTTTTGCTATAGGGCGCGTGCGCTCGCCAGACAGAGAGAGACAGAGAGACAGAAAGCGAGAAATCACCCCCCAGGGGGGATGGTCACGCCGCAATCCCTTCTCCTCCATTCTCCTCTTGGGATCTTGGGCACACACGCACACGCGCCCGGCGTGAGTTCGTTACGCTAACTGCTGGTTCCCATTACAGCTTTTATTTTAAGAGAGATTTTTGTTATAGTGTGTGTGTACTTGCTGGAGAGACAGAAAGTGAGAAGTCACCCCCCAGGGTATGGCCATGCTATAATCCCTTCTCCTTTATTCTCCTCTCAGGATTTTGGGCATGCATACACACGCGCCCTGTGTGAATTTCAAGCCACCGGATCTGGGATTCAAACCACTGTTGACATGTGGGAGTCCAGCAATGTAACCATTACTCCATCTGCTGGTCCTATTAATTATCATAGTTTTGACAAGTGCATATGTGTTCTAACCCCACCCACCCCATCAGCCTCACCTCACAAAGCTCCCCCATGCCCCTTCATAATCAATACTTCCCTCCTGTGCACCTGCACCCAGTCTTACCTCTATCACTGTAGGTTTGTCTTGCCTGTTCGCAAAGTTCATGTATGAGGGTTCTTCAGAAAGTTCATGGGAAAATGCGTGCTCTCAATAAACTATGCATGTTTTGAATTTTTTTGTGCCCGAATAAACTCGTACCGGTTTGTTCTGACTTGTCTGTGTATCTGTAAGAGCACTAAGAAGGATAAGATATCAGTCTGGAGCCAGTTGGTGGCGTGGTAGTTAAGGCAGCAGGATCCCTCACGGCATACTGCGTGGTTAAAGTCTGGGACCTGGTGGCCTCAAAAACATGCTGGACACTGTGCGTGCGTGCCCAAGATCCTGAGAGGAGAATGGAGGGGAAGGGTCATCAATGCAGTGTGGTCATCTCCCCTGGGATGTGCTTGTTCATACCCCACCCCCCATTCTCCCCACCTCCTGTCTCTCTCTGGGGAGCACATGTACCCTGTAGCAAAATTTTAAAAAATTATATCAATTTTAAAATAGCTCCTTCTGAGCCAACCTGTGGCATGGTGGTCGAGGTGGCTGGATCCTACTTGGCCAACCACGTGGGTTAAGTAGAGGACCTGGTGGATCGAGCTCGGCACTTGTGTACATACTTAGAATATCAAAGGGGGGAGAAATGGGGAAAGGATTGTGGTGTGACCATTTCCAATGGGCGGGTGCTTTCTCTCTTTCTCTAGCTCCGACAATCAAAAAATACCCTCTGTCAAAATTGAAAAAGAAATAAAAACAAAATAGCGTCTGTTGGAGCAGTGTGAATTCTACTAAAATTGAAGCAGAACATCAGGTTTGTGGTGAAGCTTGAATAGAACAATGGTGAAATCGTTGATCTTTATGAAAAGTTTGTGGGGACAGTGCCCCAAAGAAATGAGCAGTTTACAAATGTGTAACTTATTTTGTGTTTCGTGTTTTTGTTGTTGTTTTTGCCATAGGGCACATGCACTCACCTGAGACAGCCCCTGGGGGCATGGCCACACTGCATTCCGTTCTCCTCCTGTCTCCTCTCAGGGTTTTGGGCACATGTGCACTTGTGTCTGGAGTGATTTTCAAGTTGTGGGGTCCAGGACTTGAACCACAGTTGGCATATGGGAGTCCAGTGCTTTACCCACCACACCACCTGCTGGCCTCTAGATAACTTATTTTAAGAAGGGGCAAGATAATGTTGAAATGGGGCTGCAGTGGGAGACCATCCACATGAATTTGCAAGGAAAAAATTAATTTCGTTCGCCCTAATTGAAGACCAACAATTAATAGTGAGCACTATAGGGATCTCAGTTGGTGCGGCTTACACAAATGTCACTGAAAACTTTAAGGGCAGCAGGCCCTCTGCTCCATGGGTGCCAAAACTGTTGTGCCAGATCAGCTGCAGATGCGCAGAGCTTCCCATGGAGATTTTAAGCAAGTGGAATGAAGATCCAGAAGCATTTATTTGAAGAATGGTAACGGGTGACGCATGGCTTTTCCGGCACACTCCTGAAGACTGAGCGCAGTCTGAGCAGTTCCAGCCTCCAAGAAAGGACGAGGCACGTGAGAGGGTGACCTGGGGCCTCGGCTTATGGGGGTCACCCAGGTGAGCAGATGCTAGATGCCCAAAATGTGGTCCCGAGAAAGTTGGTTTTATTTGAGGGGAGGGTAAGGATGTATGCTGGTCCAGTTAAAATGACCCTGTGGGCCGTGTGATTCTGAGAACGTCACACAGAGGGACAAACACCCAGCCACAAGGTGAAGGGAGTGAAACGAGTTACTGTAAAGGACATGGCACAGTCCCTAGCCCAAACAGGTGCTCTAATGGCCTTTAATTCCCCACCGCACACGGACGCCTCCCCCATGCCTGCGTGCTAACTGCTCCCAGGGCAGGCCTGGGGCGTCACTCATCTTTGAATTCAAGATCCCAAAAGAAAGTGCTTCATCCTGTCTTGGAAGCTGGCAGCGGCCATTGCTCAGATTGTGCCTGGTCTTCAGGAGCGCCCTGGGAAAGCCACGAGTCCTCTTGTCATTCTTGGCGGTACCTCACATTACAAAGCACCAGAATGCGGAAAGAGAGAGTAAAGGTCTTCTCGTAAAACCTACACCCCTTAGTAGGTTCATTTAAATAGTATGCGCATGCCCGGTCTCAAGCTCAAGCCTTCCTAAGGCCCTTAAAATATAAAAGGACCCTGTATCCACAGACTGCTCGGAATAGATATTCGGTTTCACAGTTTTTCTTTTTTGATTCCATTTTCCGTGAACTTTTTGAAGTCCCCTCCTAAATATAGTCATATGAATCACCATATTTCGAAGAGGTTTTCTGCTTTCTTTCTCTAGTCTCAAAAAAATTGCAGACATTATTTTCCCCACCTGCCATCTCGAAAGGTGGTGTAGTGTGGGGTCCTGGGGTCCTTCTGGTCTGCTGTGGTCTGGGAGGCCAGGGCCCTCTGCCAGTGGCCACCATATCATCTGCTGTGTGTGGGGAGGAGGTGGACAGAACAGCTTGATTTCCAGATTCTAGGTGCAGTTTGTTTCTATAATTGTTGGTGTCACAGTCTTCTCACTTGTCAACTGGGTAGATCAGATCCACCAGCAGACGAGAGACTAACTCTGACACCCGAAAATGTCGCTTTGTAACAGCACATTTCTGACAAGGTGCCCATGAGATGCACTCGCTTCAGTTTCATAAATACTTGTGAAACAGCAAGCCGATTGCTGCAGGGTGAGCGTCGGCAAACGGGAGGGAGGTCGGGCGGGGGCTGAGCAGACGGAGGAGCCGCGCCGCGCCACGCCTGTGTCCTGTTGATCCCTTGGCTGGAGAGCTGGGTTGGTGTGAGGGCTTTGCACTTGTCTGTCTGCTTTCTCCACAGTGTCTTTACCATTTCTTCCTCCTCCTACTTTTCACCTCCTCTCAGTCCAGCCATGCTCATGCCAGGGCTCTTGTAGGAACCACCCAGCCGGCCCTCCCTCCCATTCTCCCTCCTTTCTGCACTCTACAGCCGCTCAGAACTTTGGGCACAGCTACCAGAAACCTCAGGGAACTCCCCGTCTTTTTTGTAGTAACTTAGAAGTGTGGCCTGGTGTCCAAGGCTCTTGCTGATTGTCTTCTTGGTGTCTCTTCTCTCGCAACCCTCACACAGTTCTGATGTTCCTGCCACCTCTGGCCTTTGTTCGGCGTGGTCTCTGTCCCTGTGTGACACTCCTTTCTGGCTCTTGGTTTAGATTCATATATCCTTCAAGACCGGGCTTAGGTCTTCTCACTGCCACAAAGCTGGCCTCTAAACTGAATTGGCACTTGTCTGCATGTGTGTAATTTTAGGTTTTTCCATAGGATGCATGTGCTTGCCAGAGAGACAGAGGTATGGAGAGAGGGAAAGTGAGAAATGACCCCCAGGGGTGATGGCCACACCGCAATCCCTTCTCCTCCATTCCCCTCTCAGGAGCTTGGGCACATATGCACATGCGCCCGGTATGATTTTCAAGGTTCTGGGTCCAACATTCAAACTGTGGTCAACCACATGGGTGACCAGTGCCTTAACAGCCTTGCCGCCCGTTGGCCCTGGCATTCATATCTTACCTCTGTCTCATCATTATCTGCCTATTTAAATGCACCGTGTGGGGCGAAGTGGGATCTTGAATTCAAAGATGAGTGACGTCCCAGGCCTGCCCTGGGAGCAGTTAGCACGCAGGCATGGGGGAGGCGTCCGTGTGCGGCGGAGAATTAAAGGGCATTAGAGACCTGTTTGTGCTAGGGACTGTGCCATGTCCTTTAAGGTGTTATCTCATTTCACTCCCTTGACTGTGGCTGGGTGTTTTCCCTTTTATGTGACTTTCTCAGAACCACACAGCCGACAACTGGAAGGCCAGTGGGGCCCGCAGCAGAGCCTGTGGGCTTCCCCCATCCCACCTGGCTGGGTGTGTGGCAGGTGAGTGGGGGCAGGTGTGCACCATTCCCATACCAAATAAAGTTTGTCTAAAAAACAAATTGCTATAGATAATTTAAGAAAAGCGGGTGGGGGACCAGCAGTTAACGTAATGGCTATGTCGCTGGACTCCCATGTAGCCGACCGCAGTTCAAGTCCCGGATCCAGCGTCTTAAACTCACGCCGGGCGCGTGTGCATGCGTGCCCAAGATCCCGAGAGGAAAATGGAGGAGAAGGGATTGCGGCGTGGCCATCCCCCCTGGGGGGTGATTTCTTGCTTGCTGTCTCTCTGTCTGTCTCTCTTTCTGGTGAGCATACGCGCCCTATAGCAGAAGTGCGGGTGGGAGCTGGAGAGCTATGAGGAAGAGGTAGCTGGCCGGTCTGTTTACTGGCTGCAGTAGCTCCCTACAGACCATGTGGCTGACTTTCACAAGATGTTCTTCCTTAAGGCAATTCCAGGTTCAGTCTCTCTTAGGCTGAGGACAACTGGTCTTGCTGCTTCAGACGGCTTCTGCTGATAGACTGTCACCAGTCCTGTCCCTTTCCCATCTCCATAAGACCCTCCTCTGTTACCTTCGTCCAGTATTCTAGAACAGCTTACATGTTCTGTACCCCTTTTCTAGTATAAAAGTCCCTAGCTTTCTCAGGGTCAGCAGACGTGCTGCCGTTTCCGTGTGGCTGTGCCACTGGTGGGGCTGACCACAAGCCCTAGGGTCTGATTCTTATTTTTTTTTCTTTGATTGATTTATTTATTTTTAATGTGTGAGATAGCAAGAGGGAGAGGAAACTTACCTCCGGTGGGGTCTTGATGCCATGATCCTCCCCCTGCCTGAACCAGCCCTGGATCACACACATGAGCATGCCTGGAATACTCAGGGAAGAGCCCAGACACAAGCCTGGGACCTTCGCATGTGAGTCAGCCTGGCAGGGTGTTGCAGCTGACTGCCGAGCCACCCTCCGGCTCCGTCCTTACCTCACGCTGGCGCTCTGAGACCCATACATCCCCCTTTTCCTTACAACCTTCCTTTTACAGCTGTTCTTTTTGGCTCTTCTTTTTTTTTTTTTTTTTGGGGGATTTTTCCATGGGGGGCA
>NW_006198617.1:1950007-1963101 GCF_000334495.1 Tupaia belangeri chinensis | reverse complement strand
GCCAGACAGACAGAGAGAGACATAGAGACAGAAAACGAGAAATCATCCCCCAGGGGGTATGGTCACGCCGCAATCCCTTCTCCTCCATTCTCCTCTCGGGATCTTGGGCACGCACACGCGCCCAGCGTGACTTTTAAGCCACCGGGTCCGGGACACGAACCGCGGTCGACTACGTAGGAGTCCAGCGACATAGCCATTACGGTAACTGCTGGTTCCCCTTTTTGGCTCTTCTAAACTTCACATAAATAGGCGGTGTGCCGCTTTGGGGATTACGAGTCTCTGTCCTAGGGCCGCTCATCTCGAGCCCTTTCAGGAAGACTGCTGAGACCAGGTGCGGCGTCCTGATTGGTTCACACCCGAGGGCACAGAACGACTTCAGTCTTTTGTTTTTATTGTGGTAAGTGCACAGCACGTATCGCATCTTCACTGTGTTTACAGTTCGGAGGCACTGAGCACACTCAGACGCTCGTGCAGCCATCGCCACCCTCTGAACACAGAGCTTCTTCACCTTCCCGCACTGAAAGCCCGCGCCCCTACCAGTGTCTTCCCAGCCTTCGGCTAGCACCATTCTCTCGTCTGTCTCTATAAATCGGATTACTCTAGGCACCACATGACAATGGGGTCACCCAGTTATTTGTCTTTTTGTGGCTGGCATATTCTCTTGGAGTAATGTGTACCCTCGTTGGTGCACGTGTCAGGATCTCTCTTCCTTTCTGTTTCTGTTCTGTTTTAGACAGGGCCGTGTCCTGCCTCAGCACCCTAAGTAGCTGAGACCATAGGCATGCACCTGGCTTTTTAGGATGGGCCGGGAATGGAGCCAAGGCCTCTGTGGGGCCAGCCTGCCAAGTAGCAGCCTCTACCAGGACGTGCTACCATGGCTCTTTTTCCTTGATTTTTCTTTCATGTTTTTGCCACTGGGCATATGTAGTTGCCCTAGAGAGAGAGCGAGAAGGAAAGTGAGAAATCAATGCCCCCAAGGGGGGGGTAGTGGCCGCACCACAGTCCCTTCTCCTCCATTTTTCTCTTGGGATTTTGGTCATACACATACACACACGTGCGTGCACGTGCACACACACACACACACACACACACACACGGCATGATTTTCAAGCCACCGGATCTGGGACTCTAGCCATGGCTAGCTATGTGGGAGTCCAGTGCCTTAACCACCACGCCACCTGCTGGCTGCTTTCCTTAATTTTTTTCTTTTATTATGCTCGCAGGAACATAGGCAAGCTCATAGAGAAGGAGAGAAAGCCCCCAGTGGAGCCCAGTCACACTGAAGGTCTTCTTCCTCCGAGTCTCATTCTCTCAGTATCCTGGGCACATGAGCATACGTGCCTAGCATTTTTTGAGCCTGGGCTACCATGTCGATCTGGTTTCTTCGGCTTACCTTTTAACCATTGTGCATTGAGACTGGCCTTTATAGGCTCTTTTAAGCTGTGTAATATTTCATTGTATGCATACACCTCAAAAATGCGCTTATCCATTCATCCACTGATGGGCATTGTGTTGTTTCCGCCTTTTGGCTACTGTTCATAATACTGCTTGATCAGGGGTATACAAACATCAGTTCGAGCCCCTGCTTTTGATTCTTTTCAGTACAAATCTAGACATGGAATTACTGGATCATATAATTCTATTTTTAAAATATAATAATTATTATTATTTTAAAATTTATTGTAGGGCCCAGGTGCTCATGAGAAAGAGAGAGAGAGGAAGAAGAGAAAGAGAAAGAAAGAAAGCAAGCCACCAGGTTGGCCATGTGGGAGTCCAGCGTCTTAACCACCATGCTGGCCTTGATAATTCTATTTTTAACTTAAAAAATACACACATTATTTATTTATTTCTTCCAGAGGGAGTGGGGGAGAGAGAGAGAGAGAGGAGTTGGAGCAGGGACGGGATGCCCTCCAGTTTGTCATTGAGTCACATACACTGGGTGCTCTTGTTTGAGAGTGTCCCAGGGGGTCCTCAGTTTCAAGCTTGATAGACTAAAGAAGGGTATGGGATAGTACCTGCCTCCGAGCTCCACCCACGGGCATGGCCGGGCTGATGAAGGAAGGGGCCGACCTTTTGGGTATGGCCTTCCAGGCTGCTCTGAGAAGAGCGTACATACCCTTCCACCCTTCCACCCTTCCTGTCGGCTTGACCAAAGAAGCGACTCTCAGGATGGCTAAGAATCTCAGGTTGCCAAGCCTCTTCGCAGTCCAGCCTCCCTCTACCCCAGGGGCCGTCTTCTCTTTGCCCTTTTGTGCCAACTGGGCATCTTGAGCTGTTAGTGTGCTTATTTGTCCGCCCTTTAGTGAGTAGGGAGTGACACATGAACTCATTCTTGTTTAAAAATTTAGGCGACATACAGGGTCGGACAGTGGCAAGATAAAAGGTGACGCTCTGCGAGATTGATGCACGTGGAAGGTTTTAGCTTCATACCCAGAACCCTCCCTAAGTGTACCAGACATGTGCCCATGGGCTGGCTGAGGCTGGGAGTAGTTTGCGATGTCAAAGCCCTACTGAGGGGAGGGGCCAGCAGTTGGCGTTATGGCTATGTCGCTGGACTCCCATGTAGTCAACTGTGGTTCGAGTCCCGGACCTGGTGACTTAAACTCATGCCGGGTGCGTGTGCGTGCATTCCCAAGATCCCAAGAGAAGGATGGAGGAGAATGGATCGCGGTGTGGTCATCCCCTCGGGGGGTGATTTCTCACTTTCTGTCTCTCTCTGTCTTTCTGGCAAGTGCACGCACCCTATGGCAAAAACCTCTAAAAAAAAGAAAAGAAAAGAAAAGAAAAACCCTACTGGGGGTGCTGTCTCTTTGTTTTTCTGACTGTCTGTCTCCTTCAATCATTGGAAGAAATAAATAACAAACTTTTAAAAACATTTAGATATGGGACCAGAGGTGGTATAACGGTTACGTCTCTGGACTCCCATGTAGTCAACCACAGTTCAAGTCCCCAACCAGGTAGCTTAAAACTCATGCCAGGTGTTTGTGCATGTATGCCCAAAATCTCAAGAGGAGAATGGAGAAGGGATTGCAGTGTGGCCAGCCCTCCCCCCTGGGTGTGTGTGTGTGTGATTTCTTAGGCTCTTTTAAGCTGTGTAATATTTCATTGTATGCATACACCTCAAAAATGCGCTTATCCATTCATCCACTGATGGGCATTGTGTTGTTTCCGCCTTTTGGCTACTGTTCATAATACTGCTTGATCAGGGGTATACAAACATCAGTTCGAGCCCCTGCTTTTGATTCTTTTCAGTACAAATCTAGACATGGAATTACTGGATCATATAATTCTATTTTTAAAATATAATAATTATTATTATTTTAAAATTTATTGTAGGGCCCAGGTGCTCATGAGAAAGAGAGAGAGAGGAAGAAGAGAAAGAGAAAGAAAGAAAGCAAGCCACCAGGTTGGCCATGTGGGAGTCCAGCGTCTTAACCACCATGCTGGCCTTGATAATTCTATTTTTAACTTAAAAAATACACACATTATTTATTTATTTCTTCCAGAGGGAGTGGGGGAGAGAGAGAGAGAGAGGAGTTGGAGCAGGGACGGGATGCCCTCCAGTTTGTCATTGAGTCACATACACTGGGTGCTCTTGTTTGAGAGTGTCCCAGGGGGTCCTCAGTTTCAAGCTTGATAGACTAAAGAAGGGTATGGGATAGTACCTGCCTCCGAGCTCCACCCACGGGCATGGCCGGGCTGATGAAGGAAGGGGCCGACCTTTTGGGTATGGCCTTCCAGGCTGCTCTGAGAAGAGCGTACATACCCTTCCACCCTTCCACCCTTCCTGTCGGCTTGACCAAAGAAGCGACTCTCAGGATGGCTAAGAATCTCAGGTTGCCAAGCCTCTTCGCAGTCCAGCCTCCCTCTACCCCAGGGGCCGTCTTCTCTTTGCCCTTTTGTGCCAACTGGGCATCTTGAGCTGTTAGTGTGCTTATTTGTCCGCCCTTTAGTGAGTAGGGAGTGACACATGAACTCATTCTTGTTTAAAAATTTAGGCGACATACAGGGTCGGACAGTGGCAAGATAAAAGGTGACGCTCTGCGAGATTGATGCACGTGGAAGGTTTTAGCTTCATACCCAGAACCCTCCCTAAGTGTACCAGACATGTGCCCATGGGCTGGCTGAGGCTGGGAGTAGTTTGCGATGTCAAAGCCCTACTGAGGGGAGGGGCCAGCAGTTGGCGTTATGGCTATGTCGCTGGACTCCCATGTAGTCAACTGTGGTTCGAGTCCCGGACCTGGTGACTTAAACTCATGCCGGGTGCGTGTGCGTGCATTCCCAAGATCCCAAGAGAAGGATGGAGGAGAATGGATCGCGGTGTGGTCATCCCCTCGTGATTTGATTTCTCACTTTCTGTCTCTCTCTGTCTTTCTGGCAAGTGCACGCACCCTATGGCAAAAACCTCTAAAAAAAAGAAAAGAAAAGAAAAGAAAAACCCTACTGGGGGTGCTGTCTCTTTGTTTTTCTGACTGTCTGTCTCCTTCAATCATTGGAAGAAATAAATAACAAACTTTTAAAAACATTTAGATATGGGACCAGAGGTGGTATAACGGTTACGTCTCTGGACTCCCATGTAGTCAACCACAGTTCAAGTCCCCAACCAGGTAGCTTAAAACTCATGCCAGGTGTTTGTGCATGTATGCCCAAAATCTCAAGAGGAGAATGGAGAAGGGATTGCAGTGTGGCCAGCCCTCCCCCCTGGGTGTGTGTGTGTGTGATTTCTTGCTTTCTGTCTTTCCCACGAGTGCAAAAATGTCTCCTCAAAAATAAACCAGTTAGACAATACAGAGTATTTATTGTATGAAGAACAAGCCCCCACCTTCCCACCCTACTAGGTCCCAGAGGTAAGGCCTGGCAGCTGTGTAGTGTGTGGTCCTTGGTCCATGAAGTTTCTTTGGTATAATGGGATCCCGCTGCAGGTTTCCACTCACGACTCACTTTCGTTGTGTCCTTGTATATTTTGGAGCTCTTTCCAGGCTGTGCTTAGAACTGCCTCTCGTGCCTAGCATTCCGGAGTGGATATGCAGTTTAGGTAGCTGCTCTCCTACCGGCAGGCAGGCCTTTCTGTCCTTACTAGCGCTGTGTGATAACGTGGCTTCGCGCACATATGCATCTCTGTGGTTTAGAATCTTAGGGATACCGAGTGCCTGTGTTGGACTGTAGGGGGATCTGAAATTTGCATAGAAACTGCCAAATTGCCCCCAAAAGCCTCTCACTAACGAAGCCCAAGAGTGCCCATTTCTCCTGTACCTCGTCAGTACTGGGAATCTTTGACATTTCCACGCATGTGAGAAGGGAAAAGGTATTTGGTGGTGGTTGGTCTGCACTTACGGAAAACCATCCCGAGACCTGGGCTAAAGCTTGTTGTTTTTGGATACCTTCCTTTTTTTTTTTTATTTTGTTTCGAGAGGTTTTTGCTACAGGGCGCGTGCGCTCACCAGAGAGACAAGAGAGTGAGAAATCACCCCCAGGGGGGATGGCCATGCCGCAATCCCTTCTCCTCCAATCTCCTCTTAGGATCTTGGGCACGCACGCACACGCCGGGCGTGAGTTTAAGCCATCTGGTCCAGGACTCGAACTGTGGTTATGGGAGTCCGGCTGACATAGCCATTACGCTAACTGCTGGTCCCGCTACCTTCCTTCTTACACCATGTCCTCGTGGGAACACAGAGGTGGGAAAGACCCACTGGTAGAACTGCTGAGACTCACCCTCCTGCGTCCTTGGCCTCCCCCTGCCCTATAAAAGACCAACCAGGACCTTTACTTTTTTGGAAAGGATTTTTTCCTAAGAACCTTTTTGGTCATTATTTTCCAGTTGGTTTTTATATGAAGTATATTAATTATTTATCAAGTCTCTTTCTTTCCTTTTTTCTTTTTCTTTCTTTTTTTTTTTTTTTTAAAGGAGTTTTTTCTTAGGGTGCATGTGCTCCTGGAGAGACAAAGAAAGAGAAAGTGAGAGGGAAAGCAAGAAATCAACCCCCAAAGGGAATGCCACAACTCCTTCTCCTCAGTTCTCCTCCTGGGATTTTGGGCATGCATTCACACGTGTCTGGTGTGATTGTCAAGCCACCAGATCTGGAACTTGATCCATGGTCAGCCATTTGAGACACGAGTGCCTTAACCACGATGCCACCTGCTGGCCCCTCTGTCAACTCATTTCTTTGCCTGTCAGCCATATGGAAATCAAATTTCTATATTACCACTCCAGGTTAGCAATCTCTTATCCCCAAACTCAAGGCCCCCTGCATTTCACTGGTGACATGTAAGCCTTGAGAATCCATAGGGTCTTCCTAAGTAAATGTTACTCCTCTTTGTCACTAACTCAGTGGTTTGGATATCGGCTTGTCCTCCCCTTCCCCCCAATGTCATGTTATGGAAACTTAGTCCTCAGTGTAATAGCTTCGGGACATGATGAGACCTCTAAGAGGTGGGCCCTCCCCCTGGGAGGTAGGGGGAAATGCTGATTTCGTTTGCTCTCTGCATGTGCTGTGGTCCTCTTTCCTTCCCTGATGCTGGCCCCATGCCTTTGGAATTTCTAGCCACCAGAATCGTGCGCCAAGTAAACCCTTCTTTCTTCTTAATTCTTTTTCTTCTTTCTTCTCCTTCTTCTTTTTTTTTTTTTTGAGAGGTTTTTTTGCCTTAGGGCACATGTGCTCTTGGAGAGAAAGAGAGACAGAGACAGTGAGAGGGAAAGCAAGAAATCACTCCTGGGGGGAGAATGGCCACGTCACAATCCCTTCTCCTCCATTTCCCTCCCGGAATCTTGGGCATGCACGCAGACGTACCCAGCAAGATTTTCAACTCGAGCTGTGGGACACGAACCAAGGTCGATGGCATGGGAGTCCAGCGATGTAATCATTACGCCATCTGCTAATCCCTCAACTCACTTTTTTTAACTTCAGCAAATTTACTTTTGAAAAAAAAAGTTGAAAAAAGCTTTTAAACTTGGTCCGCCGTGTGGGAGTCCAGCAAGGTAACCGCTATGCCTTCTGCTGGTCCCGTAAACCTTTCTTTATAAATCATTCCGTCTTGTCTATCTTTGTATAGCAACTCAATGACAGACTAAGACATCCAATAAGATGAAGTAGATCAGGTGTTGTGCGTTCTTTAAGTCAAAACGGGAGTAAACTTCTGTTTCCCCCAAACCTGATGAACATCCTTAGAGACTGGTTCTTGGGTTCGCTTCCCTGCCAGGCAGTGAGGCAGGGGCTGGTTGGGTGAGGCAGCTCTCATCTGTAAGGGTGCTGGTTGGTTTCCTTGCAGCAATCCAAGGCAGAGGGAATCATTTTCTCAGACTTATGGATAGCCTGAGGCTTCCCAGGGCGTAGGAGGCAGAGTCAAAACTTGAACTCGGGTCTGCCCCACGTGAAAGCCACTACCTAGTATCCCAGGTTGGTTCCAGGCAGATCCCTAGAGACACCATCCCAGGGATCCTTTTCTTAGAGGAGAACATGAAACAGGATCTCCCTCCTGGCGGGTCCTCCGGGTCTGTGGCAGTGGAAGGTGAAGCTCTCGAGTTTCTGCCCCTTCCCTTCTTTGCACACCAGGCTGTGACCTCTGGTTTCCCAGATCTCAGTTTCCATTCACTCCTGGGACCACCTTCATGGTCTCCCTTCATCCATGAGCCTCCTGGGCTCTTAACTGCAGGTTATCTTCTTTATATTGACTCGCTTTTTTTTTTTAGAGAGAGATTTTTGCTATGGGGCGTATGCACTTGCCAGAGAGACAGAAAGTAAGAAATCACCCGTGTGGGGATGGCCATACCACAATCCCTTCTCCACATTCATTTCTTGGGATTTTTGGACATGCACACACATATACCCAGTGTGAGTTTTAAGTCACCAGGCCTGGGACTTAAACCGCAGTTGACAAGGGAGTCCAGCAACTTAACCGTTATACTATCTACTAGTCCCAAGACTCACCTTTTAAAACTTCAGCAAATTTACTTTCTTTTAAAAAAAAAAGTTTATTTTTTACTTTCATGAGCAAGTGGTAAGAGAGAGGCATCCCTATCTGAGCTCCCACGCTCACACCCTCCCATCCCCAGCCAGCCCCAGATCATGGGTACATGTGTCTCGTGTGTTCAGGAAGGTCCCGGGACACGAACCCAGAATGTTCCCATTAGATCAGCCTCACAGAGTGTTGAGCCACTACTGTGCCTACTTGCCCCCACAAATTAATTAGGAAAAAAAAAATAAAAACTAGTCAAAGGACATATGTGCTCACCAGAGAGAGAGAAAGAGAGAGAGAGAGACAAAGAGAAGGAGAGGGAGAAATGAAACGTGGCCGGGAACCAGCAGTTAGCGTAATGGCTATGTGGCTAGACTCCCATGTAGTCGACCGCGGTTCATGTCCCGGACCCGGTGGCTTAAAACTCACGCTGGGTGCGTGTGCGCGTGTGCCCAAGATCCCGAGAGGAGAATGGAGGAGAAGGGATTGCGGCGTGATCATCCCCCCTGGGGGGTGATTTCTCACTTTTTGTCTCTCTGTCTCTCTCTGTCTGTCTGGCGAGCGCATGCGCCCTATAGCGAAAATCTCTCCAACAAAAAAACAAAACTAGTCAACGGACATATATGCTCACCAGAGAGAGAGAGAGAGACAAAGAGAAGGAGAGGGAGAAATGAGTCGTGGCCAATGAGACGTGGCCGCAGTGAAATCTCTTCTCCTGCATTTCTCCACTGTCAGGATTTTGGGGCATGCACGCTCACGCACCTGGTCTGCTTCACAAGCCACCAAGTCCAGGACTTGAACTATGTGGTTAGCCTTATGGGATCTGGCTGCCTTAACCACCAGCCCATGGCACCAGCCCCAAGTTTACTTTGAAAGGATTTCTATTACTACTGCACATTGGAGAGTAGTTTCATTTGTCTTTAATCCAAAGTAACATAAAAATACTAAAAGTAAAAATAAATAGAGTTAAGTCAAAGCAAGGTTATTCTGGCTGGATCCTGCTGCCTGCTGAAGGCTCACCTCCGAGGCCCACTCTCATTAGAAAAGGGGTCATACAGAATGCCGGGACAGAAGCAGCTCTCCCTGTGAACGTTTCCCTATCCCCGTCCCGCACAGAGAAGGGGTAGCATGTAGAAGAGGCTGTGTCTGTGCTGTGAGACTGCACTGCTGGAAAGGGTACCTGGCAGCCTTTATTCCCCAGACCCCATTGGGAGCTCTGGGGGACAGGGCAGGCTCTTGGCAGAGAGGAAGCCTCTTGGTATGGCATCTCCTGCCTTGGGCCCTGTGGTCTGCCCTGCTGGGTGTCCAGTGACTCTGCTGACAGTGGCTCACCCACGGGCTTGCTGCTGAGCTGGGCCTTCCTGGCAGGAGTTGCACAACTGCTGTTCCCCGCTCACGGCGTCACATAGCACTGGGAATAGGTGAGGATGGGGCCCCTCGGTGGCAGCAAGAGCAGCTGTCTGGTGTAGGAGACACCTGTGTAAGAAATGCATGGTGTGATACCCGTATGGAGGGTCCCCGAGAGCATTACAGCAAGGAAGTCCTGAGACCCTCGACTTCTCTTGCTGTGACCCGCGTTGACTTCCTGGCCCCAGCTCCCTATCCACGTGGTCTTTGGGCCAGTCTGCTCCTCACGTGGCATTTTAGCCCTGCTTGGGATGCTCCCTTTTTGGCTTTGCCCACTCCCCACTCTGCAAAGACTTGACTCTGCCCTCTGGGTCACCTCTCCACAGAGTCAGCATGACCATAGATCACGGGCTGCTTTGGCCCAGGCTGTGGGAGTGAGTTTGGGTATGCAGGGCGAGGTAGCCTCGGGAGGGGCGGAAAGGGAGGGAAGGGAGCAGCAGATGCTGCCTGGGGCTTATGTGTCTGTTTCTGCTGCTCCCCCTTAACAACAGGGGGTGTGTGGGGACTAGCAGGTGGCATGGTGGTTAAGGCGCTGGACACTACCACATGGCTGACTGTAGTTCGAGTCCCGGACCTGGTGGCTTGCTTTCTCACTTTCCCTCTCTCTCTCTGTGTGTCTCTCTCTAGTCAAATTAAAATAAATTAAAAATAAAATAAAACAATTCTTTAAAAACAACGGCAGGGGTGTGAACTGAAGGCCACACTGCAGGATGGGCTGTGCTCCTGGCTGCTTCCCCTCTGTGGAAGGGGCACAGAAGCTCCAGGCAGGCCGGCAGTGGCCTGCAGATCTGTCAATTTCCCTGGCTGAGCTCCAGCTCCGTCCGGGGAGGAGAGGAGGGCTTGTTCGTCTTGGAATCCGGTGACCCAACACTGCTGGTCGCCAGTGAAGGCTTGATGAATAGGGCTTGGTTCAGTGAATCTGTCACCCTGAGACCGTTAGCCTGGGGGACTAAATGAAAGACTAATGCAGTGTCGTGATGCAGCCACTGGTTGTCTCTGCGCCTCAGTTTCCTCAATTATGACTGACACATCTCTGAGGCTTGTCAAAAGCTCACCGGATAATGCATGTAAAGCACTGGACTCAGGAAATGCTTGTTTCCCTCCTCCTTCAGCAGCGTTTCTGAAATGAATGGGTTTTGAATTTGGACTGTAACTAGGTATACCCTGGGAAGAATGGATATTGGTCTTCTACAAATAGAACGAAGAGTTTTATTTTGATAGTATGACCCCAGGACCAGCAGATGGCATAATGGTTTTGTCACTTGATTCCCATGTGGCTGACCACGATTCAAGGCCCAGACCCGGCAGCTTGAAACTCATGCCAGGTGCATGTGTGTGCATGCCCAAAATTCCGAGAGGAGAGTGGAGAAGGGATTGCGGTGTGGCCATCCCTCCCAGGGGGGTGATTTCTCACTTCCTGTCTCTCTGGCAGTGTATGCACCACATAGCAAAAAATCTCTCTTACAAAAGAAATAGTGGGGCTGGCAAGTGGCATGGTGGTTAAGGGCACTGGACTCCTGCATGGCCGACTGCAGTTCAAGTCCTGGACCTGGCGGCTTGCTTTCTCACTCTCTCGCTTGCTCACTCTGTCTCTCTCTGGTCAAATTAAAATAAATAAATAAATAAAGTTAAATAATTCTTTTTAAAAAAATAGTGTGACCCCTCATACTACAAAAAGTGAAAAATAAGTTACAGACCTCGCTGCTGTTGCGTGTGCTGCTGAGATGCTGTGCTCTGCAGGCTGGGACCCACGGGAGGCTAGAGTTTGATTCCTGACGTAAAGGCTGGGCACAGTGGCCCGATAACCCGGGGAGCTGCGGCAGGAGGATCATGAGCTCTAGGCTGGCTTTGTTAACAAAGTGAGACCCTGTCTCACAAAGAGGTGGTGTGGTGGTGCCAGCTGGAAAGCTGAGGCAGGAGGATTGCAATCCGAGGAGACTCTGTTCCAAAAAACGTATTATAATGGATGGTAACCAGCTCTTCCTATTAAGTCAGTGTTCTTGAGTCCTTCCCTGTTCTTTGCTGAAGAGTGTGTTGTTGTGGGACCAGTAGTTAGTGTAATGACTACGTCGCTGGACTCCCATGTAGTCGACCGCGGTTCGCGTCCTGGACCCGGTGGCTTAAAACTCACGCCGGGCGTGTGTGCATGTGTGCCCAAGATCCTGAGAGGAGAATGCAGGAGAAGGGATTGCAGCATGGCCATCCCCCCGGGGGGGTGATTTCTCACTTTCTATCTCTCTGTCTGGCGAGTGCACGCGCCCTATAGCAAAAACCTCTCCAAAAAAAAAAAAAAAGTGTGTTGTTGTGAGGACTGGTGGTAAGGGCCATTTAGTACTGTTCTAACTCCCAGGCATTTCCTATTAAAATTAGACCAATATGGGGCCAGCAGGTGGCACCGTGGTTAAGGTGCTGGACTCCCACATGGCCCTTACCCTGTGGCTTGAGAATCACCAGGTGTGTTGGGAACCAGCAGTTAGCGTAATGGCTATGTCGCTGGACTTCCACGTAGTTGACCGCGGTTCGCGTCCCAGACCCGGTGGCTTAGAACTCACACCGGGCGTGTGTGCGTGCGTGCCCAAGATCCCGAGAGGAGAATGGAGGAGAAGGGATTGTGGTGTGGCCATCCCCCCGGGGGGTGATTTCTCGCTTTCTGTCTCTATGTCTCTCTTTGTCTGTCTGGCGAGTGCACGTGCCCTATAGTAATAAACCTCTCCAAAAAAAAAAAAAAAGAATCACCAGGTGTGTGTGTGCGTGCATGTGCAAAATCCTGGGAAGGCTAGAAGAGATGGGTTTACAGCGTGCCAATCCTCCCAGGGTGACTTTTCACTCTCCTTCTCTGTCCCTCTCCAGTGAGCTCCACACACTCTATCACAACATAAAGCTGAAAAGAGTGAGACCAGGGTGAAAGGTGGCACTTCGAGAGCACGCCGGCCGCCGTCAGCTCTAGAAGCGTAGGGCCAGCTTCAGGTCAGAAACTCGCTCAGTGACCAAGGCTTGGCTTTATCATCCCGGCCAAGGGTTAAATGTAAGTGAGCGTCAGGGTGAGGGCTGCCCATAGCCTGCTTAAGGGAAGCAGATCCCACATGGCTGACCACACAGTTTGAGTCCCAGCTCCAGCTATGTAAAAACCTCAGTGTGTGCATGCACGCCCAAATCCCCACGGGAAGGAAAGATGGAGGCGTGACCACGCCCTACTGGGGGGGCTTTCTCCCTTTCCCTTTGTCTAGTGCTCTCTGGCAAATAAATAAAATGTGAAAAAGGAGAAGACTCCAGACGGGAAGCAAACCTAAGGAAGTGCTACTAAAAACTGAATTAGGTAAAAACATTATGCTCGTGGGGGAAGCCAGACACAAAAGGCTACATGTATCTGTATGAAATGTCCAGAGTAGGCAAGTCCCACACAGAGAAGGCAGCTTAGTGGTTGGAGGAGGCGGAGAGGAGGGGAGTTGGGGAGAGACTACTAATGGGGACAGGGTTTTTTTTTTTTTGAGATGATGCAATTGTTCTGCAGTTAGATAGTGATGATGGTTCTGTAAGTCTGTAACTATACTAAAGACCCCTAAATTGTACACCTCAAAAGAGTGAATTTTATGGTGTGTGAATTGTATTTCAGTAGAGCTGTTTTTAAAAAGTTGAGGTCTGGGACCAGCAGCACACGCCGTGACACTGACTGACTGAGGCTGGGTAGTTTATGGCGTTGGGACTCTGTTGGAGGTATCTCTGTCTCTGTCTCT
>NW_006198617.1:1920623-1949976 GCF_000334495.1 Tupaia belangeri chinensis | reverse complement strand
CTTTCCCTCTCATGGGAGGAATAAACTTTTTTCTTTCCTTTTTACTTTACATGTGTTCTCACCGGGGTGGGGGTGGGGAGAAAGAGGTCACTACTCGGGGGATGGCCACACTGCAGTCCCTTCTCCATTCTCCACGATCTTGGGCACACACATGCTTCCTGTGTGATTCTTCAAGCCAGTGGGCTTGGCACTTGAATTGGAGTCGACTATTTGAGATTCAGCTCCTTAACTTCCATGCCACCTTCTGGCCTGGGAGAAATAAACTTTTAAAAGATGGGGCCAGCAGGTGGCATGGTGGTTAAGGTGCTGGACTCCCACATGGTTGACCACGGTTTGCGTCCCAGACCTGGTGACTTGCTTTCTCACTTTCCCTTTCTTTCTCTCTTTTTCTAGTCAAATGAAAAAATAATAATGACAAATAATGTTAAATAAATAATTATTTTAGAAAATGGAGTTAGGGCCATGGCAGGCTTATATGAGGGGCTTTCCTTCTCTCTCCCTCAAGTTTTCTGTAATAACGTTTTTTTAAATGGGGAAAAAAAACAGTGTTTCATGAAGACTGCTTAGAATCGTTTTATCTGCGTGCGTGTTGTTTTCATAGCCATGAGAAGGAAATCTCCACGGAATATTAAGGGGGTCGGTTTTGCTCCTAATATCAACAATTGACTGGGACGCACAGGGAGTGAGGGGGGGAAAGGGTGCGTGTGTGAGGAGGCGTAGTCACGTGTGTGATGCTGTGATGGGGTCTCCGGAGACACGGTCTGGGTGCCCGCCGCGGCAGATCTGTGGTCTCCGGCAGCGTCAGCCCTTTACTGGCCGATAGCGTCCAATGGGGACTGCTGCTGGAATCCAGGCTTATTTCCATGGAAGTGCCCTCCCCGGACAGTAGTTCCCCGTTTGACATTGTTTTCAGTACAATGCCAGGACATTTCTGACCCACGTATATTTTTAATGTATGTTAAATACTTCATCAAGGAGCGTGCGTGCGTGCATGCGTGCGTGTGTGTGTTGACATGTTAGTGGCTCCCTCACTTCTCATCTGGCTCTGCCTACCCAGTGTTGAACCTTGTTGGTCCCATTGCTGTCTGTTTCTTGGCTAACGACTGCGTGCAATCATCTCTGGAAGGGGAGCTGAGGACTTTTGTATTACCTTTTGCCAGTTTCTGCTTTAAATCCACCCTTTGGTATTTGCAAAGGTCAGATGAGCTATTTTGGTGTCCATGGCCCTGATTAATGGGAAACCCTACATCTCCACTGGCCCCAGAGGATGAGGGATTAGTGTGGCAGCGGCCGTACAGCATCTGCTGGAATGTCAGCAGCGTGGAGCTGGGAATTGCAGGAGCAGCAGGCCTATGAAAAACGGGGGGCGGGAGGGCTCCTCCGGCGCTGGCACCTGACGGGTCTCTCCGCTGCAGTCATGCAGACATCTCCGGGCAGTTCCCCTCCGCTAAGCCTGGTGGCTAAGCATTTAATATGGAGGGCATAAGCGCCCCTTTCCTGAGAGGTCTGCGGCCCTGTTTGCAGGGCCTCCTGCCTCCCTGCCAGAAGCTTCCTGAGCTCTCTGTCAGTCGGCGTGTTTGTGTTCAGCTTTTCACCCCTCCTTGTAGGAGACCTTGGCTTTATTCTAAGTTAAATAGAATCCGTCGTGTCGGCTTGTAGATTTTTGCAAGAGAAGCAGGTGCCCGGTGCATTGGGGAGAATAACTGAATGCAGGAATCTCTTTCCCCACCCAAGAGCAGATGGTCTGCGTTAGTTCATCTTGTGACCTTTCTTTGCTTCTAAGACACCAAATCTCTGATCCCACGGATCATAAATATTCTTTAGGTTGTAGCTGTAGAGGTGAGGGGAGCATCAGGCTGCTGTTATCATTTTCCATTTGTCTGGAACCTTTGAAGGGAACGGTTGCAGCATTTTCAGGCGCTGAGTTAGCCTCCTGCAGCGGGGGTGCTTACAGACACGTGAAGGACGCCGCAGCAAGGCTGCCTTGGTCAAGGTCGGGAGGCAGCCCTCTGCTCAACGACCTGCCGCCCTCGCCTGTCTCACTGGGCAGCCGCTCCCAGCAGTGCTTAGCGCCAGACACGGTGATGCTACACAGCCCCTGCCTGCCCGCCCAGGGGCTGCGTTACTTATGTCACTCAGAGTGGTCACGGGCACTTTGTATCGGTCACCTGTCCGCTGCCTCTGCCTGCCCCAGAGCCCACCTTCTCCTCGAGAGCACACCCACAGCTGATGACAGAGCAGCATGTGTGGGCCACCTTCACGAAGGTGACATCTGAGCTGGTCTCCTGCAGGAGGTTATCATGAGTGTGTGTGGGAGGTGCTGGGAAGTGAGGACATTCGGGAAAAGGGCCTGTGTGTTTGAGGCCGCTAGACCTCAGGCTCTGGGTGTTCACGTGGGAGCTGGTGAGGGCTGGTTAGTGACAGTCACCCCGAGGATCGGGTTGCTCTGGAGTTGAGTGGGGAGCTCGGGGAGGTTTTTTTATGCACTGGAGGAAGATCAGATCTGATTTCTGTTTGGGAAAGACCATCTGCAGCCATGTGGGGGTAGCTATGGAGGAGAGCCTGAGGGAAGAGAGGCCCATGGGGAGGCTGCAGCAGCAGTCCCCAGGAGAGCCAAGGAGACAGCCCACCCTCTGTGCTCCCATCCGGCCCGCCTCTGCTCCTCCATTCCTTAATCCCCCTTCAGATCACACTAAGCCTGTCCTTGTCCAAGTGCCGCTGTCTTTCTGAGGCCTTTTCTGGATCTCAGGCTGCAGGTGCAGCCCTCCCCTGCACTCCTGCATCTGACTGCTCGGCCACCTCTTGACTGTCAGTGGAGACTACCCAGCTGTGACCAGCAGCACTTCAGACAGGGAAGGAAGGCAGGAGGGGTGCTCTACAGTGGGTGCCAGAGCGGTCCGACAGGACTCAGAATTGGGGACAGGACACATCTCCATTTGAGAACCACTTTTGACCTACACATTCTCCAGGAAGGAAGGACGTTTTTGGTTTTACTTTTTATCTTTTTATTATGGAAAGTTTCACACGTAAACATGAATAGGGAAGATGGCAATAGTGAACCTCGACGCGCCCATGACCAGTCTCCACAGCTCGCAGCATCTGGCCAGGCCGATCTTGTTTCGTTGCATCATCCTCTCCACTCTCCTGCATTATTTCGAAGCCGATTCCAGACATGCTGTAATTTTATCCATAGTACTAAATCTCTCTCTCCCCAAGATAAAAGCTTTCTGTTAGCTCTAGGAGCCTTAATGTAGCTGAGCCCCAGGGTCTCACCTGTAAAAGAGGAATGAGGATGCCCCATCACGGAGCTGCTGAGTGAGCAGGGGTTCTAATAGCCATCCATTCTTTCCCACCTGCTGTGCAGCAGGCAACGGAATGGCACTGAAACACAGCCTCTGCGACAGAAAACCCAGGGCCCATCTCAGCCCCAGCACTCACCAACACGCGTTCTTTGGGGCAGATTGCTCAGTCTGAGCCGCAGAAACTTTGTCTTTAAAAATGGAGGACATCAGGACCAGCAGTTAGCGTAATGGCTATGTCGCTGAACTCCCATGTAGTCGACCGCGGTTCGAGTCCCAGACCCGGCAGCTTAAACTCACGGCGGGCACGTGTGCGTGCACACCCGAGATCCCAAGAGGAGAATGGAGGAGAAGGGATTGCGGCGTGGCCATCCCCTCGAGGAGTGATTTCTCACTTTCTGTCTCTCTGTCTCTCTCTGTCTTTCTGGTGAGCGCACGTGCCCTATAGCAAAAACCTCTCCAAAAAAAAAAAGGACATGGGCCAGCCAGTGGCGAGGAAGTTAAGGCATCAGGATTCCACGTGGCTGACTGCACCATTTGAGTGTCAGACCCAGCAACTTGAGAAATACACCGGGTGTTGTGCATGTGTGCCCAGGATCCCGAGAGGAGAATGGAGGAGAAGGGACTGTGGCCATCCCTTGGAGGGGACTTTCTCACTTGCCCTTTCATGCTCTCTCTCTCCAGCAAGTGCATGCACCCTATAACAAAAGTTTTTGAAAAAGGCAGAGAGGCATGGACCAGCAGGTGGTATGGTGGTTAAAATAATGGATCTCACATGGCCAACTATGGTTCGAGTCCTGGACCTGGTATAAAAATCACTCTGGGCATGTGTGTGTGCATATCCAAAATCCCGAGAGGAGAATAGAGGAGAGGGAATTACAGCGTGGCTATCCCTGCTGGGGAGTGATTTGTCATTTTCCCTCTCTCTCTGGCGAGTGCACATGCTCAATGGCAAAAGCCTAAAAAAGAGGGGGTATAATAGCTCCCTTACAGGGTTCTTTTAAGGTTTAAATGGGACAGTATCGGCACTTCATAAGCTGATAACATGGTAGCTGTTCTTATAAAAGTCCATTAAATATTCTTTCCGATTCTCAAAGCAACCCTGCCAGCTACATTGTTGTCCTCATTGTACATGTGAAATGACTGAGACTTAAAACCAAGATTGATGAACTTGCCCAAGGTCTTGGGGCTCATAAATTACAGAGCGAGGGGTTTGAGCCCAGGTATGACTGGTCCCCAAATCTCCCTTTTGTTGCTGCTATTATTTATTGAACCTCGCTGTGTGGCCCTGTGAAAAAGAACACGGTGGTCGTGGGTCAGGCCGCTCGGCCTGTCTGTGCCTCTGTCTGCTGTTGTAAGCCAGCGCTGGTTTTTCCGCAGATTTGCCTTGTCGGCATCTCCTACCCTTCTCCTGCCTTTTGTTTTAGGAGCTCGTCAGTGCTCATCAGCACCTGTAATGGGAAGAAGCAGAGAGAGGAGGAAGAGAATGTAAATGTGAAAAGTCCACAGCACAGATGGCAGTGCCGTGGTATGATGTGACGCTCTGAGAGGCTGACCCGCGTGGAAAGGTTCCAGGGCTGCTTCCGGAGGCCTCCCTGGTGCGCCAGGTGCGGGATTGCTCAGGCTTGGGTGTGGACCATGGTGCCAAGACTCTGTTGGGAGTACTGTCTCTTTCTCTCTCTTGCTCATGGAAGAAATAAATTTAAAAAGTATTATAAAGTCCACTTCAGCCCTTTTGTGTTAAGTTTTTCAGGGAAGGAGCTAACAGCCTTTAGGCAAAATGAGATTCCTCGCTTATCTATGGGTTTTGTTTCCTCAGTCAGCTGCGATAGTGCGGAGTGGACAGGCTGATTTATCCATTTCAGCTGTAAAATTGCTAGGACTAGGAAACGGGAAGATAGCGAGCGTGGCAGGCCTGACCGACTCCCCGCCCGCGCCGGCTCTACCAGTGCACGCGGCCCTGTAGGGCGGGCCGGGCCAGGCTGGAGAGCCCCAGGAGAAGGCTTGGGAAGCTAACCCCGAGTAACCTGCCGGCTCCGAATCCCTCTTCAGAACCACCTGATCCGGTTCTGGCTTACTGGGAGCTGGCATTATCAACCTAGCTTACTTAGCTTTTCGCGCGTTTTGTGTCCGTGGTGCAGTGAGGTTCTCTGTTATCCAACTTAGCAAACGGGAAGCCAGGCAGATGTCTGTCGTCATCTGAGGGCAGAGCAAGAACATGAATGGCATCTTTCTCTCTCTCTCTCTCTTTATACAGTTTTGCTGTAGGGTACTTGCGCTCACCAGAGAGAGACACACAGAGAGATAAAGAGAGTGAAGGAAAATGAGAAGTCACACCCCAGGGGGGATGACTGTGCCTCCATCCCTTTTCTTGCATTCTTTTGGGATTTTGGACATACACACCCATGCACCTGGCTTGTTTTTCAAGCCTCTGGGTCCGGGACTCGAACTACAAGGTTGGCTTTTGGGATCCAGCAACCTTAACTTCTGTACCACCTGCTGGCTCATGAATGGCATCTTCAGGCTGTGGGCAGTCCTCTTCCTGCACCCCCACAGGCCTCTGGAACTTACTCGTCAGGGCGCCCCCTGCCATGTGAAGAGCAGAAGTGCCCATGGAGCAGGAGCTGCAGGGGCCAGTAGCCCAACTCCGAGCTGCTCAGAGAAGTGGCATCCCTGAGATGGCCTTTGTCTCCCTGTTTATTGGAGAAGTGATCTCCGCTGTGGTGTGGGTGTGTTCTGGATGTCAACTCTGGACAGCCACCTCCAGTGGTGTAGTTTTCCCCAAACGAAACACCAGAACAGACTTTAGTGGAAGTCCGAGGATCCCAGCAGTGTAGATCTTACAAGTGTGGCTTGCAAGCTCCGTGGAGAAGCCTCCTTTTTGGGTAGGAATGCGAAAGCGATCACCTCATCGCTGGAATGACAGCCCGGCTTTCTTGGGATCCAGCCAAGAAAACAATTTATGAGACTGACTCACGCACTTAACTAGCTAAAGCTTTGGGCTGTAATCCAGAATCCTTATTATGGAAAGCAGAGTTAAAATTGTTCCCTCTGAAACCCTGTGGCTATTTATTTGAATTAGTGAGGTCACCCCAATGACAGCTGAGGAAGCCAGTCTTTAATTAGGAGGAGAATTTGCCTTGAACTTCATCAGTGTGGCCTTTCTGAGGGTCTTGGGTGCCTTCTTCCCTAACTTCCACCTTCCCTGATTCCTGCTCTCTGTGCGAGGAGTCACAGCTCGTTTCTTCCCTGAAAGCAGTCTGCTCCCACGCCCTCCAGTCACGGGGCTCTCTCCTGGCCGGACCACCTCAGTAGTCCAGCCCTGAGGGTGGGGGACTGGTTCTGAAATCCAAGCTCTGCACCCTACTGGGGCGGACAGAGAGAGAAGGACGAGAGAGCACTCTCCAGCGGGCATGACCCACTTCAGTCCTGGCTCCGTTTCATCATCCTGTCAGGATTTGGGCCATGCACAAAGCCTCCGTGTCCAGGACTCAGACCGTGGGGCTGGCCATGTGAGGTGTGGCTGCCTTAACCACCAGGCCACGGAACCAGCCCTTCTCTGGGAATATTGCATATATCAATCTTATCTCCAAATCTGGTTTCACTTTTGAAACTTTGTGTTACAGAAAACTTTTAATGTGTGCAAAAATAGGGAGCAAAGTGTAATGAATATACTGTTTATTTAACTTGACAATGATCAACTGATTGCCTGTTATACTTTGTCAATACGCCTGCCTGTTCCCCTTCCCACCTACATTATTTTGAAGTAAATCTCCAAAATCATATTATTGGGTCTTCAGGAAAGTCATGACACATTTTTTCCTAGAAAAACATAGAAAAATAGGTCACAACTTTCCAGATGACCTCTTATGTGAGTATGTATATCTAAAAGAAAACTGAGACTTTTAAAAACAATTACGGTGGGACCAGCAGTTAGCGTAATGGCTATATCGCTGAACTCCCATGTAGTCGACCGCAGTTCGAGTCCCGGACCCGGTGGCTTAAACTCATGCCGGGCGCGTGTGCAGGCGTGCCCAAGATCCTGAGAGGAGAATGGAGGAGAAGGGATTGTGGCTTGGCCATCCCCCCTGGGGGCTGATTTCCCGCTTTCTGTCTCTCTCTCTCTCTATCTCTCTGTCTTTCTGGTGAGCCATGTGCCCTATAGCAAAAACCTCTCCAAAAAAAAAAAAAAAAAAAAAAAAAAGCAATGCCCTAATGCTATACATTTAGTTAGTGTTTAAAATTCTCATTGTCTCACAATGTCATCTATTTAAAAACATTATTTAATTCCACTTGTTACTATTATTATTTTTTCAATTTTATCACACAGAGACAGAGAGAGAGAGAAAGGGAAAGTGAGAAATTAAGCTGCCGGGCCCAGGACTCAAACTGTGGTCGGCCACGTGGAAATCCAGTGCCTTTTACCACCATGCTGCCTGGTGGCCCCGTCATCTGTTTTTGAGTGGGAGCCAATAATGTCTAACAGGACATCCGGTTGATATGTGTCTTACATCCCTTTCCATCTATAGCTCTCCCTCCAAAGTGTGTTCCTTGCCGCTTGTCCTTTACTGTCTCCCACAGCATGGATTTTGCTGACTGGGTCTCCGTGAGGTCACTTAACGTGTGTACATGTCCTTCTGTCCTCTGTATGTGTATGAGTTTCCAGTCGCACCTGGAGTTTGATCAGATCCGCGTTCAGTTTTCTGAGAAGACTCTCAGAGGTGGTGACTCTCTCAGAAGCACGTCACGTCTGCTTGTCTCTCTCTGTCACGTCAGCAGTCACTGGTGGACCGAGCCTGCATCCATTGGTTCTTCAGGGGTTGTAAAGTGGATTCCAAACTGGATTTTAATATAATCACCTTGAGGCCCTATTTTTCATGATGCCTCTCTCAGGGCTAGGCACACATGCAACTCACATGCAAGCGCACATGCACACGCGTGCACGCACGCACACACACACACACACACACACACACACACAAAGGCTTCAATAGGGGCCAGCTTTTGATGTGGTGGTTAATGCACTGGACTCACATGTGGCCGATGGCAGTTTGAGCCCCAGACCTGGTGACTTGGAAATCACATTGGGTGCACGTGTGTGCATGCCCAAAATCCCAAGAGGAGAGTGGAGGAGAAGGGACTGCGGTGTGGCCTTCCCCCCTGGGGGGTGATTTCTCACTTTCTGTCTGTCTTTCTCCTGCGAGCACACATACCCCATGGCAAAAACTGGGGGGGGGGGCAGGAAGGTATCAATAAATATTAGTATTAATTAGTGAATACTTGCCCCCATCCTTAAACATACTTGCTCCCTGATTGGTCATTGAGAAAAGCCTTCCCTGGGAAGAGGAACTAAACTGCCCCTTTGACCTACGGCCCCACTGCAAGCTCAGCACCCTTCGTGTCCTTCCCTTCGGCTCACACCGTTCAGACGCTCACACTGTCGTTGTGGGTTCTTCGGGCACTCTATGGCATGGTGTCAGGTAATCTGGGCAGTGGACAGGGGTCTGCCACAAGTGCGGTGAGGTGACCAAGGGCAGTGGCCAGCCAAAGCTCTTCTGGGAGGCCTCCAACCAGGTGAGAGTTCTTTTCAGCTCAGAAGCCAGCTGCCAGCTTTTTGCTGGGTGTTTTTACAAAAGGTGGGCAGCTGCTGAGGAGGGGAATGTCTCATCAGAGAGGCCTGGCCCACCTGGCAAGCCTTGCGAGAGGTTTGGTTTCGTGGACGGTACTTCAGGGTTGGGTGGAAACGGTCATTTAGAGGCTGCCTGCATATCAGGGCTCTGAAGTTTATTGTTTTCATCCGTGACGCAGTAGCTACATTGCGGCTTACTGGCTAAGGCTCTGATTCGGAAGTCAGAGTGGAGTTCTCGTCTGGGTGTGCCCCTGTTTGCTGTGTGTGTGTGTGTGTCTGGGTGAGTGGTTTAGCTTCTCTGAGCCCCACCTGCCTGGAATATAAAAGGAAGAAAACATTTCTCCCTTAGGGCCAGCCCTGCAGTGCAGTTAAGTGCTGTGCATAGGGAGCTGGATCCCACATGACCGGCCATGGTTCAAATCTCAGCCCCAGCAGCTTGAGAAGGCACCAGGTGCGTGTGCGTGCATGCCCCGAATCCTGATAGGATGGAGATACGGAGAGAGACGGAGTGCGGTGTGACCATCGGGGTGGGGGTCGCTCTCTTTCTCTGCGAGCACACGCCCTCTGGCAGTTAAGGAAAATGTTTCCACCTTGGGCTGATGGCGAGGATTAAATGTTGAGGTGAGGCATCTAGGCTGAGACGTCAGTGAGGCAGGACGGTGTTGGTTATGTGGTCTGTCCCCCGGCATGAGCCCTGTATGTGTGCATGCGGGGTGGAAGTGGAGTCCGGAGACGTTTGCAGCCTCGTGGCTCTCTCGTGTCCCACTGGCTTCCTCCGGAGCGTCCCATCCCTCTGTTCTCTGATGGAGGATTGAGTGGTTCCGTCATTTCCCCCCAGCGCCTCTCCTGGCAGCCACTTATTCTGCAGAACGTCCCAGTCAGGGGCAGGACTGCTGTCAGCACCATGTCACCATGAAGAAGGCAGCTTCGGCTGTGTAATCAAAGGCTCCCAGGGTCTCAGAGGTGGCAGGAGCCCTGTGGGTTGCCTAGGGCAACATCTACGGCACAGTGGTCATCCCTGCCACAGCATCCTGCCAAGGGACTCCAGCTCGGGCTTGGACACCGCCAGTGATGAGAAGCCCATTGTCCCGCAGGCAGCTAATCCCACCGTTGGCCCCTTCTCCAATTAAACAGAAAGCCTTTCTTAATTTCCTCTGGAGCGTGCCTCCCACTCGCTTCCACCTGCCAGGCCTGGGTACTCTCTCCAGTGTACCTCCCTGGGTGTGAGGGAGTAACGCCGGGAGCGGGCTCTGCTCTCAGTGGCAGTGTGTCCTGCAGAGAGCCCTCCAGAGCAGATGTGCTGCGTGGCAAGAGCCCAGCCAAGCCGGTGGCACTGCTGCCGTGCGGCCGTCAGCAGAGACTCTCCGTGAACGGCAGGAGTGGCATGTCATTTTGTATTAAGCAGCGTCGGATGCAGGTGGGCTGGGAGCACGATGGAGGCCGGTGCAGGAGCTGCCTTTATGCTTCAGAGCTATGATTTGGAGCCTGGTGTGGGGCGTTAACCTTTCCAAGTGCCCCTTCCGCTGTGCAGCACTCTCAAATGTCCTTTGTTAGGCTCCCGCGTGAGTGGTGCTCACCCCTGCATTATTTAGTGCCATTTATCCTCGTTCCCCTCGCTCCTGCAGCCTGCAGGAAGAGACTACGGCGTGTGGGCTGCGTGTCAGCACTGGGCACTTTGTCAGCCTTAGAAAGCTGCTGGTGAGCCGAGAGCCACGATACCGCGGGTGATGCAGAGCCCGGCTGACACGGGGCCCTCAATCACTGGGCAGGGCCTCCCCCATGGTGACACAGAGCTGGAAGGAACCTTTGTTCCTCTGCTCGTCGTGTGCTAGCCCGTTTGCTGCGGCTCGCCTGCCCTCCCCTTCCGCACCTGTGAAACTCCCCTAACCCGAACCCAGCAGGACCAGATGTGAGACACTGAACGTGGCTGGTTGTCCATCACGATATTGACACGCGGGCTGCCATTTCCTTACTGGTTGAGTCCTACCAAAGATAAAAGTAACCATGTTAGTGTTCCTTGAATGGGATTATTTATGGTGGAACAGCTGTCAGCAAACCAGGGGCACGGGTTTGCTAGGCTTCCACGTCGCTGCTGTGGGAAGAAGGGGTTGTGTCGGACAGCTGCCGCAGGTAGCTAGTAACTCTGGGACCGCGTCCATGGGGGGCTGGGGGGCGTTGGCCAGACCTCGCATTGATCCTTCAGGCTGTGGGCACAGCTGGCCTCAGCCCTCCTCTCTGCTTCTCTGGTGTTTGTCACAACATGTCATGGGTCAGGAGACCCAGAGTGGGAGGACCGTGGGAGCTTGGTGCTGCAGGGGCGGGAGAAGCCAGTTCAACTCTGACCCCTTGGGATATGAGGCCGCTTTAGAATAAGGTGCAAGAATTGAGGGAGTTGAATTTGGGCTCTAAGAGGCCTTTTATCCCCCCTGAAGATTTAAAAGCATGAAGAAACAGAAAAGTAGAAACAAAAGATGGTCTATTCAAATATTATACTATGAACATTTTAACTTATTTCTTTCCTGTATTATTATTTTTTTAATTGTCAGAGAGGAGCCTGGTCACATCACAACATTTTATCCTCCATCTCTCCATCCTGTCAGGATTTTTTTTTTTCGGAGAGATTTTTGCTATAGGGTGCATGCGCTCGCCAGATAGACAGAGAGAGACAGAGAGACAGAAAGCGAGCAATCACCCCCCCAGGGGGGATGGCCATGCTGCAATCCCTTCTCCTCTGTTCTCCTCTCGGGATCTTGGGCACGCACGCACACGTGCCTGGCGTGAGTTTAAGCCACCGGGTCCGGGACTTGAACCGCGGTCGCCTACATGGGAGTCCAGCGACATAGCCATTACGCTAACTGCTGGTCCCAATCCTGTCAGGATTTTGAACACACACATCTTCCAGGCTTATTTTTGAAGCTGGTGGGACTGGGATTTGAACTACAGTGGGCTATGGGTGTTGGCGGGGGAGTCCAACTCCCTCACCACGAGGCTACAGGACCGGTCCATCCTTTTTGTATTATTAATGCATTTTCTCTTACAGAGATAATGCTGTAGATAGAATTTTGTACCCTGTGTTTTTCTCCCCTTAATATGTAATAAGCATTTTAAATTTAAAAACAGCTTATAAATATCTTATTAAATGACTACATAATGTTCCATCAGGTGGATATATTGCAGTTCATGTTACCATTCCTTTAAGATTAGACAGTTGTTTCTTTTTTTAATGTTTATTTCTTCCATGAGAGAAATAGCCAGAGGCAGAGATAGAGACAGAGACACAGGCACCCCCAACAGGTTCTGCACCCCAGTCCCACCCGGCCAGTATCACAGACGCACATGTGCCCGCGGTGTGCTCAGGGAGGGCCCAGGGTGCAGACCCAGGACCTTTCCCATGAGTCCAGCTGCATCCCTGCTGTCATCAGTACAGTGATAAACCTCTTAGGGCCTACATATTTGTCTACATTTTGGATTATTATAATAAATTCCTTAAATAGGATTACCACATCAAAGTGTATACTCATTTTTTTAAGAGAGATTTTTACTATAGGGTGTGTGGGCACGCCGGAGAGACAGAGAGAAACAGAAAGCAAGTAACCCCCACCCCCCCCAAGAAGGATGGCCATACCACAGTCCCTTCTTCTCCATTCTCCTTTTGGGATTTTGGGCATGCATGTACTTGCACCCGGTGTGAGTTAAGCTGCCAGGTCCGAGACTCATACCGCAGTTGACTACATGGGAATCCAGCAATGTAACCATGTGCTTACACCATCTGCTGGTCCCGTGTATACTCATTTTTAAGAATCTTACTTTATCCAAAAATTGTACTGCTTTATATTTGCTTAGCCTTTACGGGGGCCCCATCTAACCTGCCCTGGCTTAGGGTGGCACTGGTATGTGGAGCAGCTGGGGAGGTGCTCCTGGAAGGAGGCTTTTCCAGCCACGCTGTACGGGTGTTACCATGAACTGAGAAGGAAGCAGACAGGGTGGTGGGGAGAGACTGTCCTGGATGTACAGACGGAGGGAACAGATTGTCCGCAGGTCCAGAGCTCGGAGGAGGAGGGCTGAGATCGGGGACGATGGAGGGTGGAGTGAGATGGGCTGGGGAGGAAGGCAGGGCAGGAGCAAGCAAGGCCCTGGCAGGATGCGGACTTTGTCCTAACAGTGGCAGGACATCCCAGAGGGGGCTCAAAGCAGGCTGGTGACATGATGGGAGCAGTCACTCTGCTGGCTGTGGGAAGGGTGGAGCGGGCAGGGCAGGAGGGCGTGGCCTCCCTCCTGGGAGACCAGTTAGGGCTGTCACCAAGCAGTGACTGGCATCTCAGAGTTTGCTAAACTGATGGGTGAAAGTACATTTCACTTGAGTGTTCATTTCTAGTTCCTGTTGAGGTCTCGTATTTCTATGTCGATGTGCCAACTGTTTTTCCTCACTGGTGACTCGACTCCTTACATCTTGAAGGCTCTTGGAACATTACGACAATGTCTTTACAACCTCATAGCCCTGGGAGTGGCCCAGGAGGGGCGCCGACTTGCCCTGGGTCCCTGGGACCAGGAACAAGGCTTCCAGGTGGACCATCTTCTTTCTCCATCCTCTCCGCTGCCTCCCCAGACGCCACTAAGCCCGCTTTGGGAAACAGCTCAGGAAGCCCAGGGGCTGCTGAACAGAGAGAGCAGGAAGAGCAGACATGGAGAAGGTCACTTTGCTGCCATTCAGATTTGGCAGTGGCTTCGAGTGTGGCAAGCCCAATGTAAATCAGGGGTCCTCAGCGACTGGGGCCAGCTTTGTTTTAGGAGCATCTCCGCCAAGGCTGTTGGTTGCCAGGGGAGCGTAAGCATCTGTTAGAGGGAAGGATGCATAGAGAATAGGGCGCTAGGTACGAAGTCGCCTCCCCAGACCCCACTCACAGCGAGCCGCCTCTCCAAAGTCAACAGCATCCAAGCTGCAGATCTTGCCTGTTAATATATTTATTAGTTTGCTTGTTTGATAGCCATGGAGGCTTCCTGAGGAAACTGCAGGCAGGGGTTTGCCGAGGACGGACCCTGATTGGAAAAACTTTTCTTAGTAGCTGGCTGCTTGCCATGCTGCGGGGTCTTGTGCACTTGGGTTCCCCACAGAGGGCGGCTGGCTCTGTATGCGGTGTGCATGGCGCCCGAGTTCCGCCCTAATTGCGATGCGCAGGGTAGCCGAGTGCAGCACGGGGGCTGGGTAATGAACCTGCCTTTCTCTTCGCAGTTTCTTGATTAGGAAATCACAGGGACCTTGAGCCTGCATTTCATCTGGAGTGTTTTCCCCTGTTAAATCCGAACAGGCTCAGATTGTTCAAACACTGCCATTGTAGGCGGCAGCCTTGTCGGGGTGCCCTACATGCACGGTCATGCCCTTGCTTTGGCTGTAGAACTCTTTATTCGCCATTTAATTTTCCACAAAGACCAGATAAGGTGAGTAAGGCATAGAGTTGGATGAGCTGACCCACTGAGGGCCTCCCCAAAAGGATTAATTCCTGATAACTGTATAGGTTGACACGTTTTTAAAAATCATAAATCTGGCTACGAAAGAAATCATGGGGGCCAGGCGGTGGTGCAGCAGTACTGCCCTGGGCTCACGTGGGAAAGGTCCTGGGTTCACGTTCCAGGACCTCCCTGAGCACTGGGCATGCACGCATGTCCACATCTGGGCGGGCAGAGTCTGGCCATGGATCACCTCATGAAGACTGTTGAGAGTGCCCATCTGTCTGTCTCTCTCTTACAGAATAAGTGAATAAAACTTAAAAAAAAAAAAAAAAGCAAAAAGTAAAACTAGGAGGGCTGGCCCTATAGTCAGTTAGTTAAGGGAGCTGGATCCTGCATGGCTGACTATGCTCCAAATCCTGACTCTGGCACTTGGAAAACACACTGGGTGCATGTATATATATGCCCCGAATCCTGACAGGATGGGGAATGGGGAGAAGAGACCAGCAGGACCATGTCCCATTGGGGTGGTTTCTCCTCCCTCTTTTACTCTCCCTTTCTGGCAAGCACCACACTCAAAAGCATCCCAAACCAAAAAAAAAAAAAAAAAAAAAAAAAAAAAAAAAAAAAACCACCACACAGCAAAGCAGAGTAAGACATAACTACTGGGATCAGCAGTTAGCGTAATGGCTATGTCGCTGAACTCCCACGTAGTCGACTGTGGTTCAAGTCCCGGACCCGGTGGCTTAAACTCATGCCAGGCGTGTGTGCGTGCGTGCCCAAGATCCCGAGAGGAGACTGGAGGAGAAGGGATTGTGGCGTGGCCATCCCCCCTGGGGGGTGATTTCTCGCTTTCTGTCTCTCTGTCTCTCTGGAGACTACATGTGCCCCAAAGCAAAAACTTCTCCAAAAAAAATATATAACTTTTCCAGTGACCAAGGCACTTACCCCGTTACCATTCCTGGGGAACCTTCCAGGCTTTTTTCTTTGCTTGGGTTCCTTTTCGTTTAACACTATAAATACCATTTTCTGTCTTGATTCCTGCCACTTAGTGTGAGACGCACCTTTGCCTACTCTTGGGTTTTGGTCTAGCCCGAGAGCCAGATGTGCCTGTGGGTGAAAGCACGTCTCCCCAGGCCGCACGTCCCCGTGTGGGGTGATGCGGCGTTTTCGTCAGGGGCGCATGTGCAGCCACATTTCGGGCCCAGGTCACACTCTTCGCATATGGCCTTGTTGGCAGACCATCGTCCTTTAAGGTGCATTTGGTTTTAAACAAGCCGTAATTTTCCAGGCCAGTGTCATGTACGAGTGAGGCCATCTCAGGCCACACTTGAGCTGTGACTCCTGCAAATGGTTTTCGGGGTGACGTGTCGAGGAAGAAAGATACAAGTAAATATTCATCAAAGGGACAGCAGGTTTTGTGGTGATTAAGGCGCTGGGCTCCCACATGGCAGATCATGGTTCAAGTCCCAGACTCACGGCTTGAGAATCACACTGGGTACGTGTGTGTGCATGCCCAAAATCCTGAGACGAGACGAAGAGAAGGGACTGTGGCATAGGCCTCTTCTCCAACGAGTGATTTCTCACTTTCCCTCTCTCTGTCCTTCTTTCCAGGGAGTGCATGCACCCTAAAGCATAAACCTAAAAAATAAAACGTATATATTCATTAGACACCTGTTATGTCCCCACTGAGCTGACCCCAGGAAAGCCAGATCTAAATCTCTGCGTAAGTACATATGAGTGGTGGTGGTCCTCAAAATAATGCCCATGGGGGAAAGGCAACAGAATCTCCAGGAGCTTGTTAAAAATACCTGTGATGGGGACCAGCAGTTAGCATAATGGCTATGTCATTGGACTCCCACATAGTCGACTGCGGTTCGAGTCCCGGGCCCAGCAGCTTAAACTCACGCTGGGTGCATGTGCGTATGTGCCCAAGATCCCGAGAGGAGAGTGGAGGAGAGAGAGTGTGTCGTGGCCATCTCCTCTAGGCAGTGATTTCTTGCTTTCTGTCTCTCTGTCTCTCTGGTGAGCACATATACCCTATAGCAAAATTATCTCAAAAAATATATTTGTTTTCTAGAATGCATGTGTACTCCCCAGGAAGAGAGCGATGGATCGACAGAGAAGGAAGGAGAGGAATAAGCATTCCCTATATGAATGGTCACACCACAATCCCTTCACCTCCAGCTCTTCCCCCTTTCAGGATTCTGGCCATGCTTGCCCATGTGACTGGCGTGTTTCTCAGGGACCAGGACACCAACAGGGTGATTGACCCGTGAGATCCCGCTGCCTTAACCACCAAGCCATGGAACTGGCTCCCCAAGACATATTTAAATCAAACTCTCCAAAGTTAAAGACAAAGAGATGATTCTGAAAGCATCCAGGGAAAATAAACAAAGAACACATAAAAGGATTTTATTTGTCTGGCAACAGACTTTTCAGAAGGAACTGTGCACGCCAGGAGAGAGTGGGATGTGATATTCAAAGTACTGAAGGAAAAAACAAAACTGACAACCAAGAATACTATACCCAGCAGAGCCATCATTCAGAATTAGAGAGATGAAGACATTCCAGACCAAAACCGCGCCTCTAGCGAAAACCCCCCCAAAAAAAAAAAAAAAACCCAAAACCCATGAAGTGGGCCACCAGGTGCCGTGGAGGTTAAGGCAGCTGGATCCCACAGGGCTGACTCAGGTGTTCTAGTCCCAGACCCTGTGTGCATGTGTATGCCTGCCCCAAACCCCAGGAGGAGAATGGAGGAGGTGCTGTGAGATGGCCATCTCCCCGGGAAATGGTTTCTCACTTTCTCTTTCTCTTCGTCTCTTTCTGGCACACATGCTCTACAACATTAAGAAAAAAGAGAGAGAGAAAGAAAAAGCATGAGGCCAGGATTCATGGGGACCAGAAACCTGAAGGAGGGCCACGGGGTACATGAAGCTCACCTGTGATTGCGTAGACACTGCCCAGCAGGTACCCACTACCTGCCCCACATTTCTTTACTGACAGGACCTTGACTTTGCTGGAGCGGCTGTGTGGCCAGCTAAAAACTGTTCTGGCCCAGTGTTCCTTAGAGTCCGGGGTGACTGCACGACCCGGTTCTGGCCTGCCGGCTAAAGGCAAGAGCAGAGCACCCTTCACGAGTGGAATGGCAGTCCTTGGGCCCTTGCTGGCATCCTGCCTGCTTCACAGACCCTGCCCGGTGCAGCGGCGGCCACCTGGGAGCTGCAGGGACAGAAGCCCCGGGCCAGGGACAGCAGAACAAAAAACAAGATCCTGGCTCCTCGTGGGATCCCTGAGCGGCCGCCTGGCTCTGTTCTGCCTGCTTCTAGATTTCTTCTTGTTCCATGAGAAAAATAATCCCCATCTGTTTAAGCGACTGTTAGTTTTTTAATTGCTTGCAGCTGAATGCAATCATAACTGATAAGGTAACGTTTAATATTTTACAAGGGGGAAGCGTATTTACATATTGTGTAATTAAAAGTGAGAAATAATTTAAATCCCCACAGATTTCTGCGCCCCACATCAGACTCACTGACACAGATTCTGAGGGATAGGACTCACCTACCTGTGTTTTCAACGGACTCTCCAGATGATTCTGAGGTGCCGTGAAACGGGGCTCACTTCCGTATTCATTCGTAGTGTTGTCCCCTTTTGTAGATGGGAGCACTGAGGCCCAAGGAGGCCGAACGCTTCTCCAAGTATTTTAAAGTGAAGCTCGCATCTATTACATGCCTACTTCCAAAGTAAGCCCCTCGTTCTGCCTACCTGGGGAGGCCTAGACTTCCCACCCTGGGGATGCAGACGCATTGCTTGGAAGGGAGCTCCTCAGGTGGATGATTGGGCGGTTTGTGAGACAGTTTCACACAGCATCGTGAAATGCACAGATCCCAGGAAGTAAAGGGGTGTATGTTTCCTGGCATGTTTGTTAAAAAAGTGGACTTAGAAGGTCATAGTCTTATCTTCGACTTTTGAAACAAAAATTCTTTGAAACGAGCTTTTTGCGTAGACTTTCTGGGGTTAAGTCACTTACGCATTACTAGGACATCTCACCCGTGAAAGGTAATTACGTTGTTTTATGAGTGTGGAAGACATATAGCCGGTAAGTGCTAGAGCAGTCTCCTGTGAGTTATTAGAACTTGCACTGTTCGTGTTAGACCAAATTAGCCATCAAAGGCCGATAGATCTCCTCTGTAGTTCATCAAGGCACTGGTCAGCGATGTACATTCTTAACAATTAAATACACACCAGCTCCCCTCAAATGGGATCTCTGGGCAGGGTGGCCACCTCGGGTGGTACTAACGTGGCGTGCAGAGGCATTTGGACATCAGTATGTTAAGGCTGGTTTTCTGATGGGGAAGAGGAACTTCTCTGTGTGCTCAGGTCAGTGTGCTTGACACAGGGCTAGCGGCACTGCAGGGCTACCGCGTGGCCCCCAACATCGGAGCTTTGCATTCCAGATCTGGCTCTGGTATGACTGGGCTGCATGTCGGGATCTCTGATGGAGAGCCAGGGGGTGGCATAGCTGTAGCACACTGGATCCGCATTCTCATGGTCCTGGGTTCACATCCCACGACCTCCCTGAGTACAGATGACATGCGTGTGGTGTGTGTGCCCATGATCTGGGCTGGCCGAGTCCTGGGCTGGATCATAGCACAAAGATCCTGTTGGGTGTGCCTCTTTATCTCTGTCTTTCTCATGCAAGAGATAAATAAATAAACTTTAAGAAAAAAAAAAAAGATCCTAGATGCAATTTCAAATGGTCAGACTTTCAGACATCTCTGAAACAGAGGTCTTCTAGGGGGGACTCCTTTTCTAGAACTCCTTTTCTGATGGAAGAAAAATACTCCAATCTCCACATGGGCTGCTGTTACCATCCTGAGGACTTCTCTGAGCCAGGACTCTGCTTTGCTTTTAGTTTTGTTATAGCCATGCACTCACTGGAGAGAGACAGAGAGAGGGAAAGTGAGAACTTATCCCCCATAACCATGCTGCAACCTCTTCTCTATTTTTCTCCTGAGGTTTTGAACATGCATGCACATGTACCTGGCGTGATTTTCAAGCCAGTGGATCCAGGATTTGAACTGTGGCTGGCCGTGTGGGAGTCTAGTGCCTTAACCACCGTGCCACCTGTTGGCCCCCTGAAATAAATAAACTTTAAAAAAGGTAACTGGGATCAATCATGAAGGGTAGTGAATGCCAGGCTAAGTTATAGGAAGAACATTTTGTAGTTCGTGTGAAACAGATGAAGACATTGCTATTATGCCGCCCATTATTCCATAATATATGAATCACTGCAATAAATTCATTGCAAAACTTCGCTTGAGGAAAAAACTCCCCTCCTAGAGGAATGCCTTTTATCCTGCCCGTAATCAGAAAGGGAGGACTCTGAAATTCATCTTCTCCCTTTTTGCCCAGGTACCAGAAAGCCCAGGCCTGTTTTTTTTTTGGGAGAGGTTTTCGCTATAGGGTACGTGCGCTCGCCAGACAGACAGAGAGAGAGACATGGAGACAGAAAGCGAGAAATCACCCCCCTGGAGGGATGGTCACGCCGCAATCCCTTCTCCTCCATTCTCCTCTCGGGATCTTGGGCACGCACGCACACGCGCCCGGCGTGAGTTTTAAGCCACCGGGTCTGGGACGCGAACTGTGGTCGACTACATGGGAGTCCAGCGACATAGCCATTATGCTAATTGCTGGTTCCCCAGGCCTGTTTTCATCTCTCTAGGAGTTGTTGGAAAAATCATGGCACATTTTTGCATAGAAAGCGTGTCATGATTTTTCCAACAACCCGTAACTGCAGTAACTTCTTTATCTCTCCGGTCCTTGGTAAAGCATTTCTTCATTGAGCCTACGTGGTCTCCAGTTTTCCGTTTGTCTTCTGTGTAAATTATTGTCAAAAACTGCCTGAAGTCCCTTTTGGAAGCAGGTAGGATATACCCTCTTGCACCGTCACCAGGGAGGACAGTAACGGGCTGGGACGGCAGTGATGTGATCAAGGCTTCAGAACGTTTCCAGGCATGTAGGTGAGCTGCTCGCAAGGGCAAGGCTGGGAAGACGTTAGCTCCTGGACAAGGAAGGGATGGCATTAATCGGACCTGGGAGCCCCGGGGCCCACCGGGCGCGTCTGCCGTGGCGGCTCTCTGCGGTCTTCCTCTCCCTGCCAGAAGTCCCGTCTTACACGAGCCCAGAGCTCCTTTTCTACCATTTTTACAGGAGTCTCTGATTTGGTCCTTCCCTATGACCACCTGGAACCGTGTTTGGCTTTTGTTAGGAGAATGATGGAAGTGTGCGTGTTGGCAGTTCTTTACACTCCACTTTCTGAGTGTTTGCAGAGCCCTCTGTGGACTGTCTCAGCACACTGGGTAGCACGTCAGCGTTCTAGTCCAGCCGACAGAGGCTGGCGTGGTCTGACGGCCTTGAGGACAGGCTTGGCAGTCTCATTTGGAAGACCTGGAATGGTCGATCTTAGTGCTGGTGCACTGACCTTCCTCTGCGTGCCCAGGCTCGGGTCCCGTGTCTCTCTCCTGGTGGTCTTCACAAAGACACAGAGCCACGAAGCCCCTCCCCAGAGAGCTGTCGCATGTCTCTTTCTCCGGTAGCTCACGGTGGCCCTTGCTGTTGTGGAGATACGTGTTGCATTTGGTTTCTAAGTGTTCACGTTGACAGCCACGGCCAAAGCTCCTGAGGGGCGCTAGGATAGGAGTGTGTGCTTCGGGCCAGGGGGGTCCTGAAATTTTTTTCATCTCTGTGTGTGTGTGGGTGTGTGTGTGTGTGTGTGTGTACGTGCGCGTGTGCCCTTTTCTGGAAAAATCTTTCCAGATTCTGGAAAGCAACTCTTCCTTTAACATCGTATTCAAAAAGAGTTAAAAACTACTGCTCTGAAAAATAACCATCTTGGGGGAACCAGCAGTTAGCGTAATGGCTATGTCGCTGGACTCCCACGTAGTCGAGCACGGTTCGCGTCCCGGACCCGGTGGCTTAAAACGCACACCAGGCGCTTGTATGTGCCCAAGATCCCGAGAGGAGAATGGAGGAGAAGGGATTGTGGTGTGACCATCCCCCCTGGGGGGGTGATTTCTCGCTTTCTGTCTCTATGTCTCTATGTCTCTCTCTGTCTGTCTGGTGAGTGCACGTGCCCTATAGTGAAAATCTCTCAAAAAAAAAAATAAAATAAAACACCTTGGGATTTCCTGACACTCCTGAGTATGTGCATCAAACCGCCCCGACAAAGCCTGCGGCTCTGAGCCGGAGGGGTACAGACTGGGTGGAGGAGCAGGGCCACAGCTGCAGGTCCGCGGTGCTGGCTGGGCTGTGCTGTTGCCGCAGAAACTTTTTCTAAAAAATAATTTGTTTTAATTTCTTTTATACATTTAATCACTATATATCACTTAGCTTGTAAAGTGAGTTTTCTAACATGAATACACTTCTTAGATGCTATACATGTTATCATCAACAGATAATAACCCCTTTAAACTCAAGTGCCGTCTCCAGTCTGGACAGACAGACGGTTCTGCTGAGAGGCCCTTCCCAGCTGCTCTGTTCTCACCCTCCACTGCTGCACCAGCCCTCCTGAGTGGCAGAGGAAAGGCCCATTCTCTGAGCTGCCCTTGACATATCTTCAGACTTGGTGGTAGAAACCATAGCAATGAGACTCGTTACAAGCTTGCAAAACAAAATGGGATTTTTCTCTGTGGTCCTGCAAAGATCTGGACAGGAAGTCAGCTGGCGTTTGTTTTGCCTTGCTGGGTCCCAAGCCCATGGTAGCAGAAGCACTTTGTGAATCAGAAATGGAAGCATTGTTCTCTGATAATCACTGAGGAATGCTTTTCCTGAATGGTTACTGTGGGCGTGAATAGCTCTAGAGGGGGGAAAAGAAAGCCAAAACGGAGGCAGCAGCTACTAATGTCTCTGTGCTCTGCTGGACCGACATTATTGGATACCTACTGTGTGCAGCTAGAATTCACCTTCTGTCAGGGAGGGCAGGTCCTCCAGGAGCCATTACGTACGCAGTAGGGGCTGTGCCGGAGCCAGCAAGCGAGGGTCCCAGAAGAGCGCAATTAATCCAGCTGGAGTGTGCATGTGCACGCGGGGGCAGGAGGCGGTGGGGGCCGGCGGTGAAGGGGGGACGCGGCCTCCTGTGTTCTCGCTGACCCTTCCCATTATGCAAGCACGCGTCTTTACCTTGTGGTGATTAGTATGCACATAATATTTTATGCTGCCTGTTTTCCACTTAGCATTCCTATACCGATTTCCACTTAGCGACTAGGCCGAGGTATTTATCATTTTTAAAAGCCACGTAGCATTTTCGCCTTATTGATGTCCCCTCGTTGCTTAGCCATCCTCTCATTTGTTGGGAACAGCCGAGTTTTTCTCAATTATGCATCTTTGCAGAATCAGCTCTCCCCTCCCCCGCACTTCCTCCTCTGGGTCAGAGTTATGAATGGTTCTGTACCTTTCTTTCCTGCTGCATTTTCCTGCTCTTCTTTATGGATGATTCCTAACGTTACCAAAGGAAGCAGATTCTATCGTGAACCCCCACCTACTCACCACCGAGCAGCCACACTCTCAGCTCACGGCCGTGTTGGCTCGCCCACAGCCCCCACACGTGTCCTACCCTGGTTGTTTTGCAGTAAACCCTCAACATCATATCACTTCTTCTCTGTACCTACATGTGTATTGGGTGGTTGGAAAAGTCAGGATGCCCGTCTGCATAGGAAACAAAAATACGTCATGACTTTTTCAATGGCCCAATATTTATAAAAGGTAAGGGCTCTAAAATAACTGTAATTCTTTTTTAAAATTTGTTTATTTCTTCTGATAGAAAGGAGAGGGATACCCCAAGCAGGGTCTTCACACTGATCTCCCCCCCCAGTCTCAGCCAGCCTCGATCACAGGCATGCACATACAGGCACGCCTGTATCCTCGTGTCCGGAACGCGGCACTCGCCCATGCAGGGCCGGTTGTGCTACTTTTGTGCCACCATCTGATCCACCATCATTCTTTTTTGTGAATGCCAGAGGGCATGTGTGCTTGCCAGAGAGAGACTAGAGACAGAGGGAGAGGGAGAAAGCAACCCCTAATGGGCGTGGCCACACTATAATCCCTTCTCCTTCGTTTCTCCATCCTGTTGGGATTTTGGACACACATGTACACTCACCTTGCATGATTTTCAAACCACCGGGGCCAAGATTTGAACCGCAGTGGGCCACATGGAATCCAGACTCCCTTAACCACTAGCTACAGGGCCGCCCTTTCCCTCCATAATTCTTTTTTTTTTTTTTCTGCTATAGCACACGCACGCTCGCCAGACAGACAGAGACAAAGAGACAGAAAGCAAGAAATCACCCCCCAGGGGGATGGTCACGCAGCAATCCCTTCTCCTCCATTCTCCTCTCGGGATCTTGGGCATGCACGCACACGCGCCTGGCGTGAGTTTTAAGCCACCAGGTCTGGGACGCAAACCACGGTCAACTAAGTGGGAGTCCAGCGACATAGCCATTACGCTAACTGCTGGTTCCCTTCCCTCCATAATTCTTAATGTGATAAAATGCCTTGTCATCCAACTGAAAGTTTAAGATGACCCAGTGTTTTCTGTGGCCATTCTGGAGAGGCCAGATGGCTGTTTGCTCCAGCACCTTCTTAAAGGAAGGGTTCACTTGACGTATCCCATGGAGGGTGGCAGTTCCTTATCGGCGAGTGCTCTGTCTGCAGATCCTGGCCTCAGAGAGGGGTGGAGGGAAAGAAGGAGGCCTCTCTGCTGCTTCTCTGTGTGGTTTGCACTGCCCGGGGTGGGTACTGTGTGCCCTCGCTCACATGGTAAACCTGGCTGTGCCACTTTATCCAGGCACCAGCTCGACTCGGTGTGACGTATGGGAAAACAATGTCAGGCCCATCCCCTGGGACTCCACCCCACTGACGGTTACAATATCACGCTGCTGTTTTATTCAGTGTTGGAGAAGTCAGATAGATACTACATTTCTTTTTCTACAGTAACAAGTCCGTTAACCTGGGAAAATGCCTGTCCTCCCCCACCCCAAACCCCTGAATTTTCATGATTTTATTTGCATGGTTCCCTCTGCAAGCTTTGTTTTGTATTATTCAAGGTGACCCAGCTACAGCTACTGTTTAAAGTCACATTGTCGTTAATAAGTTACACAACCTGTGTGTGATAAGTCTGCTGGCTCTGAATATTGTACAGGCAGGAATATACATGCTTGTGTCGGGTCTCTTCTTCGTATTTAAATACGGTTGCATTTACATGTAATCTCCCCTGTTCGCTCTCACTGTTGATATTCTTGATTTTTCGGTGTTGATGGATAGGAGCAATTTCCCAGATGATTCAGAACCCTGTTGTGTTTGGCTTTGGAATACAAATCACGTGTGTGTAATATGTCTGCATCCCTCTCTGTTTGGTCCTCCTCAACTACCTGGCATCCGAGGGAACCTCTCCGGGAAAGGGGGAAGTTAACAAGGAGGCCTGGTCAGGATGAAATGCCTTTTGAGGGGCATTGGGCTTAGAGAGCTTTGATCTTTGGACAAAAGAGTTTTCACATATATTCAATAAAAAGGTATACTTGTGTTCAAGGCCAGATTTATGCCTTGTGCCCAGCTTTTATTATTATTATTATTAAAAAAATTATTTCTCGGGGCTGGCAAGTGATGTGGTGGATGAAGATGCTGGATTCCCATATGGCCAACCATTGTCTGAGTCACGGACCTGGCAGCTTGCTTTCTCATTTTCCCTTTCATTCTCTCTCTCTCTCTCTAGTCAAGTTAAAAAATAATTGTAACAAATGGAATTAAATAAATAAATATTTTTTAAAAGTATTGCTTTCTCCCATGAGAGAGAGCAAAAGAGCAGAAACAAGAGACAGATACCCCCAGTAGGGTCTACAAGTGGAATCTCAGCAAGCCCAGGTCATGGGCATATGTGTGCACAAAGCATGTAGAGGGAGGTTCTAAGACCTGAACCAAGGACCTTCTCATGTGGGTCCAGTTATATTACCACTGTGCCTACACTAGCCCCTTGTCTAGCTACTTTTTGTTTGTTTGTCTTTTACGTTTTTGCCATAGGTTATGTGTGCTTGCCAAGAAGAGAAAGAGAGAGAAGGAAACTAAGAAATTACTCCCCAAGTGGATGGCCATGCCACAATCCCTTCACCCCCATTCTCCTCTTAGGACTTTAGGCACGCATGCATATACCCCTGGTATGATTTTCAAGCTGCTGGGTCTGGGACTCAAACCACATCTGGCCATGTGGAAGTCTACGACCTTACCCACTATGCCACCTGCTGACCCCTTGCCTAGCTATTTTTGATGGAAGAATCAAATAACTGGCTTTTAGTTTTGGTTATGAGTTTGGCTTTTTAATTCTTAATCTTTTGCAGTATAATACCTTCTTTCTTTTTATAACAATATCAGAAAATATTTTTAAAGGTTTGTTTCTAAGCCAAGTACTTCCAACACATTGATTATTTTCTCTTTTTCTCATTTTTCTTCTAGCATTATCCATATGCATCCTTTAAAAAAAATTATGTCTTGTCGTCTTTACACCATTACAAAATATTTCTGTATGGTTTTAGTAATTATTATGTACAATGGCTATGTAATATTCATTGTGTCAATATATCTTTTTTTTTTTTTTGGAGAGGCTTTCTGCTATAGGGCACGTACACTCTCCAGAAAGCCAGAGAGAGACAGAGAGATAGAAAGCAAGAAATCACCCCGGGGGGGATGGCCACGCCACAATCCCTTCTCCTTCATTCTCCTCCCGGGATCTGGGGCACGCATGCAAACGCGCCCGGTGTGAGTTTAAGCCACTGGGTCTGGGACTCGAACCGCGGTCAGCTACATGGGAGTCCAGCCACATAGCTATCACGCTAACTGCTGGTCTCTCAATATATCATAATTTAACCATCATTCTTCTATTACGTACATGAGAAGTTCTCAGTAATACTGCATTGAATATAGTCCTGGTGGCTTTTCCCCTCTTTTCTCAATAGTCTTATTAAGATATAGTTCACATACCATGCAGTTCACCCATTTAGAGTGTACAAGTCAATGATTTTTAATATATTCTGTGAGTTGTACAACTATCACCATGATCAATTTTACAACATTTTCATCATTCCATGCCCGTTAGCAGTCATTCCCATTTCCCTCAACCCTCGGCAACAACCAATCTGCATTCCATCTCTGTAGATTTGCCTGTTCTGGACAGTTCTTATAAAGAAAATCATACAATGCGTGGTCTTTTTTCCCATTTAAAAAATCGTGGTAAGGGCCGGCCTGTGGCATGGTGGTTAGGCACTGACCCAGGGACCAGGTCCCACCCTGACAGTGGTTCAAGCCCCAACTCAGTGACTTGAAAAACACACCAGCAAGTGCATATGCATATCCCAAATCTGATGGCATGGGGAGATGGAGGAGAGAGTGCTGCAGTGTGACCGGGCACCGGGGGCACTTTCTTTCTCCTGCTTTCTGTGGCAAATGGACGTACCCATTGACAATTTAAAAAGCAAAAATTTACAGAACATAAAATTTACCATTTTTAAATTTACCATTCAGTGTCATTAAACATGTTTACATTGTAGTGCAACCATCACCACCTTCCAACTCAGAACTCTTTCATCTCCCAGGTGAGACGTGTAACCCCCCAGCCTTGAGGTAGAAAGTGGAATCACGATTCTGCTCTCTCTTTGTCAAAGTAACCACACTAGGTACCTGGCTAAAAGCAATCTCTCAGCGTTTGTTCTTTTGTGACTGGCTTATTTCACCTACGTAACATCCTCAAGGTTAATCCATGTTATAACATATCAGAATGTCATTACTTTTTTTTTTTAAGAATTATTTTATTTAACTTTATTTATATTAATTTGATTAGAGAGGGACAGAGAGAGAGAGAGAGAGAGAAAGAGAGAGAGCAAGAGCAAGCAAGCCACCAGGCCCAGGACTTGAGGACTTGAACCACAGTTGGCCATGTTGGATGGAGTCCAGCGCCCTTAACCACCACGCCACCCGCCAGCCCCTGGAATGTCCTTACTTTTCAAGGCCGAATAGTATGCCGTTGTGTGGGTATACTGCGCTCGTGTGTCTGTTTGTCAGGCTGATGGACATTTGGGCTGTTTCCACTGTTTGAGCATCACGAATACCAGCTACTGGGAACATATGTGAGCCACTTTTTGCGTGAACTTACGCTTCCGTCCAAGGAGTGGGATTGTGGGGTTGTGTGTGACTTCTTCTTTACAAATTTCTTTCCACTGATGGTCCCAAAGAGATTGTTAGGTCAGATGGCAAGGACTTTCTAAGCATGTCCCTTGATGTCTACTGCCCAAATTCTTGCAGAGAGCATCTGAATGGGTGCCACCTTCAGTACTGCGGTGCTCCCCTTCTGTAGCCTCTCCTGCGATGGGCATTATCCTTTCAAAGGTGCTTGTTCATTTTGGGCCACCCAGGTGGCAGGGTGGCTAGACCCCACCTGGCCAAACGCCGGTTTAGGTCCTGGACCCGGCAGCTTGAAAGTCACGCCGGGCGCCTGTGGGTGCACGCCCCAAATTCTGAGAGGACAATGAAGGGACTGCAGTGTGGGTACCCCTCTTAGGGGTACCTTGTCACTTTCTCGCTCTCTGGCAAGCACACACGCCCTATAAAAAATCAAACACACACACACACACACACACACATACTGGTTTTAGCGTCAAGTGTTTTAACATGGGTGTTTTTGATGATTAGCTGCGATTCCTTCCTATGACTAAGCCTCTGTATGGGACAAACTGCTATTATTTGACTCTTTTCTGAGGGGTTGCTTTCCGCTACTCCCCACAAACACCTTTGAATACCGTAAATGCTGTACTGGTGGCAAAGAGAGTGTTTCTCTTTGCCTAGTTCTGAAGAACAGCTCTTTGCAAGAGGCAGTCAAAACACTCCGGCTTTGAAGAGTGCAGCAGGTCTGAGCCCTGGGGAACACTGGGAGTCTTTTTCCTGACTTGGAATTTTCTAATCCCTCTTGCAGGTGGAAAAGATCTTCTCTGGCCTTGTTCATGGTGATGTCTGCAGCCCCCGGCTGCCCTCACAGGCTGGTTGGTGCCCCTGACAGAACATAGCCCTGGCATGGTCCTTTCTGCCCACACTCCAGCAGGGCGTTGGGGGCCACTTAGACCCTCCACCTGGAGGCTGCAGTCCAAGCCTTAGAGACAGTCGCCCTCCCCTTCTGCCTTCCCTTCCTCAATTCCTTCTTCTCCGGTGTCCAGTTCACATAATACACCTTGGGGATTGAAGTTTAGGGGCCAGGCAGTGGTGCAGTGGTAATGCAGCTGGCCCCACGGGGGAGAGGGCCTGGGTTCATGGCCTGAGCGTGCCAGGGTTCGTGCATGCCAGCGATCCCGGCTGGCTGAGACTGGATGGTTGCGCAAAGACGGTGTTGGCGACGCCTGTCTTTGTTTTTCACTCTCTGTTTCTCTCACAGAGAGAATTAATGATCTTTACGGGAAAAAAGAATTTCAGTTCATATTCATTGCGCCCTCACTGTGTTCCAGGTCCCCGGCTTTGTGTCTGCCATCATGAACTCATTCATCTCACTGTACCTGTGAGGAGGTACAGCTCTTTTGCCTGTTTTACGGATGACTAAATTGAGTTCAGAGAGTCTAAGAAATGTGCCCTGGTCACAGAGAGCCAGGACCGACTCCCGGTCCATCAGGTTCAAAACCGTATCCTGGGCCGGTGCGCTGTCCTGGCTCTTTTGTTCCCTGACCTGTCCCTGCTTCCTGCCTGTAGTCTCTCCACTCCAGTGCAGCCCCCACGCTGTCACCAGAGCGATCTGTCTCACCGCAAACATTCTTGTCGCTTCTGTTGAAAAGCCCCATCCGTTGCCTCCTGCGGAAAGCCCAGACTCCTTACAGAAAATGAAAGGACTCTCCTGAGTCCCCTGTCTGCACAGCCCCTGCCCTGGCAGGTCCCTGACACAGCCTGCGCACCCCACACC
>NW_006198617.1:1898622-1913742 GCF_000334495.1 Tupaia belangeri chinensis | reverse complement strand
CCCATCTTCTTTTGCCCACGTGGTGCTAGCTGCCTGCAGACCCCTGGCCTTTGTCTTGCTTCTTTTTTTTCTCTTAAAGTTTGTTTATTTCTTCCATGAGTGACAGACAGACAGCATCCCCAACAGCGTCTTGATGCTGCGATAACGCCCAGCCCCAGCCAGTTTGGAATCAAGGGCACTCATACCTGGTGTCCTCAGGGAGGACGCTGGAGGCAAACCGGAACCTTCCGATGTGCGTCGGCCTCACAGTGTCACATTTTACTGCTGTGCCATGGCCCGGCCCCCCTGTCTTTTTATTTCTGTCCCGGCCTAGAGCAGTGTCTGGCAGGGAAAGGCTTCTCAATTAAAGCTCTTAGTTGAACTGGGAAGTCTCAGGTGGCCTTGTATACTCTTCCTCCTGAGGCCTGAGAGTCAGTGCAGTTAGAACAAGGCTGTCCCATGCAGCCTGCAGTGGAGTCCTTAGAGCAAGGGGACAGGCCCTGAGAGCCATCTGGGAGAGAAGAGACTGGCAGCAGAGGGGCCTGCCGAGCAGACAGCATGGGGGGTACAGGGGGATACAGCATGGGGCCGGCCCCTGCTCATCTGCTCTGCTCTAACGCAGGAGCTCTAACCTGAACACCAGGTCTCAGACCTTCAGAGAGCAGCCTGCCAGCAGGTGGCGTGGTAGTTGAGGTGGTTGTGGGAGCCCCACATGATCGACCACGGTTTGAGTCCTGGACCTGGCAGCTTGCTTTCTCCCTTTCCCTCTCTCCCTTGTCTCTCTCTAGTGAGCACACATGTCCTACAGCAAATGATACTAAATAAAATTTAAAAAATAAAAGAAAGCAGCCTGCCCGTTGGGTTGCTGCTATCCTCCTGGCTCCTGCAGAGGCTCCTCCTCCCCCAAAGCCCATTTCCATCCCATCCCTAAGTCAGCCTCTCCCTCCAGACCCTCTCTCACACACTCACGCCCTCCACATGTAAGATACCCCATGAAGCAGAGATGGGAGCGCAGCAGTGGCTCTGCTGGAGAGCACACCCCAAATGCATTGAAATCTGCGGAGCCCCCTCAAGGGAATCCCGGCTGAAGCAGAACGTGGGTCGGCAGCCTCGGGCCTGTGCGGGCCTGTGCGGCTAACAAGCCTCTGTTCTCTCTGTTGTTCGGCCGGCCTGAAGGGCTCCTTTGTTTGGGGAGTGGGAGGATGTGGTGCCCTAATGAGCCGGGGTGTGGAGTTGTGGCTCACACACAGCTGCCCTTCAGAACCAAGCTCTTGAGACAGGAGAGCAAGTTGGTGAGTTTGCAAGTTAGTCTTTAGAGAAAACAGAAGATTAAAGAGGGGGCAGCTAAATGCCACGTGGTATTCCGGATTGGATCACAAAAACAGACACTGGTGGGAAAATGAGAAGTCACGGAGCGGCTGGAGTTTCGTCCAGCCTGGGCCAGCGGCGACTTTTAGCTTTGACAAGTACACAGTGGTTACGTAAGAGGCCGGCACTGGAGGGAGCCGTGAGAGCTCACGCAACTCTGTACTCCCTTAGTAACTTTTCCGGAAATTTAAAACCATTCCAAAATAGAAAGTTTGTTTAAATAAATAAATAAAAAGGAAGATGATGAAAAAAGGCAGCCCTGCCTCTCAGTTAGCACTTGACCCTTCGTGGGTACTGTCTTCACACTTCTCCGCCTTCACCCACTCAGGAGGGTAGGCTGCGTGGAGGCTCTGTAGGGGCAGGGTCTTCTCTCTTCTTCTCTCTCTGTCTGGGGACAAGTTGGGGTCCAAAGTCAGATCTACCGAGGAGACCTGGGTCCTGTGGTTGTCAGTGCTGCTCTTCCTAGCAGTGCACTGCAGGGCTAGCCACCTCACTAGGCTTCCTGTTCTTCCCCTGGGCCCAGCAGGTGACATGATGGTTAAGTCACTGGATTTCCACATAGCTGACCATGGTTCAAATCCCAGACCTGTTATCTTAAATCACACCAGGGGAGTGTGTGTGCATACCAGAAATCCCAGGAGGGGGGTGGAGGAGAAGAGATTGTGGTGTGGCCATTGTCCCTAGTGGGAGAGGGCTTTCTCACTTTTCCTTTCACACTCTCTCTTTGTCTATCCCCAAGCACACATACCCTCTGGCAAAAACCTTAAAAAAGGAAAGAGATGCCACCTGGAAGGGGAATGGCGGCTCGGCGAGGTAACGTTCTGTACGTAGAGAGCACAGCTCACTGCTGCGTGCTTGGTAGACAGCGCTTTCACTGTCCCTCTGTTGCTGCAGTTTTTTTGCGAAAGGGGTGCATGCTCTTGAACACTGGAGGTCAGAGGTTCCGTGGGAGCTTGAGGACACACTGCTGCCCGTGGGGGCGAGCAACAGCACGGTGCCTTCTGCTCCCCACAGGCCCCACTTCCGAAGGCTCAGGAAAGGTGATGGAGGGGATCTCTGTACTGGACGGGCTCTAATACCTCTTGGAGTTTTAACATTTGGGTTCTTAAGGAATTTGTGCCCTGGCTGTTCCTTCACCCGACAGGGGACCACACCAACTTAGGGGGCTTCCTTCCATAGGAGGAACCCGACGTGGCTTCTAGACATGTCGCTCTGTCAGCTCAGACACCAGAAATCCTCAAGGCTTGGAGCCGGTCAGAGCTGGGGCGTTCAAGCCAGCCACTCCGGCAGGCACAGTTCGCGCATAGCCTTCTACCTGTAGGTGGCAGTGGTGACACGGGAATGCTGAAGGCGGAGCACAGGGGAGGGTGCTGGCAGAGCCCCTTCAGAAAAGCTGTAAAATAACAGAAGTAGCAGCGGTGACCGCTTGGCCTGGGGAGGACCGGCGCTCTGCGTGAGAGGCTCTGCCAGGCGTTTTCGCATCCGTGTGAGACACGCTGTCGTTACCGCGTGGGAGGTCAGGTTCCTGCCCGACGCCCCAGTGCAGCTCAGCCTCCGCAATGACGTGCATGCCTCCTGCTTTTAAGTCCAAAGGGACACGCAGTGACAGCCTGGAGCCCCATTCTCTTCTCGCCAAACTGCCCAGGGCCTGTCATCCGGGGGCCTCTGAAGGGCTTGCAGCCATCATTTTAGTTCCGAGGAGCCCTTGCCAACACAAGGCCCCGTCTTCAGACACAAACGTGTCCTCCCTCCAAGCAGCTCCAGTCCTGGCTCACTGAGCCAGTAAAGAGCCAGCTGAAAGGGGCCAGCAAGTGGCATGGTGAGTAAGGTGCTAGACTCCCACATGGCCCACCGTGGTTTGAGTTTCAGATCTGGAAGCTTGCTTTCTCACGTTCCCTCTCTGGTGAGCGCATGTGCCCTATAGCAAACTTAAAGAAAATAATAATAAGTAAAACAAATACTTTTTAAAAAATAAGAAAGAAGGAGTTGAAGAACTCGAGGCCAGCAGGTGGTATGGTGGTTAAGGCTCTAGACTCCCATGTGACCAACTGTGGTTCAAGTCCTGGCTTGAAAATCATGCTGGGTAGGGAACCAGCAGGTGGCATGGTAGTGAAGGCGCTGGACACTCCACATGGCTGGCCACTGGTCACTGTTCCTGGACCTGGTGGCTTACTTTCTCAGGCCCCCCTGCCCCCCATCTCTCTCTCTCTCTCTCTGTATATGTGTGTGTGTGTGTCTGTCTGTCAAATTAAAATAAATGAATTAATAAATAAATTTAAATAAATAATTTTAAAAAATCATTCTGGGTGTGTGTGCGTGCATGCCCAAAATCCGGAAAGGAAAATGGAGGGGAAAGGGTTGCAGTGTGACTATCCCCCCTGGTGGGTGATGTCTCACTTTTCTTCTCACTATCTCTGTCTCTCCTATGAGCACATGTGCCCTATGAAAAAAACGTAAAAATAAAAAGAGACGGGCGTGTGCGTGCGTGCCCAAGATCCCGAGAGGAGAATGGAGGAGAAGGGATTGCGGCATGGCCATCCCCCCTGGGGGTGATTTCTCGCTTTCTGTCTCTATGTCTCTCTCTGTCTGGCTGGCAAGCGCACGTGCCCTATAGCGAAAACCTCTCCAAAAAAATAAAAAAAATAAAATAAAAAAAGAGAGATGAACTCACAGAACAAACAGCATTAGTTGTCACATTTCAAGATACAAAATCAACACTAAAAAATCGGCTACTTTTCTTTCTTCTTCTTTTTCTTTTAAGAATAATTTTATTGAACCTTATTTATTTATTTATCTGTTTTATTTTGACCAGAGAGGGTATTTTAAAAATTTGACCAGAGAGAGGTGGGGGGAGTGAGAAAGCAAGCCACCAGGTCCAGGACCCGAACTGTGCTTGGCCATGTGAGAGTCTAGCGCCCTTAATCACCACGCCACCCACCAGCCCCTTCTTTTTCTTTTTTAAAATTTTGCGGAAGTGCATGTGTTTGTTCTTGGTGGGGGATGGGAGTAAGAAAGCACCCTGCCAGGGGGAATGGTCACACTACAATCGCTTCACCATTTCTCCTTTCTTTCGGGAGTTTAGGCACGCACACACAAGCACTTGGCATGTGTCTCAAGCCCCTGGGTCCAGCACTTGAACTGTGCAGTCAGCTATGTGGGAACCAGTCACCTTAACCACCACGCCACGACTGGTTCCAACTGTGTTCCCATTTATTAGCAATGGACAATCTGAAAAGGAAATTAAGAAAACAGTCCTATATACCATATCATCAAAAAGAACAAAATATTGCATCAGCAGGTGGCACAGAAGTTAAGGCAGCTGAATCCCTTGTGGCCAACTGCGCAGCTCCAGTCCAGACTTGGCAGCTTGAAAATCACTCTGGGCACGTGTGCATACATGCCCAAAAGTCCAAAAGGAGAATGGAGGAGAAGGGGGATTGCAGTGTGGCCATACCCCCAGGGGGTGATTTCTCACTTTCCCTCTCTCTCTCTCTGTGTCTCTCTCCAGCAAGCCCACAGGCCCTATAGCAAACTTTAAAAAAAAAAATCTAGGAATTAACTAAGACATCAAACACTCGTGCAGTTAAAACCACAAACATTGCTGAAAGAAATTAAAGAAGACATATATAAATGAGAAGACATCCTGTGTTCATGGAAGGGAAGACTTATATCTTTTAAATGACAGCACTAGGGCTGGCCCTGTAGTGCAGGGGTTAAGGGAACTGGATCCCACATAGCTGACTGTGGTTTCAATCCTGGCCTGGCAGCTTGAAAACTCAGCGGGCTTGTGCATGCATGCCCACGGAGTAGATGCATAATGGAGGAAAAAGAATTGTGCCATGACCACAACCCATTGGGAGGGTGCTGTCTGCTAAAAAACAAACACACAACAACAACAAAACCAAAACAGCACTACTCAAGATGAGGTGCTGGTGCAATGCAAATACCAAGCAACACCTCAGTGGCATTTTTTGCAAAGATAGAAAAACTGATCCTACAATCCACATGGAATCTCAAGAGACCCAAATAGCCAAAACAACCTTGAAAAGGAACAGAATTAGTGAATTCACACTTCTTGATTTCAAAACTTACTGTAAAATTAAGGTAATCGGGGCCAGCAGGTAGCATGGAGGTTGATACACTGGACTCCCACATGGCTGACCGCGGTCCAAGTCCCAGACCTGGTGCCTTGCGTTCTCAGTGTCTTCTCTCCTTTCTCTGGGAGTACATGTGCCTATAGCAAATTTTTAATTAAGTAATTCTTTAAAAAAAAAAATCCTAAGGTAATTAAAACAATTTGGTACTATCATGTAGACCAATGGAATAACAGAGAGAGCTCAGAAATAAACCCTGCTCTAAATGGTCAGTTGATTTTTAGTAAGGGTGCCAAGACCATTTAGTGGAAAAAGGACAGTGTTTTTCAACAAATGGTACTAGGAAAATTGGGTATTCACATGCAAAATAATAAAGTTGACCTATCTTACATCATATGTAAAAATGAATTCCAAATGGATCAAAGACCTAAACATAAGAACAAAACCTATAAGTGTTTCAGAATAAAGCAGAAAAATCTTCATAATATTGAATTTAGCAATGATTTCGTAGATATGACACCAGAAGAGAAAATAGAACTTAATCAAAAATGAAGAACTTTGGTGCATCAAAGGGCACTATCGAGAGAGTAAAAAAGCAGCCCATAGAATAGGAGAAGAGATTTTCAAAGTATGTATCTGGTAAGGGATTGATATTCAAAATATACGAAGAACTCCTAGGGCCAGCCCCATGGCCTAGTGGTTAAAGGAGTTGGATCCCACATGGCCAACTGCATGCTTGCAATCCCGGCCCTGGCCGCTTGACAAACACACTGGGTGCATATACTTACATGCCTCCGAGTCTACAGAATGGAGACATGGAGGAGAAGAAATTGCAGAGTGGCCATGCCTCAGTGGGGAGTTCTCTCTCTCTCTCTCTCTGGCAAGCACATGTGCCCTCTGACAACAACAAAAACACTTTACATCTCAATGACAAAAAGAAACTCCCTGATTTAAAAAGGGGCAGGCACAGTAATCATGAGTTCTCCATGATGCGGAAGCCGTGTGGGATGAAGTCTTGCCGGGTGCGCCCATGCACCCATGATCCTGGCCAGCTGAGGCCGGGGTGGGAGATTGCAGTGCGAAGACCCTGCTGAGGGTGCCCGTCTCTCTATCTCTCTCTACCATGGAAGAAATGAAATAAAGTTTAAGAATACCTCAGAGCAGGCAAAGCACTTCAATAGCCATTTCTCCGTAGAGATGTACAGATAGCCGTAAGCACGTGAAAACATGCTCCACGTCGCTGGCTGTTAGGGGGATGCACATCAAAACCACAGCGAGATACCGCTTCACACGCCGTCGGCCGGGATCACGCAGTTCGTCGGTGGGACGATCAGCATTCAGTCAGGTCTGGCTGTGTCTGTCTCTGGAGCCTGGGCACGTGCATGGAATTGTCCCGCCTGCTGGCATGCATTCGCATCTCGGGTTGGTATCTCTCACGGATCTGAAGCCGCCTGTCCTAACTCTCAGTTCACGAGGGAGAGACTGTCACTACCATTTGAACAAAAGCTCAGTACGCCACACTTCCGCGGATAGTGAAATGACGGAATAGGTGCCCTCTGTGAGCTGGAAGCGTCCCTGTCTCTCTGGCCGCAGCTGTGGAGAAGTGACGCTTGCTGTTTACATAACACACTGGGACTCACATCCCAGCAAGAGCTTCCCTCGCAGGCGGTGATGGCACACCCCAGAAACGCAGCTATTGCCCAGCTACTGCGGCAGCCTTTGGTCTGCGGAAGAAAGCCTCATTGTTTTCATTTTCGCTCGTTTTCTACCAAAGGATGTATCCTCAACTTTTCCGCCTCTCTCTTCATCATTCTTGGCACCCGTAGACATTTGCCCACCCTGAAGGAGCAAACCCACCCGCAAGTGTGAGAATCCGCCTCCGGGTGAATGTGGGGCCAGCGTCCTCAGAGGATGCCAGTCTGGCAGGGGTGGAGGCAGCATTTGATCCTCTCCTGTAAGGGGTGGCAGGGATGAGAAAGTGACGGTTTAGAGCCAGATAGGCCCCAGAGGCACTCAGCCCTGCCCCGCCCTCCCCTCTGCCCCGCCCACTTCATGCATGTGGAAAAGAGCCCGCATGAAGCTGGCATGCAGGACACCAGGCCTGTCGGGAGATCAGAGCCGCCAGGGACAGATAGCCAAGGTGGTGGGCAGCAAGACTGGGAAGGGCCGGGGTGGTGGCCGGCGCCCCAGAAGAGTGGCTCAAGTCACCAGTCAGTTCCAGCTGGAGAAGAAAAGACCGAGGGCAGAGGTTCTGGGAGGGGCGAGGGCGTGGGCACAGTGAGCCAGGGCTCGGCGCCGCCTTCCGTCGCCCACACGAGGTGGAAGAAGGGCGTCCGTGGGGGTGGGAGGTGCAGCACGGAGGTGGCGGCGCTCCAGCTCCAGCTCCAGGTCTCCCTGCCTGGCTCAGCAGTCTCAGGACACCCCTCCCCTCCCAGGAGACACGACTCGCTACTGGGGTCACGCACAGTAGGCGCGTGTCTGCGGCCCTAATCCCGCAGCCTCCTCAGGAGGAGGCGCACCCCAGGCCTGGGCTGCCACCCTCCTGAGCCAGCGCGAGGAGAGGCCGGCCAGCCACGCGCCCTCCTGCTGACCATCCGCTCCTCCAGAGATCTCGGGCTGCAGCAGACTCTCAAGGGAAGAAAGTACCCAGATTGCACTTTGGTAGGGACACAAGGGACACGGTCTTGCGAGGCTTAATAGAGGAAATATTAAATCAATGAAACCTCATTTCCAAGTTCGGTTTAGCAGTAGAATCCATTAACCTTATATTCACCCTCTCCCTTCCTCTAATAATACCGGGAAGGGGTTCAAAGGCATGATAACTTCTCCTCAGGGTCAGCGCATTCCTCTGTTTAATTACCAGGATTCTGAGTTTTCAGGCTAAGAGATATATTCACGTTTTGATTATAAAGAACCAGCCCAAAAGAGCCCTCCTTTTCATTTTGCTGGAAATGCCACACAAACACAGCCGCGCGTGTTCGACTGTGCGAAACAGACAAGGGAAGCAAGGCTTACAAAGGAGCCCCGGTTAGTTATTATTTTTCTCTTTTTGAAAGAATTCCCAGCAAACGGGAACAAAGTTGTATCTGATTGTCGCTGGCACTGAGGCCATTCAGTGTGGGCTCCCGCTCCAGGTCCTGTCCCCAAGCCAGAGAAAAGCAAAGTTCAATTTCATTTCTTTTGTCATGTAAATCGTCAAAACCTAAAATAAAACCTGGCTGCACAGAAGCACAGTACTCCAGGGAGCCTTAGGCCGAGCCATTCCCAGCAGCCAGCCCTCAGGATGGATAAAGATCATGGTACCACTGACTCCTGTTGCGAAGTGCTGACGGCTTGGTGACGTGCTAAGAGCTGGGGGCTGGGCAGGGTGGTGTGGAGCAGGGCTGTGTAGAGCTGGGCTGGGCTGGACTGGGCTAGCCTGGGCTGGGCATGGTGGTGTGAGGCAGGGCTGTGCAGAGCCAGGTGGGGCTGGGCTGGGCTGGGCTGAAGCAGGGCTGTGCAGAGCCAGGCGGGGCTGGGCAGGGCAGTGCAGAGCTGGGCGGGGCTGGGCAGGGCAAGACTGAGACAGGGCTGGGCTGGGTGCTGGGCTGGGCTGGGCTGGGCTGGGCAGGGTAGGAAGGTGTGAGGCAGGGCTGGGCAGGGCAGGACGGTGTGAGGCAGGGCTGTGCAGAGCCGGGTGGGGCTGGGCTGGAGCAATCAGATAACAACTCCATTAAACCTTCAGTGTAAGAGCAGCATATCCTCCGGATGCTGTTGCCATGGCGTTCTCTCCATTCAGAAAGGCCACCTCTCGCCTGGTGTAGGACCTGGGCCAGGATGCCTGGAGCCTTACCCTGACAGCAGCGAGAGTGTGAACGTTCTCAAGCGTGGTTTTCTGCCTGCCCTTCTACCCTGCCCATGCAGTCTGAAGCCTAGGGTGGTTTTGCTGGGAGGAGCCTTGCAGTCCAGTGGCTCAGGTTTTGGACCGCTGCCTTCGACACTTTGGTGTTAAATATAGTGACTTCAGGAGCCGCCAACACCAGAAGGCAAAGGGGGGCTGGGTTTCGCATTTGGCATTCAGCAACATCCTTTTGGTGAGAATGGAGAAGAAAACAGCCAAGTTTTCTGCATCTCTAACAGTCAAGAGTGTGGGTAGAGCCCAGAGGTACTGGCACCATGAACAGCATTCCAGAGTGTTCCATGCCAGGTGTGGAGAAAGAGGTTTAGAGCAATTCATGTGCCCCAGTAATATGATTTGAACCTTCTGGATTATTGTACGCTAGTGAGGCAAGCTGGCATCCACACATTGGGCGGAAAAAAAAATCAATCCCAGCGTTCTACTCAGAAGCATTGCTTTTGCTTCAGAATCCTAACGTGCTTTGTGAGCGTTCACTGCAGATGCTCCCCCTTCCGCGGGAGAGTCAAGAGAATGAATGCCAAGTACTCGTCCCTCCTTCATCCGATGTCCTTTTCTGTGATAGCCGTCCCCACTTCTTCTCCGCCCTTCTTAGAGTGACGATAACAGCCAGAAGAAGCTACTCGCAGGATCCTCTGACCAGCCTACAGGCTACTCGGAGGCCGCTCTCTCTGTAACTTGAAGGCAGAGTAAAACCACGTGGTCTTGGAGCCAGATACGTGAGATCGACAAGGACCTGAGATGTGCTGGGTACCGTCCCTGGCATTGAGGAAGAGGGTTGGTTAAGACGCTGGCAAGGCGGGTGGCAGTGTACAGGCCAGCCTGAGCTGTCACAGAGGACACTGCACCACTGGAAGCTTTGGTTCCCCAACACGGGCCCAGGAGCTGTGGAGGAATCAGCAGCATGCCTTTCTAAGCAGAGCACACAGGGCCATGAGGCAAGCCGGAGACTGATCTCCCAGAGGAGACGACCAGGTCCCTGGCTCTTCGCTCCCCAGCTAGACAGTGCCACGGAGGAGGGTGTGATACAGAACAGAGGTTCCCAGGGCCAGTAAGTGGTCTCACTATACCACTTGAATAGTTAAGGCACTGGACTTCCACAAAACCGACTGTGGTTCGAGTCCCAGATCCGGCAGCTTGAAAATCATGCTGAATGTTGGAACCAGCAGTTAGCGTAATGGCTATGTCGCTGGACTCCCATGTAGTTGACCGTGGTTTGCGTCACGGACCCGGTGGCTTAAGCTCACGCTGGGTGCGTGTGCGTGCGTGCCCAAGATCCTGAGAGGAGAATGGAGGAGAAGGGATTGCGGCGTGGCCATCCCCCCGGGGGATGGATTTCTCACTTTTCTATCTCTGTCTGTCACCGCACGCGCCCTATAGCAAAGGCCTCTCAAAAAAAAAAAAAAATCATGCTGAATGCGTATGAGTGCATGCCCAAAGTCCTGAAAGGAGAATGGAGGAGAAGGGATCGTGGCATAACCGTCTCCCTGGGAGGTGTTTTCTCACTTTCCCCTCTCCCCCCCCCCGTCTTTCTCTCTCTGGTGAGTGTTTGTGCCCTATGACCAAAAAAAAAGAAAAAAGAAAAAAAAAAGAAATAGAACAGAAGCTCCCGGCCTTGGCTACATGTTAGACTCCCCCAGAGAGCTCCTCACAAGTATCCCTGCCCAGGGCTAGATGGCGGTGTACCATAAACCGCGATGGTCCGCCAGCCTGACTCACATGGGGAGGTCCTGGCTTCACCTCCAGAGACCCGAGCACACTGGGCACATGTGTTCCTGTGATCTGGGGCCGGTGAGACTGTGGGCACATCATGGTGTCAGGACCCTGTTGGGGGTGCTATCTCCTATGGGGAGCACTCTGTCATGGACAAAATACATAAATAAACTTTATTTTATTTCACTCTGTCGAGGGCAAAATAAACAAACTGTAAAAATTATTTTTTAAAAAATTACTGAGTCTGTCTGAGTCTCGCAGATGGCGTGGTGGTTGAGGCGCTGGGCTCCCACACGGTCTACCACGGTTTGAGTCCTAGACATGGCAGCTTGTGCATGTGTGCCCAAACTCCTGAGGAGAGAACGGAGGAGAAAGGACTGTGGCACGGCCATGCCCCTGGAAGTCGGGGGTGGTATCTCATTTTCCCTCCCTGTCTCTTTGTAACAAATGCATGTGCCCTATGGCAACAACCTAGAATAAATGCCTGCATTGGTCCTGCCCAGACCATTCAAGTGAGAACCTCTGGGGCCAGCGGCGCAGGGTGGGTATATGCTCCAGAAGTTCCCGGGTGGTTCTCATGGGCAGTCAGGGCTGGGAATCGCTCACTTCAAGTCCCTCCCCTTCTGACTGTGTTGCATAACTACCGTGTGCTGGCCCCTGGGACACAGTGAAAGGCAACACAGACCCAGCCCACCCTCACGGGGCTCACAGTCAGGTGACCCTGTGTCTAGCCCTGTCCCTGCCTGATGACCCGGAGCTCTTGGACCTTTCCTGCTTCTCCCAGGCCTGGGTCCTGTCAGATGAGGCTCCAGGCTCCAGTGACCTCCAGTCCCCACCACCTGTCCTCCAGCCAGCTGTTTGTTGGCCTATGCATACTTGTTTTCTTTTCTGGAAATTACTTTCCATTGTTGTAAAACACATGTGACAAAAAATTTACCACTCTAACTTTTTATGTGTTTTAATTAATTTTTTAAAGAGCTTTTTGCTATAGGGCACATGCACTCACCAGAGACACAGAAAAAGTGAGAAATCACTGCCCAGGGGGGATGGCCACACGACAGTCCCTTTGCCATTCTCCTCTTAGGATTTTTGGCATGCACACATATGCACCCAACATGAGTTTCAAGCTGCTGGGTCTGGGACTCGAACTGAGGTCAGCCATGTGAGAGTCCGGCACCATAACCACTACACCACCAGCTGGCCACTCCTTCTAACTTTGTGTTTTTTTTTTTTTGTTTTTTTTTTTGTTTTTTTGAGAGAGAATTTTGCTGTAAGGGCATGTGTGTTTACCAGAGACACAAAGAGAAACAGAAAGACAAAAAGCGAGAAATCACCCCCCAGGGGGGATGGCCATGCCACAGTTCCCTCTCCTCCATTCTCCTCTCAGGATTTTGGGCACTCACACACATGTGCCTGGTGTGAGTTTTATGCCGCTGGGTCTGGGACTCGAACTGCAGTCGACTACATGGGAGTCCAGTGACGTAACCATTACGCCATCTGTTGGGCCCTCTAACTATTCTTAAATGTTCAGTTCAGTGGCATTAAGTACATTCCCACCCTACATCTCCAGAACTCCTGCATTCTCTCCATACTGAAGCTCTGTACCCGTGAAACAATAGCTCCCCACCCCTGCAGCCTCTTTGACTGTTCCACTTACTTTCTCTATAAACGTGACTACTCTAGCTACTTGATAGAGTGATATTTGTCTTTTAGTTAATGGCTTATTTTACTTCATATAATGTCCTCAAGGTTCAGCCGTGATGTAGCATGTGACAAAATTTCCATCCTTTCATCCTTTTTTTTTTTTCTGAGAGAAGAGATTTTTTACTATAGGGCATATGTACTTGCCAGAGAGACAGAAAGCGAGAAATCACCCCCAGGGGGGATGGCCACGCTGCAATCCTTTCTCCTTCATTCTCCCCTTGGGATTTTGGGCACACGCACCAGGCGTGAATTTTAAGCCACCAGTTCTGGGACTTGAATTGCGGTCAACTACATTGGAGTCCATTATGCCATCTGCTGGTCCCAAATTTCCTTCCTTTTTAAGACTCAGTTATAGCACATTTTGTTTATCCATTCATCCATTGATAGACACTTGGGAGTTTCCACCTTTGGGCCATTGCAAATCATGCTGCTGTGAACACGAGTATAGGTCTCCTCAAGACCTTGCTTTTGATTCTTTGGGGCTATGCTCAGAAGTGAAATTGCTGGATGACAGGATAGTTCTGTGTTTAATATATTGAGGAACTGCCACATTGTTTTCCATAGTGGCTGTGTGTTTTACATTCCCACAACAGTACACAAGGGTTCCAATTTGTCTGCATTTTCACCAGTACTTGTTTTCTGTTTTTGTTGCTGTTTTTAAAACTTATTTCAATTTATTCTTATTATCTTCTAATTTGACCAGAGAGAGAGACAGAGAGAGAGAGGAAATATGAGAAAGCAAGCTCCCAGTTCCGGCACTCAAACCATAGTCAGCCATGTGGGTCTAGCACCTTAACTACCATGCCACCTGCTGGCCCCATTGCTGTTGTTTTTCAAACCAGGGTTTTGCTTTCATGAGGCTCCTCCCTTAACCTTCCAGATGGGACTGCAGACATGTGCCGCTGAGCTGGGCTGTGTTGCCCAGGCCAGCCTTGAGTCTGTGACCCTCCTGCCTCAGCCTCTCTGCGACACTGGGATGGCAGGTGCATGTCACTGCACCTGAACTTGAGGTTGGACTGGGAATCGAACTCGAGCTCCTACGTAGTCCCGGCCTGTAGAGCACAGCACCCTGGCAGCATGTTTTCGATAGTAACCGTCCTCATGGATGTGAGGTGTGGTTTGATTTGCACTCCCCATTTGCTCACTCATGGTAAGCGTCTTTGTACGTGCTCACTGCCATTAGTATATTTCTTTGGAGAAATGTCCGTTCAGATCGTTTCCCCATTTTTTAAATTGGGTAGCGTGGGTTTTTGTTGTCGTTGAGTTATAGGCGTTCTTTATATATTCTGGATATTGGCCCTTATTACACATATGACTTGCAAATTCTATCTTGCATTCTCCAGGTTGCATTTTCACAATGTTGATCGTATCCTTGGATGCACAGGCTTTTTTTTTGTTTGTTTTTTAAAGGTTTTTGCCATGAGGCGTGTGCACTCACCACAGAGAAAAAGAGAGAGAGAGAGAAAGTAGAACTCACCGCCCTGGAGGGGTGGCCACACCACAATACCTTCTCTCCTGTTTTCCTCCTGGGGTTTTGGGCATCATGCACATGCACCAGGTCTGACACTCGAAATGCAGCCAGCCATGCGGGAGGCCAGCACCCCGGCCACTGCGCTACCTGCCAGCCCCAAGATGCACGGGAGTTTTACATTTTAATGGAGTCCTTAAAAAAAAGTTGTTTTGCTTATAGGGTGTGTGTGTTCACCAGAGAGACAGAGAGACAGCAAGTGAGAAATCACCACCCCAGGGGGGATGGCCACACTGCAATTCCTTGGGATTTGGGGCACGCATGCACACATGCTTAGCGAGAGTTTCAAGTTGGAGGGTCCAGGACTCGAACCATGGTCGGCCATGTGGGAGTCTAGCGATATAACCATTACGCCATCTGCTGGTCCCTACATTTTTTCTGTTACCTGTGCTTTTGATGTCATACCCATGAAATCGTCGCCAGATTCAATTCAGGAAGATTGCCCCCTGTGTTTTCTTCTAGGAGTTTATAGCTTTAGCTCTTATACTTATGTCTTTGATCCATTTAGAGTTCATTTTTGTAAGGGTAGGGCTAAACTTTATTTTCTCCCAGTTTTCCCAGCACTGTTAAAAAAAACTGCCCTCCCCCACTGGTCAAGGGTCATTTTATGGATGAAATAAACAATCTCCACAGAGCACTTGACACTGTGCCTACAGCGGCTTGTCAACTGATGGTCCCTTCTCCTTACTTTTTATCCAAGGTGTAATTTCAAACTACCATAGCTGATGTTTAAAATTACTTATTTAATTTTTTATTTTGAAAATCAAATACCTATGTGGTGTTGGGAACCAGCAGTTAGCGTAATGGCTATGTCGCTGGACTCCCACGTAGTCGACTGC
>NW_006198617.1:1896484-1898436 GCF_000334495.1 Tupaia belangeri chinensis | reverse complement strand
AAAAAAAAAAAAAAAAAGTCCCTCTGTGGTGCTGAGTGTGTGCCAGGCCCTACTGTGAAGTGTTTTACACATACCCACCCCTCCTCTGTGGGGTGGGTGCTATTGTTTTCATTAGGTTTGGCGTCTAGAGGCTAAGTCCTTTGCCCGAGGTCAGACGACTAGTAAGTGGTGGGGCCTGTATTTAACGTGGGTAACTTGACTTCAGAATCTGTGGGCAGAGGAACAACATCCTGGTGTTTAGGGTGATTTTGGTGGCCTCTCCTAGGCATTTCCTTCTTTTTTTAAAAAGAATCATTTGTTCAAATTTATTTATTATCATTATATGATATTTTAAGAATAATTTTATTTATTACTATTATTATTATTATTATTATTATTATTATTATTTAATTTGACCAGAAAGAGAGAAAGAGAGAGAGAGAAAGCAAGCAGCCAGGTCTGGTACTTGAACTGTAATTGGCCATGTGGGAGTCCAGCACTTTAATCAACATGCCACCTGCCAGCCCCATTATTATTATCCTTTAATTTGCTATAAGGCATATGCACTCACAAAAGAGAGACAGAGAGAGAGAAAGAGAGATTGAAAGTGAGAAACCTAGCCACCAGTTCCAGGACTCAACCACAGTCAGCCACGTGGGAGTCGAGCACCTTCACCACCACGCCACCTGCTGGCCCCTCTCCTAAACTGTTCCGTTGGAGTTTGGGGAGTGAAGGGCTCTGTGGCCACACCAGCCCTGGGCTCTGTTGGCTCCGCCCTCCTGCTTGGGAGGACAGTGTGGTGGTTCCGATTTCTGCCCCCTTGTTCTGGGAGAAATGTAAACCAGTGTTCTCTCTGATTTCACAGAAAAAGCCACAGACGGCTCCCTGCAGAGTGAGGACTGGACGCTGAACATGGAGGTCTGCGACATCATCAATGAGACGGAGGAAGGGTATGTGGCGCCTTCACCCCTGTGGGGTCCCGCTCAGCTCCCGTGGGCGGAGGGGCCATCCCAGACCCTGTCAGGCTCAGTGCTAGCCAGTTCGACTGTTTGTTCTGCTTGCAGCCGGTTCGCTCTGGCATTTAATAAGCTGACACTCTTAATGATTTGTCCTTTTCCGTTCATCCCTCCCTCCTCTTTGCCAAGGGCAGTGCTGGAGTTAGAGCAGTGATGGTCTCTTTTAATCACAAGTGGAAATGAAGCTGCTTGGTGACTTAGTCCCCAGTGGCCATTACTCTCTGCAGCTACATTGTCACCTCCTCCCTGGTCCCTGCCTCTCCTCTGCAGATGTGGGGCTGTGCCTGCCCTGGTTTATTGGACATGAGCCCAGGAGTCAGCGAGTGTCCATGGAGGGAGGCCCAGGGCATGGGTCAGGCAAGGCAGGGAGTGAGAGGGGGACACGCACACACCGAGCGGCCTCGTGCTTCGGGCATGGCTGGACTGAGCCCGCACTGCTCCTGCACTCCCGGCTCTGACCTTGCTGCTGTTGCCGGCCGTGTCCCTGTGTATTCTGGAGCCACACTCTGTGTGTCTTCCACGTCGGGCTGTATTCAGCCCTCTGTCCCCATGAGCACCTGCTGCGCTGTCACCATGGCCTCTTAAACCAGCTCTAGAGTAACAAGGCAAGCACTGGGCTCAGGCAGGCCTGGGCTTGCATCTCGTGCTGTCACCTCTCGCCATTATGGACTGTGGATTGGCCTCAGCCTGGCCCTGGTTTCATTCAACAGGTATCGACCGAATGGCTACCTTGTGTCGGGCCCTGCTGTACATACTGAGGTCACAGCAGTGAGCAGGACAGACTCCTTCCCCTGGGGTAGTTGCCAGTTCAGAGAGAGGAGGCAGGCCACCACACTGAAATTAAAACATATCCCTAATCAGGTGGGAAGACTAAGGATGGGAGATGGGGCGAGAGGGGCCAGGAATTGTCCTTTTATTTATTTATTTATTTATTTATTTATTTATTTATTGAGAGGC
>NW_006198617.1:1879831-1896448 GCF_000334495.1 Tupaia belangeri chinensis | reverse complement strand
AGACAGAGAGACAGAAAGTGAGAAATCACCCCCCAGGGGGGATGGCCACGCCACAATCCCTTCTCCTCTATTCTCCTCTCGGGATCTTGGGCACACACGCACACGCGCCGGCAAGAGTTTGAGCCACCGGGTCTGGGACGCAAACCGCGGTTGACTACGTGGGAGTCCAGTGACATAGCCATTACGCTAACTGCTGGTCCCAGAATTGTCCATTTTAAATAGAGTGATCAGGAAAATCTTCCTGGGAAGGTGAAATTGATCCAAGACCTGAAGGTGAGGAGGGAGTGAGGCGCAAGGATTACACAAGGGAAGAGCTGTCAAGGCAGAGGGAACAGCGAGCACAGAAGCCCTGACACAGAGGGTGTCTCGTGTGTGTGAGGAAGAGCAAGGCGCCTAGTGGGTGAGAGTGATGCAGAACGGAGGTGCCTGGAGACGAGGGTGAGGTCCAGACATAAGAGCCCTGTAGGCACCAAGGTGACTCTGGCCTGGCCTTCAGCTAAGAGATGTGAGCAGAGAAGTGGGGCGGGCCGACTTTCATTGTAAAAGTCTATCTTTATTTACATATGTATTCTAGAGAGAGAGAGAGAGAGAGAGAGCGAGAGCGAGAGAAGCACCCCTAATACGGTCTCCCCCTGTGACCCACCCCGGTCAGCCTGGATCATGGCCTGTGTATGCACGAGCCCGATGTGCTCAAAAGTCCCAGACCCAAACCCTGGACCTTTCCCTGGTGGGTCCAGGGCATTACCACTGACAGCGGGGGAGGGAGGGAGCATGGCTTCATTCTGAATATATTTAGGAGGTAGAATGGACTTCGCTGATGTGGGACGTGGCCGAAGAGGCAAGGGTCATTCCAGAGTTTGGGACCTGCATAGCCACGGGAAGGGGCTCCTGTGTCCTGAGGTGGAGTGGGCCGGGCAGCGAAGATCAAGAACGGGTCTACACTCCTGGGAGAGGCTGACGGTGAGACTGCGCAGTGCTGTGGAGTGGGGGCGGTGGCCTGTGCTGGACTTCATGTGGCTCTTCGGTGAAACGGGGCGTATTTTCTCGGCTAAGTCCAGGTGATCGGCTCTGCTGCACACAGTGTGACTCACAGATAGCTGAGGGGCCCACACCCTCTGTCCATGATCACGAGGCTCGCTAGAGCTGCCTTCGCTCTCATGCCCACTCAGGTGCTGCTCATTCCACCCAGCCGTGTTTACTGACCCCCATGGCGGAGGTGGGGCAGCTCCAGGTTGCCAGGGTGAATGCCAGCCTGTCTTGAAGGCTCCTGCTGCCTGTGAGGACTGGCCATGACTGAGGCCCGTACCTGCTGCCACAGGCTCAGAGGGAGAGGCAGGTGCAGATGCTTCCTGGGGAGGCTTTGGGCTAGGTCTCCCAGGCTGGCAGGAAGAGAAGTGTGCCCCTTTTCTAAGGGTGGCCTCAGAAGGGCCAGTGCATTGAGGATACGAGTGTTGTGGGGTGAACAGAATTCTGGAACCGGGCTGGTGAGGCAGTCCAGGGCTGGCAGGTCACTCTGGAGTCCGTGCCTTACCCTCAGGGAGCCACCCACTCTCGCCCCGTCCCTGCCACCCAGGGCCGAGTTCTGCAAGCCGCTCCCTTGCCAACAACAAGCATTCAGGGCCGTCTCAGGCTCTTAGGACGAGGCCCTCACCAGTCTGGCCCCTCTGCAGCTCTGCTGTGGGCCCGTCAGCCCCGCTGGTCTTTGAGCTCCTCGGGTCGTCTGTGTTCCTGTACCCCGTTTGGACGTGTCCCCAATCTGAGCAGCGCACCAATATGTTTGCAGTCCTTACCTTCCAGTGAACTGTGCAAACACCTGCACAGCTTGCGGGCCTGAAGCCCAGGAGCCCAGGAGCCTCCTCACTCTGAAGGAGCTGAAACTTCCTTTCCTTCTGCCAGGGCTGCTTAGCTTCTTCAAGTCCTCAGCTCACAAGGAGGGCTGGTCATGCCTCCTCCTAACGTGACCCAAGCTCCTAACCCTAGGTTTGTTCCATATTTATTTACTTTATCCAGGAGGTGGGGGGAGGGAGATAGAAAGGGACCACCCCCAACAGGGTCTTGACACTGATTGTCCCCAGCCTCTCAGCGACAGCCGGCCTGGGCTGCGCGTGGGGGCCTGATATGCACGGGGAAGTATCTCGATGTGAACCTGGAGCCTCCCCGTGGGGGTCAGCCTTGCAGAGTGCTGCTTTCACTGCCGTGCCACCTGGTGATACCCCTCACGCCTCGCTCTTGCTCGGTCACCCATCATTCACTGAACCTCAGTTTGAATCCCCTCTTCCCCAGCCCCGTCTGGATAAGTCCCCCTGGTGCGGAGTCATGATGCCTCTGTCACTCTTGTGCTCGTCGGTGTAAAGTGGTGTGTCCTGGGCAGACAGCAGGGCAGCGACATGACGCTCTGCCAGGCCGACATGACAGGGCCCAAGTTTGCATCCAGGGGCCTCCCTGAGTGTTCCAGGCGTGGCCGTGCCCATGGTCCGCGTCTGCCTGGGATTAGGGTGGATCATGGATTCAGAACCCTGTGGGGTATCTGTCTCTCCCTTCCTCTTTCTCTCTCTACCTCGTTCATGGAAGAAGTAAATAAATGGATTTAATTTTCTGTCTAGTAAAATGGTATGTGTGTGAATGCCCGCCGTGCCCCCGCCCCCGCCCCCGCAGACAGTGAGTGCTATGCGGGCAGCCTCCATCCCCACCCCCGTCATCTGATCCCAGCGCCTAGCTCGGCATGCGCGTAATTGGCTTGTGATAAATATTTGTTCAATACGGGAATAAGCGAAGTCCCCAGGCACTCGCAGTGTGCTGTGAGTGCAGGCGTGTAAACACGAGCATGACACGCGTGACGGGCTCCAGGAGAGGAGCTATATATAGCTACAGAGAGACAAGCGCAGCAGCAGTGGCCGCCTTGGGGCTGTCAGCGGAAAGGCTTCTTGGAGGAGGTGACACCAGACCGAGTCTTACAGGATGCTGGGGCATCAGCCAGGCAAGGCAGATGGATGACAGAAGAGGAAGGTGGACACCCCCAGGCTGGAGGGCTGTATGTGTAGCATCTGCATGGGAAGCTTGGTGTGGGGGTGGGGGCAGTGGAGATGGGGTGCCTGGGAGCTGTCTTTCTGTGCTGGAATCCCAGGTTAGCACCCATCTGTGCATGACCCTAGGTGAATGATTTCACCTCCCTGTGTCTGCTTCCTCCTCTAACAAGCAGGGTTAGAGCAGTACTGATCTCCAGGGCTGTTGTCAGACTTAAAGAAGAAAATATACACTCTCTGGCTGTATGCATGTATGTGAGCTCTTCACAAAGTTCATGGATGGGACCAGCACTTAGTGTAATGGCTATATCGCTGGACTCCCACATAGTCGACCGCGGTTTGAGTCCTGGACCTGGCGGCTTAAACTCACACCGGGTGCGTGTGCATGCGTGCCCAAGATCCCGAGAGGAGGATGGAGGAGAAGGGATTGCGGCATAGCCATCCCCCCTGGGGGGTGATTTCTCGCTTTCTGTCTCTCTGTCTCTGTCTTTCCGGCAAGGGCAGGTGCCCTATATCAAAAACCTCTCCAAAAAAAAAAGTTTGTGGAAGGGCCAGCAGGTGGCATGGTGGTTAAGGCAGCTGGATCCCACACGGCCAGCTGTTTGATTCAAGTCCCAGATCCAGCAGCTTGCAAAACACACCAGGCACATGTGTGTGCATGCCCGAAAGTCCGAGAGGAGGATGGAGAAGTGATTGTGGTGTGGTCACCCCTCTCTCCCAGGGGTTCTTTCTCATTTTCTCTCTCTCTGTTTTTCTCCTGCAAGCACACATGCCCAGCAGCAAAAAAAGAAAAAAAAAAAGTTGATGGAAATGTGTATTATGAAAAATGATGCATGGGTTTTAATTTTTTATGCTCCAAAGTATGCTCCAGGCATGTATTTTAACTGCATTCTCCATGAACTTTCTCAGGCCCTTGCGGCACCCTTGTATCTGTTGTGTGTGGGTGTGCTGGTGGGTGTGCTGTCTCCCCTTGGAAGGCGTCCACTGCCCGTGACTTTCGTCACCACTTTTATTTGGTCTTTGGGGGTGATCTCTGTGGGTTCACTGCCCTTACCCTGCATGCTGTTCTCTGGGCACTTACCTGAGAATGTGCCAGGCCCCAGGTCCAGCCCTCACCTGCAACATCTCATACAGTTCCCCTACACACTCCCCAGTCCCAAACACAGCCCTGTAAAGTAGGGGCTGCCTGGCCTAATACTGGGCCGCCTGGGGACTGAGGCCCAGCGTGTTTCAGCCCCTTACCGAGGACCTCACAGCCCAGGTGGAGGCACAGGCAGGGGCAAGCCCAGCCTGCCTGCCCCAGCCCCTGTAGCCTTGCCTGCACTTCCTGCGCTATGCAGCGCTTGGGCCCCAGGAGGCTGTGGTCCTGGTGGGACGGATGTGAACGCCCCACTGGCCTCTCCCTGCACCTTCCCAAATGTCCTAGGGTGAGGTTGCACTCAGCCTACGGTGTGCTAGAACCTAAGGCCTCATGTGCAGCCCCTCAGCCCTTAACCAGGACTTCTGGCCGAATATCCCACCCGTTTTTCAGGCCTCCCCCTAAACCTTCCTAATTAGAGCACAAGCATGTGGATTTGGGAATCGCTCCCCAGATAATTCTGATATGTGGCTCAGATGAGAATCCACTGACCTGGTTGTTTTCATGACCGGCTGGATCTTCCCCAGTCCTGAATCTGTTTATGCTCCAGCCTCTAGCTAAGGAGCACAGAGGAAGAACTGTTAAATGCAGCCAAGCGAGAGGGGTCTGGGGTCAGGGTGATGGAGGCGGGGCAGCCTGTCCTCCTGGGGAGTAATGAGAACCTTCTCAGACAGCAGTTCTGGAGCCGAAGGACAAAGAGGCTTAAAAACCGTGGCCGGAGGCATAACAGGCTGCTTGTTCAGGGACCAGGGAAGAGTTCAGTGAGACTGGAAGGAAGGGCTCCTGTGAGTCTGCGGCTGGAGGAGGTTCCCAAGAGACTGACCCAAAGGCCAGACCCTGAGCCCTGGGGACTGCCCTGAAGGACTGACCTCTGCTGAAAGCCACAGGGTTTGGTGTGACCGCACACGTGCCACCATTCCCTACGCTCCTGCTCCATCGTGGCTCTTGACTCCTCTCCCTTCTCCCCATTTCTAGCTTCCTGCTGTTTAATCTGCTGCAGCTCCTCGAAACTTTGCAACTCCTCTGACATGGCTTTGATCCTCCTCTCTGAAGCTTCTCCCCGGGAGAGAGAGATAAATACTTGCTTTTGTGCTCACCCAGTCACTCTCAGGCGTGCTTCTCACACCCTGTGGATATGGTTTCATTTTCCGTCTAACCCAGAAGCCTGCTGACTGTCTCACTTCCCACCCCAGAGAGCTCCGAGAGTGCTGGGGCTCAGCAACCAGAAATGATTGCAGGAACCAACAGGTGGCGTAGTGGTTAAGGCACTGGACTCCCACATGGTCAACCATGGTTCAAGTCTCTGAACCGGTGACTTAAAACTCATGCCAACATGGGAACCAGCAGTTAGCGTAATGGCTATGTCGCTGGACTCCCACGTAGTCGACCGCGGTTCGTGTCCCGGACCCGGTGGCTTAAATCTCACGCCGGGCGCGTGTGCGTGCGTGCCCAAGATCCCGAGAGGAGAATGGAGGAGAAGGGATTGCGGCGTGACCATCCCCCCTGGGGGGTGATTTCTCGCTTTCTGTCTCTATGTCTCTCTCTGTCTGTCTGGCGAGCGCACGCGCCCTATAGCGAAAACCTCTCCAAAAAAAGAAAAAAAAAAAAAAAAAAAAAACTCATGCCAACACGTGTGCATGCATTCCCCAAATCTTGAGTGGAGACTAAAGGAGAAGGGATTGTGGCATGGTCATCCTCCCTTGAGGGTGATTTCTCTCTGTCTGTCTTTCTGGTGAACACACATCCCCTAAAGCAAAAATTTCTATTAAAAAAAAAATGGTGATTGCAGTGGTCATTGGTTGAGACCATGCCCATTTGTCTGCTTCGGAAATTCAAGAGGAGAGGGAAGAGCCTGGCTGAGAGAGGCGGCAGCCGGCTCGGGATAGCCGTGATCTGGTAGACCTTGGAGAGGAAATGGGCCTGTGCCCCTGGCTGGTAGCCATTGCCTTTCAGCAGCTGGGTCGCCAACTTGCAGAGGTCAGCACCCTGCTGGGAACGGCAGCTGCACTCACACACTCAGGGGGCTCGATCCCAGAGAGCCTGGTCCCATCAGCCGTTGCCTCGGGAGCCACGAATTGCTGCAGGGCCACTGTGCTTCAGGCTGGAAATGGGAAAGGGTGACTGGGCGGGGGGACTTGTCTTCCAGAAGCCTGGCTTGCCTTGCTCCTGTGCCTTCTCTCTCGGTTAGGCTGATCAGCAGAGCATCCACCCTCCCTGACTTCCTCACACACACAGGAAGGGGCCTTTCCATTCGGCAAGTGGTAAACGTAAGTGTTTTACAACTATGGGACTACGAGGGTCTTGACTTACAAGACCTTGGCCTAGGAAAGACCAAGGTTAGAACACACTGATGGGTGGAGGGCTAGAGCGCACCTGCGAGAGCCACGCAGCTGGACTGGGTATCCCCAGGGCACAGAGTGACAGAGCTCGGGGGGCAGGCCCTTGCCAGGGCAGCTCTTAGCCCCATCCTTTGCTGAGTCCTGGGCTAGGATAAATTAAGTACATGTTAGACACAGACCTGCATGGAAGGACTTGGAGGGCAGGCTGGGGACCTAACTCTCGGGTATATGAACCTAAGAGAAGGCGGGGGAAAGTAAGTGAGAACGGAGCCGTATTCGGGCAGCATGTGAGGATGATTGCCCAATATGCGGCATCCAAGAAGTCTTGAATAACGCGTGCTGAGGTCCTATGGTTTTCAGGGTAATTGGAAAAGCAAAAAGTTGCAAATGGGGAGGGAAATTAATAAAAATCTTCTGTTGGTCAAAAGTTTTAACAAGGTTCCATGCAGAGCAGTGGTTGGCTGAACACTACAGTAGGGAGGGGAAAGATGTCACAGCTGTTTGGGGACAGCTTGCGAGCTGATACGGTAAAGTAGTTTAGAGGGAGGAAGATGGACTTCATAGGTGGCGGTGAGTAGGTGTTGCCTGGGAGCACGGTGGGCGTGGGAGGCGGGCAGGAGTCCCTGACACACCGTGTCCAGGGGAGCTGGCCTTCTTCGGTCTCCCTTCCTGCTGGGTGCACTGACTAAAGCCCAGGGAGGACTGAAGGCAGCTGTTCCTTGCGGGTTTAAGTCTACAGGCTGATAGCGCAAGACTGGAGCCAAGTCGCAGGGCAGCCACCTTCAGGGCCTGTGTCCGTTTCCCCAGCTGCTTCTCAGGCCCATTCTGGGACAGAAAGCTCTTTAAATTTTTCCCCCATTGGTGTGATAGGAGAGGACTTCCAAAAATTAATAGAAAAATTAAAGTATGAGTTTATATTTTTAATTAATTTATTTTATATTACATTTAGTCACATATATTTTTAGAGTGAATAGCGTTTCTTTTTTCAGCACAATTGCCATGTATGTCAATCAAGATAAAGCCCTTACTATACACATCAGCAGCAGCAAATAGCTTTTCAGGTTTTGGTCAATGAAACACACTTTTTTTTTTCTTTTTCCCCTGTTCCCCTCCCTCTCTGTCCTTACTGTCTCCAGTATCTGTCATTGCTCTTCCTGCTACTATACCTTCCAAACGTTTGGTTTTCACCGTACAGCGCAGATAACCCGTATATACTGAGCGGTGACATACGAAGTCTCTCTCAGTCTGGCTTGATTCACTGAGCATTAATTCTTCCATATTGGTCCACCTTGTATCGAATGGCAGGGCTTCATTATTTTATTACGGCTGACTAGTATTCCACAGAGTACACACGCCACAGTTTTCAACCCAGTCATCTCTTTTTGGACATTTGGCTTAATTCCATGTCCTAGTGATTATAATAATGCTGCAATAAACATGCACACGTATTTTTCTGACTGAGGGTTTTTCTATTCTTTAGATAAATACCTCAGAGTGGAATGACTGGGCTGTACGGTAGTTCTATTTGTAGGTTTCTGAGGAATCTCCATATCATTCTCCGAAGTGGCTGTACTAATTTACATGCCCACCTACAGTGTAGGAGAGTTCCCTTTTCACCACATCCTCACCAGCACTTGTCATTATTTCTTTTCTTAATTTTAGCCATTCTGACGGGTTTAGTGGCATCTCATCGTGGTTTTGATTTGCGTTTCCCTTATGATAAGAGATGTCAAGCATGTTTTCATACGCTTTTGGGCCGTTCATATGTCTTCTTCAGAGAATTGTCTATTCAGCTAATTTTCTCATCTTTTAATTGAATTGATTTTTTTGTGTGTGGGTAAGCTGTGTATGAGTTATCAGTCCCTTATCTGAGGTATAGTCTGCAGATATATTCTCCCACTCCAAGGGTTGGCTTCTCACTCTACTTATTGTTTCTTGGGCTGTGTAGAAGCTTCTGAGCCTAATATAGTCCCATTTGTCCATTTTTAGGACTATTGCCTGTGCTTTGGAGAATTGAATTGATTTTTTTGTGTGTGGGTAAGCTGTGTATGAGTTATCAGTCCCTTATCTGAGGTATAGTCTGCAGATATATTCTCCCACTCCAAGGGTTGGCTTCTCACTCTACTTATTGTTTCTTGGGCTGTGTAGAAGCTTCTGAGCCTAATATAGTCCCATTTGTCCATTTTTAGGACTATTGCCTGTGCTTTGGAGAGCTTCTTTAAGAAGTCTTTGCCTACTCCAAGGTCTCCAACAGTTTTTCCTGTGTTTTCCACCAGTTTTTTTTTTTTTTTTAAGAATTATTTAATTTAATTTTTTTTTTTTTTAATAGAGAGAGAGATAGAGAAAGTGAGAAAGCAAGCCACCAGGTCCGGGACTCAAACCATGGTCAGCCATAGTGGGAGTCCAGGATCCCAGCCACTGTACCACCTGCCAGCGCCTCCACCAGTATTTTTATAGTTTGAGGTTTTATGTTTAGATCCTCAATCCATTTTGAGTTAATTTTTGTTAGTGGTGAGAAGTAAGGATCTAGTTTCAGTCTTCTACAGGTGGATATCCAGTTCTTGCAGTGCCATTTGCTAAAGAGATTTTCTTTTTCCCACTGGATTGTCTTATGCCCTTTGTCAAAGATCAGTTGGCTGTATATTTTGGGGTTTATCTGGGAGTTCTCAATTCTGTTCCACTGGTCTACCTGTCTGTTTTTGTGCCTATACCATGCTGTTTTAATTATCATGGCTTTGTAATATGCTTTGAGATTAGGAAGTGAGATGCCTCCTACTTTATTACCCTTGCAGAGTATTACTTTGGTAATATGTGGCCTTTTATGCTTCCAGACAAATTTTACGATTTTTTTTTTCTATTTCTGTGAGGAATATCTCCTCCGGTAGATCGATGGGGATTGCATTGAATTTGTAGATTAATTTGGGTGCGATTGTCATCTTGATTATATTAATTCTTATAATCCAGGAATATAGGACTTTTTTCACTTTTTTGTATAATTTTTACTTAACTTTTCTAGTGTTTAAAGAGATTTCCTTATAGAGATCTTTGACGTCTTTGATAAGGTTTATTCCTAGATGTCTTAATTGGTTTTGTGGTTATGGTAGATGGGATTTCTTCAGTTCTGTCTCAGCTTGTTCATTGTTGGTAGGTTAAAATGCTGTAGGTCTCTGTACATTGATTTTGTATCCTGCCACTTTATATATTTGTTTATCACTTCTGGGAGTTTATTCATGGTTTTTTTTGTTTGTTTGTTTGTTATTTTTACATACAGCATCATATCATCTGCAGAGACAATTTCACTTCTCCTTTTTCTGTTTGGATGCCTTTTATGTGACTCTCTTGTCAAATTGCACTGACTAGAACTTCCAGCACTATGTCAAAAAAAAGTGGAGAAAGTGGGCAGCCTTGTGTTGTTTCAGTTTTTAGTGGAAAGGCTTTCAGCTTTTCCTCATTCAGTATGATTTTAGCTGTGGGTTTTTTATAGATGGCTTTTATTGTGTTAAGGGAAATGCTTTCTATGCCAGTTTTGCTGAGTCTTAATCATGAAAGGATGCTGTATTTTATCAAATGCTTTTTCTGCATCAACTGAAATTATCATATGGTTTTTCTCTTTCCTTTTGTTTTCTTTTTTTAAGTAATTTTTATTTAATTTTATTTATTTATTTATTTTTAATATGACCAGAGAGGGAGAGAGAAAGTGAAAAAGCAACCTGCTGGGTCCAGGACTTGAACCATGGTTTGCCATGTGGGATACAGTGCCCTTAACCACCACGTCACCTACTGACTGCTATCTTTCCTTTTGTTAATGTGATGTATTAATTATAATATAAAATGTAATATTATTGTTTTGTGTACGTTGAACCATCCTTGCATCCCTGGAATAAATCCTACTTGGTCACGTTGTATAACCTTTATAATATGTTGTTGAATATAATTTGCTAGTATCTTTTTTTTGGGGGGGAGAAGTTTTTGCTATAGGGTACATGCGCTCGCCAGAATGACAGAGAGAGAGAAAGCAAGAAATCACCTCCCAGGGGGATGGCCACGCCGCAATCCCTTCTCCTCCATTCTCCTCTTTGAATCTTGGGCACGCACGCACACGACTCTGGTTTAGGTTTAAGCCACTGGGTCCGGGACTCCAGCCGCAGTGGACTACATGGGAATTCAGCGACATAACCATTACGCTAACTGCTGGTCCCAATTTGCTAGTCTCTTGTTGAGAATTTTCACATCCGTATTCATCAGGGATATGGGTCTGAAGTTTTGGGGTTTTTTGTCACGTCCTTGTTTAGTTTTGGAATTAAGATGATGGAGGCCATTGAATGAATTTGGGAGGTTTCCTTCCTTTTGAATTTTTAGAAATAGTTTAAGAAGACTTGAGGTTAGTTCTCCCTTAAAAGTTTATAGGATTCGGGGAACCAGCAGTTAGCGTAATGGCTATGTCGCTGGACTCCCACGTAGTCAACCGTGGTTCGCGTCCCGGACCCGGTGGCTTAAAACTCACTCCGGGCGCGTGTGCGTGCGTGCCCAAGATCCCGAGAGGAGAATGGAGGAGAAGGGATTGCGGCATGACCATCCCCCCTGGGGGGTGATTTCTCACTTTCTGTCTCTATGTCTCTCTCTGTCTGTCTGGCGAGCGCACGCGCCCTATAGCGAAAATCTCTCCAAAAAAAAGAAAAAAATTGTAGAATTCAGAAGTAAAGCCATTGGGACCTGGGCTCTTCCTTGTTGGGAGACTATTACTGATTCAATCTCATGGCTTGTTAAGGGTGTATTCGGACTTCCTATTTCTTCCTAGTTCAATCTGGGTAAGTTATACGTGTCCAAAAACTTGTGCTTCTCCTCTCGATTTTCTTGTTTGTTGGCATACGGGCGCTCCTTGTACTCTGTTGACATTTTGCATTTCTGTTACATCCGCTGCGATAACGCCTGTCTCCTTGCCGATTTGATTTATCGGGTTCCTTTCTCTCTTCTTGCGTAATCTAGCTAACGGTGTGTCAATTTTGTTTATCTTCTCAAAGAACCAGCTTTTGGTTTTGTTTACTTTCTGTGTAGTTCTTTTATTCTCTATTTCGTTATTTCTGCTCGAATCTTTATTATTTCTTTTCTCTGGAATTTGTTCGAGTTGTTTGTTGTTGTTTTTCAAGTTCCCTAAGTTGTGCCATTAGGTTATTTGCCACCTTTCTGCCTTTTTTCTTTTGGGCACTAATTGCTATGCGCCTCCCTCTTAGAACTGCTTTTGCTGTGTCCCACAGATTATAAACATGTGTTTATTCATTATTATTGGTTTCTATGAACCTTTTGATTTCAGTCTTAATTTCTTCTGTTGTCATAAAGTCGTTTAGGAGGAGGTTGTTTAGTTTCCATGTGTTTGTGAATTTTTGAGGGCTCTTTCTGTAGTTGATTTCAAGTTTGCATCGTGGTCAGAAAAGATGCTAGATATAGTTTCTATACCTTTGAATTTGTAAAGGCGTGTTTTGTGCTCTATCATGTGGCCAGTCTTCCAAAGCGTTCCATGTGGGGGTGAGAAAAATGTATATTTTGTGGTAGTTGGGGGAAATTCTCTATAGAGATGTCTGTCAAGTCCGTTTCATGTATGGTATCATTTAGATCTTATAGCTCTTTATTTTTTGTCTAGATGATCTGTCTGGAAGAGTCAGTGGGATGCTGGGATCCCCTACAATTACTGTGTTGCAGTCTGTCTCCCCCGTGAGATCTAGCGGTCTCTCTCTGACGTAGTTAGGTGCTCCCGTGTTGGATGCGTAGATGTTGACAAGTGTTCTGTCTTCTTGGTGAGCAAGCTCTTTTAGCACTGTATGTCCTTCTTTGTCTCTTCTGACATCTTTCATCTTAAAGTCCACTCTGTCTGATATCAGTATCACTACTACTCCAGCCTTTTTTTGGTTTCCACTTGCACGGGATATCTTCTTCTAGCCCTCCACTTTCAGTCTTTGTATGTCCTTATCGGTGTGGTGTGGTTCTTGTAAGCAGCATATGGATGGCTTCTGCTTTTATATCTGTTCAGCCAGTCTTTGTCCTTTTTTTCTTGTTTTTTAAGAGAGATTTTTTTTTTTTTTGCTGTAGAGTGCAGGTGCTTGCTGGAGACACAGAGAGACAGAGAGACAGAAAGCGAGAAATCACCCCTGCTAGAGGAGATGACCGCACTGCAGCCCCTTCTCCTCTCAGGATTTTGGGCACACACGCACATGTGCCTGCTATGAGTTTAAGCCACCGGGTTGAACTGTAGTCGACTATGTGGGAGTCCAGTGATATAACCATTACACCATCCCCTGGGCCCGCCAGGCTTTTTTTTTTTTTTTTTTTTAATGATTAGTAGAAGACTTATTTAAGTAAGAATACATACAGTCATCATTGCCAAAGTTAGCATGTGATGTTAAATGTTCGATCCAATTTTCCTTCCTGGATAAGTTTTTCTTCTGTATCCCTGTGCTTTTTGAAAACATAATACCAGAGGAAGAGGGCCCAAGTCCAAGCAGAGCTCCTAAGAGGGTCTGAAATTGGGATAGATATTTGCTGATCTTGCATGGGTCCAACGAGTCAAGGCAGGATCTTCCATGAGCCCTCGGCAGTTGGGGTCGTTGTACTGAAGCAGATACCCCCATTTAAGCCGGGATCTTATGGCCAACTGCTCGGCTTGTGCCTGCCGGGTTCCTTTAGTGGAAGAATTGATTCCGTGAATTTTCAAGGTTATTATTGATATTTGCAGATTTATCCCTTTCATTTTGTTAGCCATTTTCTCAGTTGTTTTTTGTCCTCCTATTTCTGTTCATCTCTCTAGTTAACCCGATACAGCACTCCCCTCAGTACTTCCTGTAGAGCTGGTCTGTTACTGGTGAATCCGTTCAGTGTTTGTTTATCTGAGAACACTTTTACTTGCTCTTCCCATTTGAAGGACAGTCTTGCTGGATATAGCATTCTTGGTTGAAATAGTTTTCCTTTTAATGTTTTAAACACGTCTTCCCGTCTCTTCGTAGCCTGCATTGTTTCAGTTGAGAAGTCCCACATTAGCCTAATGAGGTCGTCTTTATAAGGAACTTGACGTCTCTCCCTTACCATTTTTAGAACATTGTCTTTGTCCTTAATTTTTACCAATCTGGATATGATGTGCCGGGGGGAGGATCTTTTTGTGTTGATTCTATTGAGGGGGGTCCTTTTTATTTCTTGGGTCTGAATTTCTCCATGTTTTTCTATATTTTGAAAATTTTCAGTGGCTGGCTTGCCACATGGCCAGCCATAGGTTTTTTTTTTTTTTTTTAAAAATTTTTTTATTTTTTTTTTTTTTTTTTTTTTTTTTTTTTTTTTTTTTTTAATTTGACCACAGAAAGACAAAGATGAGAAAGCAAGCCACCAGGTCCAGGACTCAAACCGTAGTCAGCCATGTGGGAGTGTCCAGCACCTTAACCACCATGCAACCCGCTGGTCCCCCAGACAGTATTTCATGAAAGAGGTTTTCCCTATCTTTAGCAGATTCTTCACCTTCTGGAATACCCATTATATGGATATTTTAATGTTTCATGGTGTTTAGAACTTCCTGTATGTTGTCCTTGTGGTTTTTCTTTTTTGGTTATCTTTCTCTTCTTTTTGGTGATTTGGTCTATGCTGGAGATTTTGTCTTCGAGGTCAGAAATTCTTTCTTCTGCATAGTCCAATCTGCTGCTAATACTTTCTAGGAAGATTTTAATTTATTGTATTGTATTCATCAGTTCCAGAAGTTCTGTCTGATTTTTTTTTTGGAGAGGTTTTTGCTACAGGGCACGTGTGCTCGCCAGAAAGAGACAGAGAGACAGAAAGCGAGAAATCACCCCCCAGGGCAGATGGCCACACTGTAATTCCTTCTCCTCCATTCTCCTCTCAGGATCTTGGGCACGCACGCACATGCACCCGGCGTGAGTTTAAGCCACTGGGTCTGGGACTCGAACTGCGGTTGACTACATGGGAGCCCACCCGACACAGCTATTACGCCAATTGCTGGTCTCAGTTCCGTTTGTTTTTTTTATTAGGGTGTCTATTTCTTTATGAAATTCCTCTTTCATGCACTGAAATGATTTTCTCATTTCCTGGAACTGATGATCTGTTTTCTATTGTATCTCATTGTGTTTCGTCACTGTGAAAATTCGGAATTCTTTTTCTGACATTTCGGTGTATTTCCCGGTGCTATCCTTGTTTTAAAAAACAAGGCTTTCACCTTGTTTTCTCATGTGTCTTCAAGGTCTGTGCTGGTTTTTAGTCACCTGATGTGCTATTCACTGTTTTCTATTTATTGGAGTAGGTCCTGTAGTCCTGGCGGAGGAGATTTCAGCCTGAGTTCCCAGGCGTGCCTGTGGGTGATCTGTGTCTCCCAGGTCAGAGCAGTTATGGGTACTGTCAGGTGCTTGGCTCCTCTGCTGAACGTTCAGCTCTTGAGGAGGTGGGAACAAGCTAAGGGGATGGAACTTGGTGAAGGATCCAGTCTTTCACTGCGCAAGTGCAGTGTGCGGGCCGTGAGCTAAAGGTTCCGAAGTGTCTCCCAGGCCCCGAGCTTGGACCCACCCTGCCCAGACCAGGCTCAAGGCTCCTGGTGGGCAGGTAGGCAAGGTGAACGCAGGCTGCTGAGGCAGTGGGTGATGGGCCCAAAAGTTCTGAAGTGTCTCCCAGACCCCGAGCACAGACTCACCCTAAAGGCCTGCCCAGACTGGACCCGAGACTCTGAGTTTATTATTTTTAATAAGTTTGTTTTGGTGGAATACATTTTGAAATCTATGCATAATTTTTTCATAATGTACATTTTCCATGACTTGTTTGTTCGTTTTTTGTGTTTATAACCACTTTCTACCTTTTGTTTGTTTTGAGAGAGATTTTTGCTGTAGGATGTATGGGCTTGCCAGAGAGATGGAGAGAGACAGAGAGTGAGAGATCACCCCTGGGGGAATGGCCATGCCATAATTCCTTCTCCTCTAGGCTCCTCATGGGATTTGGGGCATGCGCGCACATGTGTCCGGCATGAGTTTCAAGCTGGGTCGAGGACTTGAACCACAGTCAGCCATGTGGGAGTCCAGCACCATAACCACAACACCACCTGCTGGCTCCTCCATGACCTTTTGGAAGACGCTGCATAGTAATTATTTATATTTATTTAATTTTGTTTGTTATTATTATTTATTTATTTTTAAATTTGACCAGAGAGAGACAAAGAAAGAGTAAGAGAAAGGGAAGGAGAAAAAGTAAGAAAGCAAGCAGTCAGCCATGTGGGAGTCCAGTGCCTTAACCACCATGCCACCCGCCCCCACCCCCTGTAATTTAAGGAAGGACTTATTCCAAGTTTCATACATTCACATTTTTGTTTTCAATTTGTTGGAGGCCTGTGTGCTTGCCAGGAAGAGACAGAGGGATGGAGAGGGAGAGAGGTACGCTGCAATCCTTTCTCCTTTGTTTCTCCGTCCTGCTGGGATCTGGGCACACACCCAGCATATTTTCTAAGCCGCTAGGTCTGGGACTCGAACCATGCTGTAGGCCTTGTGGAATCTAGACGCCCTAACCACCACACCACTGGTTGGGCCAACAATAAATGTTTTGTTTAATATTTTTATTTAACTTTATTTATTCATTCATTTATTTTAATTTGACCAGAGAGAGAGACACAGAGAGAGAGAGGGAACGTGAAAAAGCAAGCCACCAGGTCCAGGACTCAAACCGCGGTCGGCCACGTGAGAGTGTCCAGTGCTTTAACCACCATTCCTCTTGCTGGTCCCTTTTTTTTAAAAAAAATTTTATTTAATTTTATTTATTCATTCATTTATTTTAATTTGAAAGGAGAGAGACACAGAGAGAGAGAGGGAAAGTGTTCTCAAGAATAATAAATGTTTTAACAAGCATTTGAACATGGCCTGTTTATAAACCGTGGACCGCCTATATTTTTGCAAGATCCCCTGTGGGAATCCACATCAGATCTATTACCTAAAAACACCATGCCTTGGGAACCAGCAGTTAGCGTAACGGCTATGTCGCTGGACTCCCACGTAGTCGACCGCGGTTCGTGTCCCGGACCCGGTGGCTTAAAACTCACGCCGGGCGCGTGTGCGTGCATGCCCAAGATCCCGGGAGGAGAATGGAGGAGAAG
>NW_006198617.1:1870071-1876883 GCF_000334495.1 Tupaia belangeri chinensis | reverse complement strand
AGGTGGTGTTATGGTTGAAGTGGCTGGCTTGCCACATGGCCAGCCATAGGTTTTTTTTTTTTTTTTTAAAAATTTTTTTATTTTTTTTTTTTTTTTTTTTTTTTTTTTTTTTTTTTTTTTAATTTGACCACAGAAAGACAAAGATGAGAAAGCAAGCCACCAGGTCCAGGACTCAAACCGTAGTCAGCCATGTGGGAGTGTCCAGCACCTTAACCACCATGCAACCCGCTGGTCCCCCAGACAGTATTTCATGAAAGAGGTTTTCCCTATCTTTAGCAGATTCTTCACCTTCTGGAATACCCATTATATGGATATTTTAATGTTTCATGGTGTTTAGAACTTCCTGTATGTTGTCCTTGTGGTTTTTCTTTTTTGGTTATCTTTCTCTTCTTTTTGGTGATTTGGTCTATGCTGGAGATTTTGTCTTCGAGGTCAGAAATTCTTTCTTCTGCATAGTCCAATCTGCTGCTAATACTTTCTAGGAAGATTTTAATTTATTGTATTGTATTCATCAGTTCCAGAAGTTCTGTCTGATTTTTTTTTTGGAGAGGTTTTTGCTACAGGGCACGTGTGCTCGCCAGAAAGAGACAGAGAGACAGAAAGCGAGAAATCACCCCCCAGGGCAGATGGCCACACTGTAATTCCTTCTCCTCCATTCTCCTCTCAGGATCTTGGGCACGCACGCACATGCACCCGGCGTGAGTTTAAGCCACTGGGTCTGGGACTCGAACTGCGGTTGACTACATGGGAGCCCACCCGACACAGCTATTACGCCAATTGCTGGTCTCAGTTCCGTTTGTTTTTTTTATTAGGGTGTCTATTTCTTTATGAAATTCCTCTTTCATGCACTGAAATGATTTTCTCATTTCCTGGAACTGATGATCTGTTTTCTATTGTATCTCATTGTGTTTCGTCACTGTGAAAATTCGGAATTCTTTTTCTGACATTTCGGTGTATTTCCCGGTGCTATCCTTGTTTTAAAAAACAAGGCTTTCACCTTGTTTTCTCATGTGTCTTCAAGGTCTGTGCTGGTTTTTAGTCACCTGATGTGCTATTCACTGTTTTCTATTTATTGGAGTAGGTCCTGTAGTCCTGGCGGAGGAGATTTCAGCCTGAGTTCCCAGGCGTGCCTGTGGGTGATCTGTGTCTCCCAGGTCAGAGCAGTTATGGGTACTGTCAGGTGCTTGGCTCCTCTGCTGAACGTTCAGCTCTTGAGGAGGTGGGAACAAGCTAAGGGGATGGAACTTGGTGAAGGATCCAGTCTTTCACTGCGCAAGTGCAGTGTGCGGGCCGTGAGCTAAAGGTTCCGAAGTGTCTCCCAGGCCCCGAGCTTGGACCCACCCTGCCCAGACCAGGCTCAAGGCTCCTGGTGGGCAGGTAGGCAAGGTGAACGCAGGCTGCTGAGGCAGTGGGTGATGGGCCCAAAAGTTCTGAAGTGTCTCCCAGACCCCGAGCACAGACTCACCCTAAAGGCCTGCCCAGACTGGACCCGAGACTCTGAGTTTATTATTTTTAATAAGTTTGTTTTGGTGGAATACATTTTGAAATCTATGCATAATTTTTTCATAATGTACATTTTCCATGACTTGTTTGTTCGTTTTTTGTGTTTATAACCACTTTCTACCTTTTGTTTGTTTTGAGAGAGATTTTTGCTGTAGGATGTATGGGCTTGCCAGAGAGATGGAGAGAGACAGAGAGTGAGAGATCACCCCTGGGGGAATGGCCATGCCATAATTCCTTCTCCTCTAGGCTCCTCATGGGATTTGGGGCATGCGCGCACATGTGTCCGGCATGAGTTTCAAGCTGGGTCGAGGACTTGAACCACAGTCAGCCATGTGGGAGTCCAGCACCATAACCACAACACCACCTGCTGGCTCCTCCATGACCTTTTGGAAGACGCTGCATAGTAATTTTTTATATTTATTTAATTTTGTTTGTTATTATTATTTATTTATTTTTAAATTTGACCAGAGAGAGACAAAGAAAGAGTAAGAGAAAGGGAAGGAGAAAAAGTAAGAAAGCAAGCAGTCAGCCATGTGGGAGTCCAGTGCCTTAACCACCATGCCACCCGCCCCCACCCCCTGTAATTTAAGGAAGGACTTATTCCAAGTTTCATACATTCACATTTTTGTTTTCAATTTGTTGGAGGCCTGTGTGCTTGCCAGGAAGAGACAGAGGGATGGAGAGGGAGAGAGGTACGCTGCAATCCTTTCTCCTTTGTTTCTCCGTCCTGCTGGGATCTGGGCACACACCCAGCATATTTTCTAAGCCGCTAGGTCTGGGACTCGAACCATGCTGTAGGCCTTGTGGAATCTAGACGCCCTAACCACCACACCACTGGTTGGGCCAACAATAAATGTTTTGTTTAATATTTTTATTTAACTTTATTTATTCATTCATTTATTTTAATTTGACCAGAGAGAGAGACACAGAGAGAGAGAGGGAACGTGAAAAAGCAAGCCACCAGGTCCAGGACTCAAACCGCGGTCGGCCACGTGAGAGTGTCCAGTGCTTTAACCACCATTCCTCTTGCTGGTCCCTTTTTTTTAAAAAAAATTTTATTTAATTTTATTTATTCATTCATTTATTTTAATTTGAAAGGAGAGAGACACAGAGAGAGAGAGGGAAAGTGTTCTCAAGAATAATAAATGTTTTAACAAGCATTTGAACATGGCCTGTTTATAAACCGTGGACCGCCTATATTTTTGCAAGATCCCCTGTGGGAATCCACATCAGATCTATTACCTAAAAACACCATGCCTTGGGAACCAGCAGTTAGCGTAACGGCTATGTCGCTGGACTCCCACGTAGTCGACCGCGGTTCGTGTCCCGGACCCGGTGGCTTAAAACTCACGCCGGGCGCGTGTGCGTGCATGCCCAAGATCCCGGGAGGAGAATGGAGGAGAAGAGATTGCGGCGTGGCCATCCCCCCTGGGGGGTGATTTCTCGCTTTCTGTCTCTATGTCTCTCTCTGTCTGTCTGGCGAGCGCACGCGCCCTATAGTGGAAAAAAATCCTCTCAAAAAAAAAAAAAACACAAAAAACAAAAAAAAACACCATGCCTTGGGTTTGGCGGGGCCTCACTCAAGTTTTCTCTGAGAACGGGAATTCCATGGACTCGAGGGGCCGAACCAAGGCCTGGCCACCCCTTCTCTGTCTCTCTCCTGGTTTCTTTGGGAAAACTCCCCTCCATGTACCCACACAGCGGTGGGCTTGTCACCATTTTGAAATGGTCCTTGCAGGTGATGCAGAATCCGAAAGGCCCCCAGGGAGAACCTCCCTCCCCCCCGCCACGCAGTTCCCACGCAGTTCCTTTCCTCGGGGCGGCTACGCTGGGTTCCCGGGGCTCCTCCCTGAGACTGTCTTCCTGCACTGCCACGCGTGCTGTGACCGTGCTCGTCCATTCCCACCTCCGACGGTCTGCAGGTCACTGGCACAGCAGCGCCTCCTCGCGCATCCGCGCCCTTGGGCTGTGCTGCTGCACAAGAGTTGCTGTACTCTAGTTTTTTTTTAATGACTTAATTTTATTTATTATTATCATTTACAGTTTTTTTCCATAGGGCATGTGTGCTCACTAGAGAGCAAGAAAGAGAGGGTGAGAGGAAGTGAGAAAGCAAGCCTCCAGTTCCAGGACTCTAACTGTGGTCCGCCATGTGGGAGTCCAGTATCTTTTTAAAAAATATTTATTTATTTATCTTGTTATAATTATGTTCTAATTTGATGGGAGAAGGAGAGATGGAGGGGGAAGGAGAGAGAGAGAGAAAGCGAGAGAGCAAGCTGCCAGGTCCGAGACTTAAACCTTGCACAAACAGGAGCAAGTGTTGGGTATTGCCCCAGAGTGGGATCTGCAAGGATCTTATTGTTTTTCCTTTTAACTTGCTATAGAGTGTACGTACTCACTGGAGAGAAAGAGAGGGAAAGTGAGAAAGCACTCCCCAGGGAGGACGGCAGTCCCTTCTCCTCCACTCTCCTTTTGGGATTTTGGGCACGCACGCACATGTGCCAGGTGTGTTTTCCAAGCCACTGGGTCTGCGACTTGAACGGTATAGTGGGTCATATGGGATCCAGCCGGTTAACCACTATACCACCCGGCTAGCCCAGGATCTTTTTTTAGGTTTATTTATTTCTTCCATTGGGAGGGGCGGAGACAAGCACCCCCCAACAGAGTCCTCACGTCATGACCCACCCCTGCTTCAGCCAGGATCCAGAGTATATCCGCACGGCAGCGCGTCCCGAGCACGTCAGGAGATTCTGACGTGCAAACCTGGGGCCCTCCCACGCATCCAGCCCCACGGGGCATCGTGCTAGCACTGCGCCATGGCAGGTTCCCCTGCCAGGAACTTACTGTGTCTGTCTTTCTCTCCAGGCCAAAGGATGCGATTCGAGCCCTGAAGAAGCGGCTCAATGGGAACCGGAACTACAGAGAGGTGATGCTGGCATTAACAGTGAGTGCTGCCCTGGGGGGAAGCATCTGGAAACGCCAGATCCCAGCATGCCCCGCCCCACACAGGGCCTCCTCTGTCCAGTGGCCCAGCCTCTGAATGGCGCGGTGCCTGAGCAGGGCCTTCTGGTAGTGCCCACCTCTGAAACAGGGTGCGCTTCGTCTTGGTAGCATGCACCAGCAGAAGACGAGGTGAGGACAGCACAGTGGGGCACAGAAGCACAGCGCGTGGGAGCGAGGGCCTGAAGCAGGCACCCCCTTTGTGCGACTAGCCTGCTCTGAGACTTCAGCCTGCTTCTCAAGCCAGGCACCAGTTTCCTCAAAAAAGCATTAACCCCCAGCTATTGTGCTAAGCTTGTCAGATGGTCACGCAGATGTTTATAACCTCTTTCCAAAATATGTTCATTGCCCCCCTTATCCAGATGAGGAAGGCTGAGGCCGGAGAGGTCCAGAGGCTTGCCAGCCTTCGCAGCTGACGGGGCACTGAGCTCTGGATTGCCACCCTAAGGTGGTCTTCTGTATGGGGTAGAAATGGAAAAGAGCTGAAGAGTTTCTGGAGAAAGCCACTAAGTAACTGCTTTTAGGAAGGAGCAGACCAGATATTTGCCCTTCCTTAAGATGTCAAAGAATGAAAAGGACAAGTTCTGGGGTTATTTCCATCTTGAAAGCTAGCAGTTCTTCAGATGTGGCCAAATCTGGGCCACAGCGAGTTCCTGTAATAGAAACTGTAGCAGGTCATCCTGTGGGCTTCTCTGCAGGTTAGAGACCTTGGGGTTTAGCCAATGATTCCTTTTGTTTTACTTATTTATTTTTTAGTGGGATTTTTGCTGTAGGGTACATACGCTCACTGGACAGACAGAGAGAGACAGAGACACAGAAAGTGAGAAATCACCCCCAGGGGGGCTGGCCATGCCACAGTCCCTTCTCCTCCATGCTCCTCTAGGAACTTTGGGGACACTCGCATGCACACTTGGCGTGAGTTTAATGCCACCGGGTCCTAGAACGATGTGGGAGTCCAGCGATGTAACTATTTCTCCGTCTGCTGGTCCCCAGGTTTCCTTCTAAAACAGACAAATGGTTAGGATGTTTTTTGTCCAAGTAAAAACCCAAAACTTGGGGCCAGCAGGTGGTGTGGTGGTTAAGACACCGGACTCCCACATGGCCAGCTGGGGTTCAATTCCAGGTTGTCTGTTTCCCAGTGACCTAAAAAATCACAACAAATAAATGGATAAATAAATACAGGTTTAAAAATGAAACTTTTTTTAAAAAAATAATCATTAAAATGGAGAAGGGACTGTGGCTTGGTCATCCCTGCTGGAGGGTGATTTCTCACTTTCCTTCCCTCTGTCTCTCTTCTCTAGCAAGCACACGCACCCTACAACAAAAAAAGCCTAAAAAAACAACAACAACAAAAACTTATTAGGTGGTACCAGCAGTTAGCGTAATGGCTATGTCGCTGGACTCCCACGTAGTCGACCGCGGTTCGAGTCCCGGACCCGGTGGCTTAAACTCACGCCGGGCGCGTGTGCGTGTGTGCCCAACATCCCGAGAGGAGAATGGAGGAGAAGGGATTGCGGCGTGGCCATCCCCCCTTGGGGTGTGATTTCCTGCTTTCTGTCTCTCTGTCTCTCTCTGTCTGTCTGGCGAGTGCACGCGCCCTATAGCGAAACCCTCTCCAAAAAAAAAAAAAAACTTATTAGGAGAATATTCCCTGCCAGGAAATTGGGATTTGAATTATAAAGGAGAGAAGACCAGCTGAGAAATAAGGAGTGAAAAGCTTTTTTCATCCCCTCAGGATTTGAGCTACAACATTCACCAAATCCGGAATGAGGCCCCAGATGAATTCTTTTCAGTGACTCTGGTCACTAGAGAATGAACTCTGGTTCCTCGGGGCATTTTCCTAGTACCTGAAACGTCCCTTTTATGCACCCGACCTCACGGTAGCTGTATGAGGTGAAATCTGCACGTGCCTTCCTGCAGCGGGGCGTGACGGACGCCACTTGACCTTCCCAGATGGCCGGGTCTCTGCTGCACACCCGCGATGCCTTCGGGAGGCCTGTGAAAGGGCAGAGCCGTTGCCCACTCTCTGAAGGCGCAGACAGGCACATGTGCACGGGCTCACATGGCAAAGTCTGCTTCCACGACTTCGCTTACCCGATTAGTCGCCCTTGCTCCCCCTGCCTCTGTGGCCCTTCCTAACTTCATAGCCATCCATGTCTCCTCCAAATTGTTCGTATTTACCCAGAGCGAGAGTTAGTGAGAGGTCCTGAGGGCTCACTGCCCGGGTCTTGGTGGACTTAAACGACTCTTTCTTTCTTTTCTTTTCTTTTTTTTTTAATTTTATTTTTCCTTCCCTTTATGCAAAAGAGAGA
>NW_006198617.1:1844752-1870040 GCF_000334495.1 Tupaia belangeri chinensis | reverse complement strand
GGAAAGAGAGGCCGGGGTGGGGTGGGGTGGGGAGAGATATCCTTGACAGGGCTTTGCCTTGCCTTGATGCCCCATCCCAGCCTTCAGTTAACCAGGACAACGGGTCACGCACCCACACCCATATGTTCACGTCGGCCTGGGAACTGAACCTGTGACCTTTGCAGCTGGGCCTGAAGGGATCTATCCTGAGTATCCTTACTCAGTGGGTTTTGGCTGTGTTCTGGGAAATCGCCGTTGTGTGTTTCATGCCTACAGCCCGTAGTGACAGATATGCTAGGGAAGTTTTTGACAAGGTGACCTGAAGTGGCCCTTGCCAGCCCAGGCCTGGAGGACTTCCTGCATCTCCTGCTCAATGGCATGTGCAGCTCTGTTCAGGGCATTTGCAAGGCCAGGTTGGGATGCCCTGACCCTGAGGTCTGCTTCCAGGACTGCAGAAGGATGTGCCCCCTTGGGACCAGCAGTTAGCATAATGGCTATGTTGCTGGACTCCCATGTAGTCGACTGCGGTTCGAGTCCCGGACCCAGTGGCTTAAACTCACACCAGACGCGTGTGCATGCGTGCCCAAGATCCCAAGAGGAGAATGGAGGAGAAGGGACTGCGGTGTGGCCATCCCCCCCGGGGGGTGATTTCTCGCTTTCTGTCTCTCTGTCTGTCTGGCGAGCGCACGCGCCCTATAGCAAAAACCTCTCCAAAAAAAGAAATTGGATGTGCCCCCTAGAGGTGACTGGTGTGTCGCGCCTGCTGGCACCCCGAGAGTAGGGGCAGAACCTCCTCAGCCTGGCTCCTCTCTTCCCAGTTGTTCCCCGCCACACCAACCTTCTTTCCCGAGCCTTCTGCCCTGCCTCTGCCATGTGCTTCTCATGGAATAAAGCAGACTTCGGCCCCTGCCCCTGACTCAGACCCAGTGGCCCACCGCCTGAGTTGGGAACAGGTTTAGAGACTCCTAGAGAGAAGGGCGGCTATAGCTCCTTAGGACAGGACAGTCCCTTGGGTTCATCTCGGTAGCCCCGTGCGGGTCACAGAGAGAGTGAATGCTGGCTACTTTGTGGTTCCCTCAAATCAGGCACAAAGGCTAAGAAAGGGAAATGCTTCTCTGTCTAAGTAAAACTACGGTTGCTCAGAGAACCTGAGAGCGGGCCGCCTCGGAGCCTAGGCTAGTGGGCAGAACCCTGCCTGTTCCTTGCGTGGGCAGCGGTGTGGAGAGGAGCAATTCTGGCTGGGGAGGGCCTGCTCAGGCCTCCTGGGATAAGCTTCATGGCATCGCTGGGCCTCAGCCTCCTCGTCACTGCCATCCCCACCTTACAGGCATTTGAGAGACCGAGTGGGGAGGAGACATCGTGCACGTGTTGCCTGGTGTCCGAAGGACTCAGCTAATAGGGCTCCATGAAGGAGAGCTTCAGGGGGTGGCAGGGTGGCCAGGGTCCCGCCTGGGGCAGACAAGGAGCCCAGGCTCCGGAGAAGGCCAGCTGGCGTTCCCTCCTGCTTCGGTACCGGCCGGCAGTTTGTCCCTGGACCAGTCTGTCCACCTTTCTGAGTTGCTTACTCTAAGCAATGGGGCAATGGGGTAGTAAGATCCTCTTAAAGAGGAGTAATTGGTCATGAGAACCAAGTAAAAGTACAAAGGGACCAGCAGGTGGCGTGATGGTTAGTTACTTCACTGGACTCCCACATAGTTGACCATGGTTCCACCCGGCAGCTTAAAAACTCACACTGGGCGCATGTGCGTACATGCCCAAAATCCTAAGAGGAAAATGGAGGAGAAGGATTCCAGCGTGGCCATCCACCCAGGGGGGGATTTCTTGCTTTATCTCTCTCTCTCTCCAGTGAGCACACGCATCCTATAGCAAAAATCCTCCTTAAAAAAAAAAAAAAGAAAGAAACAAAGAAGAAGAAGGAAGTATGTGTTAGTACGTATTATATGAAGGCTCTCTCCCAGCCCCTGCAGGAGTGGGCATGCAGTCCCTGTTACCACGATGAGCCTCTCCTGTGGCTGTGCCATGCCGAGGTGAAGCCCAGTTGTACAACTGGCTCAAGTTAGCCATGGGTGATGGCAGTTTGGGCAAATAAGAATAACCAAGGCAGTGAGAAAGTTCCCTGTTGCTGGTGGCGTCCTTCCAAGGAGGCGTTCCCCAGCTGGCTGGCTGAGGTGCTGGGAGCAGTGGCGTGGGAAGGCCCGGGGCGGGCTTAGTGAGAGAGGCCCTCCCAGTGAATACCCCTGAATTCAAAGGCCTCTCACCTGCTGCGTGAGGGAGTAAGAGGCCATCCCTCCGCTCACGTGTGCACAGCAGCCTTCCAGCGCTAACAGCACAGCGCCACCTGTCGGTCACCTGCCCTCCACAGGGCCCTTTGCCAGGTGCTTTATTTAGTTGATCTGATCTTCCCCAGTCTTGCCAACAGTCCTGTAAGGGAGGACCCCTCGTCCCCACTGTCCACTGAGGCCTGAGAGCCTTGTCCTGAGTCATCCATGGAGAAAGAGGCAGAGCTGACAGTCAAGCCCAGGCTTCTCGCTCGGCCAGCACCAGTCCCCCACGCCTTCCGGAACAGCTAAGGCCTGTGCTTTCCCAGGGGGGAATGTGCCGGGTCTCAATCGAACGCGAGCCGTAGAGCCGGCCGCACCTGAGGCCACAAGCTGTTTGCCAAGGGTGGAGCACCCTTTGTCACTGCTCATTTGAGTTTCAGAAGCCAGCTGTGTGCGCGTGCGTGTGTGTGCGTGTGTGTGCATGTATGTGCGTGTGCGTGTGTGTGCATGTGTGCGTGTGTGTGTGCGTGTCTCCTCACATACAAGGGCCAGTAACTCACCAGGCAATTCAGGTTGTCACAGCAGCCTCCTCTGTGACAGAGCCCGTGTCCCATTGGCTAATGCCTCACACCCAGAGGCCCAGAGGGAGGAGTTAAAATGCTAATTTTCAGGGACCCTCAGTCATTTTGATCCCATAAACACCAGCATCCTTCTCATGCAAAACTGGTACCTCAATTACCAACTAATTGCCTGATTATTGTGCAGAGACAGGGGACTTCAGCCAGCGAGGGGCTGCTGTCATCCCTGAGGAAGGACTGAATTGGAGTGTGGGAATGCGGGTGCCATGGAGGCCTGGCCCTGGAGGAGCAGTGTCTGAAAGATGATCAGGGTGCGGGAGCGAGGAGCGGACAGGAGGTCAACTGCCCTCCACAGCCCTCGGGGTCTTCCTCCCACTCCCGGGCCCTGACCTGTTGCCTTCTCTCCCCACATCAGGTGCTGGAGACGTGCGTGAAGAACTGCGGCCACCGCTTCCATGTCCTCGTGGCCAACCGGGATTTCATTGACAGCGTCCTGGTCAAGATCATCGCTCCCAAAAACAACCCTCCCACCATCGTGCAGGACAAAGTGCTGGCGCTGATCCAGGTGGGTCGGCATCCCTGGTCCGGTCCGTTGGGAGTGAGACAGGGCCTCTACCCCTGAGAGAAAAAATGGGAACTTCTGTATTGAAATACTTACTGTAAAATACTGATTTTTCCAGTTTTCATTGGAATTAGGCCCTGATGGCTCTCCAGCCAGTTGACAGAGCCTCCATGAAGCTTTCTGGGTGTTCGTGGGGGCACACGAAGGTGCCTGAACGGGCCTCTGAGGTCATGTGGAGGGCTGTGTTGGAGCCAGGTGCAGGGTGGCAGGATTGCGGAGCAGGTGCCCCCTGGGGGGGTAGAGCGGGGTGGGCTGAGGCTGAGGGGATCAGAACGGTGTTAGGGATGTGTCATTGAGGTGGCATTTCTGTTCGACCCTGAGGAGCGATGAGGAACTTGGCGGAAAGACCACAGGCCAGCCCTGTCCCAAGCAGAGGACACGTGCCGGTGCCGGAAGCATTTGGGGTTGGTCATTCCTGATAATGCTAACACAAGTCACCCCAAAACTCAGCAGTGGAAAAACAACAAATGTTTGTTATGCCGTGGTTTCTGGGGGCCAGGAATTCAGAGTAGCTTAGCCCAGCAGCTCTGGCCCAGGGGCTCATCAGGCAGCTGTCATCCGATGGCTCACCCCGGCCGCAGGCCCCGCCTCCAGGAAGGCTCGCGCACATGGCCGGTCCTTGCCACCAGCTTCCCCACCGTGCTCCCTTGTTAGGAGGGAGTTGCCAGCGCCAGTCTCAAGCAGAGGAATTAAACTCCACCTCTTGAAGAGAGGAAGGACAAAGCATTTGCAGACATGTTTCAAAAAATATCACATCCATGGGAACCAGCAGTTAGCGTAATGGCTATGTCGCTGGACTCCCACGTAGTCGACCGCAGTTCGTGTCCCGGACCCGGTGGCTTAAAACTCACACCGGGCGCGTGTGCGTGCGTGCCCAAGATCCCGAGAGGAGAATGGAGGAGAAGGGATTGCGGCATGACCATCCCCCCTGGGGGGTGATTTCTCGCTTTCTGTCTCTATGTCTCTCTCTGTCTGTCTGGCGAGCGCACGCGCCCTACAGTGAAAATCTCTCCAAAAAAAAAAAACATCACATCCTTCATTACACTCTGTTCTCCAGAGTACAGTGAAGGCTGTCTGGAGCCAGACACTTGGCAAGGGGAACGCACAGGAGATGGGCTGGAAAGATGGCAGGGCCTTGGGCGCCACAGTGCTGAGTAGTGCTTGGTCCCGTAGGCAGTGGGAAGCCGTTGAAGGTTTCTGCACTGGGTGTGCATGGACCTGGGATTGTTTTAGGTTTTTGCCATGGGGCTCATGTGCCCACCAGAGAGTCACAGAGAGAGAGAAAGTGAAGAATCACCCTCGGGGGAATGGCCACACTGCAATCCCTTCTCCTCCTTTCTCCTTCAGATTGTGGGTATTCACGCACACACGCCCAGCATGATTTTGAGCTGCCTGGTCCAGGACTCAAGCCACGTTCAGCCGTGCGGGAATCCCGCACCTTAACCACCGTGCCTCTTGCTGGGCCCCATAGACCTGGATCTTAGAGCACCTGGTGAGAGGGTGGGAAGGCACGAAAGCCAACCGGTGTTTCTAACGTGGGGATTAGTGGCCAAGGTTGGACACGGAGAAGGGAGAGCCCTCCAGGGCTGGGCTTGTAGAGGGGGCAGCCAGGCAGGAGTGGTGCCGAGAAGGCAGGGGGAAGTGTGGGCACATGAGCCAGGGGCCCTCCAGGCAGGGTGGAACACGAGGCTGGAGAGGAGGGAGAGGCAGAGCCGAGACCCTGACACCTCTGTGCTTCCTTGGCCCTCATCTCCTCTGCCTGGATCCATCCCACTCTGGAGAGGCACTGCCTCCTCACACGGGCCCCTGAGGCCTGCCGGCCACCGTTGTCAGTGCACACCATTCTCTTTCATCACCCTCTTCTGTGGCCTTCGTGCACAGTTTTGCTCACTTTTCTGGTGTCTGCTCATTCTCAGTTCCTTGAACCCAGGACATGGGGTCTCCGTGGTCTGGTGGTTGAATGTGCAGACTGGGTGTTCAGCAAGCACTGTTTTTGTTTGTTTGTTCGTTTTTAGTTTTTTTTCCATAAGGCATGTCTGCTTGCCAGAGAGACAGTAAGAAGGAAAGTGAGAAAGCACCCCCAGAAAGGATGGCCACACCACAATCCCTTTTCCATTCTCCTCTTAGGATTTTGGGCATGCATGCAAATGCATCCAGCATGGTTTTCAAGCCACTGGGTCTGGGTCTGGAACCTCAGTTCGCTATGTGGGAGTCCAGCGCCTTAACCACTATGTCACCTGCAGGCCTCTAGCAAGCACTGTTTTAAACGAGGGGACGGATGGGGCTCCCTGAAGCTCTGAGGAAGACGATGAGTGTGGTGTCAGCAGGCCCTCTCCCCTGCTTCCCGGGGTTGTTTCTCCCTTCACCCTGCCCACCCAGCACCCCCCTGTCACCCCCTCTCTCACACGTACATGCACTCCGCCTCCCCCGTCCTCCCCGCCCGCACCTTGGCCCCCACAGTCTTCCTTCCGGGCCTGCTCTCTTGCCTCAACACCCCCAAGGAATCAGTGTCAGGAAAACAAACAGTGGCCTCTTCTCACTAAAGTGGGGGCCCTACCTGCACCCCTTGTGCAGAGATGGCTTTCTTTAGCCCCTACAGCACTGCAGACCTGCGGAAGCGTTTCCTGGCTGAGCACATCCTCACCCTGAGGCCTTGTTGGGGTCTTGTGGGGTGTTGGCCCCAAGAGCGGCCCTGCAACGTTCATGATCTTCACAGCCCCTGATGAGCACGTGGGGACCCTGGCTACAGGCAGGCTGGGCCTCAGCACTGGCTTTCGGGCCATGGCTCCTTCCCAGAGGTGCCTGTCCTGACCAAGCCGCTTTCCAGCAGGGCCGCTGCCTCCCCATGTTCCAGCTCCCACCAGCTCCACAGGCACCGCTGCTCACTGCGGGCAGGTGGAGACTTCTCTGGGCCTCCACCCCTCATCTATGAATGGGGACCAGGGGCTTCTGCCTTCCTGCCCTCAGCCCTGAGCCTGAAAATCACCCCAGCTCCCAGCACCGCGTTCTGAGGCCTCCCACTGCTGGCTTGGTGCCGGCAGTGCATGCTAACCCACGGAGGCCTGAACAGGGCCAGGCCTCGAGGTGCCGCACAGTGGGGCCTGGATGCGCTGTGAAATGCGAGGGGCTTTAAGTAGGCGTGCTCTGAGGTGAGGTCGCTGCCTTCCTGGGGTTTTGAAGTGTTCCTGAAGAGCCTCCACCTTTGGTCACAGGAGGCACTCCGAGCTGGTAGAGGCCTGGCCTGTGATGGAGAGGACCGGGAGAGCGCACGGGCACCTGGGCCGTGGTGGCTGAGCTGCTGCTGCTGCTGCTTTCCTCTCCCTCTTCCCCTTCTGCTTCCTCCTTCTCCTTCCTCCCTTCTTCCTCTTCCTCCCTTTCTCCTCCCCCCTCCCTTTTCTTTTTACTGCCTCACATACAGGAAATCACACACACAGGTGTGGACAACTCCATGAATGTTGACAAGCTGAGCATGCCCACCTAGTCAGCCCCTGCGTCGCTAGACACGTGACCGCCGCTGGCTCAGGCGCTGTGGCACAGCAGTACTGCAAGTGCCCAGCAAGGCTGGAAGCCCCCTGGACAACCATGGGTTCAGATCCCCAGGTTGGCTTGAAAACACTGGATACTGGGGCACCCAGGATCCTGAGCAGCGCGCCCCGCTGGAGGGCTGGGAAAAGGAGGTAGCGGCGTGATGAGACTGTTGTGGGTGCTCTCCTGCTCTTGGGCTCTCTTAGGGGTACACATACACTCTATCATTTAAAAACTAGTGGTTGTCACCCAAAAAGCTCCTACCCTGGGTGACCACTCTCCTGACTTCTCACAGCGTGGACGAGGTCCCCTGTTCCGGGCCCCACCCATGTGGGCTCCTGCAGCAGTGGCACACCTGTCGTCACGTGCAGCTGTAGGCCTTTTGTCCTCGTTGCCCCTGCAGCTGTGCCACGTCCTAGTGCGTGAGTGCCCCGGAGTTGATTCGTCCCTCCTCCACTGATGGGCACGTGGGGTTTGCAGCGTGGGGCTGTCGTGCAGGGCGGCGTGCTCCTAGTACATCTTACAGTGAGCCCTGCAAGCCCTCACCTGAAAGGGGAGAGTAAGAGAGAGGGGGAGAGAGGAAAAGTGAGAAAGCACCCCCCCCAGGAGGGATGACTACGAAGCAATCCCTTCTCCATTCTCAGGATTTGGGGCACGCACACACACATGCCTGGCACGTTTTGCAGTCCACTGGGCCTGGGACTTGAACCATGTCATCCTTTATAAGATCCAGCTGCCCTAATCTCCATGCCACGGGCTGGCCTCTAGTTCTCAGTGCTCTCTCAAGGCAGCACAGGAATTTTAGGTGCATTACATCCTCCCCAGCATGCCCTGTGCTCTGTCTCCTCACTACAGTCTGTCTGATGAGTAGAGGGGTATTGCATCCTATCGACTTTTCTTTAACCCCTTTGAGAAAAAATCATTTTATAGTGCATGTTGAATGCACTTGAAAAAACTGCACAAGCACCCCAGAGAGTCTGACCATTTCTCCCTGGAGGAACTGTGGCTCCTACCCTGAGACAGGAATGGGGCCTGGGGGTGACAGGTCACTGGATCTCTTGCCTGACTGTGAGTAGGTAACAGGCTATGTTATAAACATGGCTAGAATGAAGAGGTTCAGCTAAGCATGTGAGCGTCAGAACCACCTGTCCCAGGATGCTTCTGGGTGCTTCTCAGAGCCCAGCTGCCCAGGGACAGGGCAGGGTGGGGAGCCAGCAGTTTAATAGGGCAGACTGAGGTCTGCAGACGATAGAGGGCTGGGCAGAGCCAGGAAGGACTTGAACTGGTGTGGGCATTGCGAGGTTGGTTTTCAAAGCTGCCCTAAGCCTTCCACTCTGAGAAGTAGATTGAACATGTCGGCCCTTGAACTGCTTTCGGGTGAAGGGGCTGCAGAGACAAGCCCCACCCGCCTCGTCCTGCCCAGGCAGCTGGTTGGGGCTCCTGGCAGGGCTGGAATCCAGGTCCTGTTTACCAGTCACTGGCCTGAGCCCACTACCCCTTCAGTTGGCCCCATGGATAGAAGCTCTTTGCAGCCATGTGGAGGGTCTGTGGCGGGGAGAGGTTTGGGCTCCAAAGCAGCTCTCCAAAATTCCTGAGCCTGCAGGGGATGGTGGTGGCTTGTCCTCGCCTGCCTGCCCGAGCCCACTGTCCCCTGCTCTCCTTCCTCGAGTGCTGAGCACAGGCACGGGCAGCCTATTGGCCACACAGCGGCGTTCCCAGTAGCACATGTTCGCCATCAGCAGCCCTGAGCCGCCACAGAGGATCCCACACTGTCTGCCTCTCCTTCCCCTCCTGCACCCCCGTGCTCCCCTCGTCGAGGTGTTCTGTCTTCTGGCTGTCCTTTGGCCGTCCCCTCCTTAGGCTCGTGCGTTATAGAGGGCCCTGCCCTTACGAAGGCCCCGGGACAGCCTCTGCTTTCCTGGAGACCCAGCCGGGGTGTGAATCAGGAGCAGCGGGGCTCTGGGAATACTTACTTATCTCAAGTGCCAGGGCTCAGCTGACACCCTCTGCAGGCGTCTGCCCGTGGATGGAGCCGGGCCCCTGGTGGGGCGGGAGGGAGATGTGTGCAGAGGAGCTCAGCAGCTGTGCCCACTCCCACCCTGGGACAGCCGAAGGCTCCGCTTCCGCAGCGTTAGCGTTCACCGCTTCCGCGGAGTCCCTTAGCTGGTCTTCTGGCCCTTCCTCACCGCAGGTCTTCCTGGTTGAGACGACAAGGATGTGCCACTCTGTGCCATCAGCCTTTCCCTTGCAGGTGTTTTCAGGACAGAAATGGTGTCATCCTGGTAGAGAAACCTCAGCCTGGTCATGCTCCCTGCCCCACCCCGTGCCCCAGCAAAGGCTAAAAATACTCCCTTTCCACTGAAGGGTTTTTATTGCACTGAAGACAGCGAGCTGACCGGGGTGGGGTGGGGGCTGTGTCAGGGGGAGCTGGGGTCTCATGCTCTGTCAGACCTGGTGGCTGGTTCCCTGGCCAGGCGCGGAGTGGATGCCTGGCTCCCTGCAGACCTGCCTCTGGGAACAGGAAGTCTGGGGCGTGGGGGGCATAAACATGAGCTAACAGAAGCTTCTTTTTGTCTAAAGGCATCCTAAAACCCAGTGTAAACCGGCAATTGTTTATTGATCTGAAATTTGATGATTCAGAACTGTCCTCAGCTGGACTAACACATAGCATATTCGTGCTGGGAAAATTCATTTCAATGTTGTAAAAGATATATGTGATTGAATGTAAAAAAACTAATAAGGAAAACACCTGTCAACATGTGGAGAGCTATGGAAGTGAACAGGACAGGGCTCCCTTGTGCGTTAGGTTTTCATCTAGCGTTGATCCAAAGCAGTGGAGGAGATACGGGCACGAACGTCAGTGCCCTTTTCCCGCCATCAGACCTTCTTCTAGCTCTCTCAACTGATCCTGTAGCCACAGGCAGGAAGATAGGGAATTACATAAAACCGTGGCTATTTGGTCATTAGCTGGCCGGCTCTGGTGACAGGACCCTCCGCAGGTGCCGTGCTGCCGTGTCACTTCGCTGTCTGATAAGGCAGCCTCTCCCACCCTCTCTGCCGCTCCTGGGTTTCAGGTTCAGGACTCTGAGTGGACCAGACCTCCTAAGGGAGAATTCTCAGCTGGGTCATTCATCCAGAGGGACTCCTCCTTTGTCACTGTCACTTCACGTTGACAGCTTAAATGGCCATCTTTTTCTGTGCTCTGAAGTAGGAAAACAGGGATGCTTAGTAACCATGAGAACTGAGCTCAGCCTGGCAGACGTTGGCCGACTGCCTGTTCTGTGCAGAGACACGAGAGAGGGTGTCCGACCTGGCGTGGGGAGACAGGCACACAGGTATCTGGGCTGTCCCAGGGAGGTCCTAGGGACATACAGCTTCTCTGGATTTTTCCCGTCTCTCTCACATGTGAGGGCCTCTAAAGCCCCGTGTGTTCTCCTGTTGGCACTGAGCTGCTCACAGAGATGGCCGTCAGAACGTGCGTTCAGACCTGTCGGGGGCCCCTCACAGCGGCTGGAGATGTGGCAGGTGCTCGCTGGGCGTTAGCCGAGACTGTTTCAGTGCAGGCCACAGATGCCAGCTCCAGCTTGCCTGGGCAGAGGGGAGGGCTCGTCATGATAAGACGAGCCTCCTGGAAGCCCAGGTCCCCAGACCAGGGGTATGGCTGGGCCTGGTCGGAGACAGCGGATCAGGAAGGGCCCCTCGTCCCTCCCATGTGTCTGCACCTCTCGGCACACCAGCTGTCCCTTTTGAGGGCATGGGCTGTCTCTGCTCCCTGGTCCCGGGCTGGTACCTGCCTGCCTCGCAGGCCCACACTTAAGAAGACACTTTCACCTCCCTGAAGAGAATGGCCCACCGCCCCTGAGGCCCAGGGCCCAGCCCTTGGGAGGAGAATGGCTTGGCTCCGCTCCCCTCCGCTCTCCAAGGTGCAGGCACATTTCAGTGGACACGGTGACAGGGCTGGGTGGGAGGAGGGCAGCAGTGACTGTGAGTCTGTAAGGCTCGCGCACACGAGTCCCGTCTGTGTCTAGAGGCCTCCCTGACTTGCTGGGCCTGTGTGCACATGATCCTGGTGGTCGAGGCGAGGGCAGTTGGTGGCATCAAGGCCCACCCCATCAAGTTAGGGGTGCTGTCTTTCTCTGCCTCTCTTGCTTATGTAGCAAATAAATAAGTAAACTTAAAAAAAAGTGGGGCCCCAAGAAGTACTAGCTTACTGGAGAGATCGCTGTGCTCCTTTAGTCTCCATTCTTAGTGTTTCCGGTTTGGCTTAGGGAGAGAGCAGGATGCATTGAAGGCATTCTTGGAGGCATGAGGGCACCAGAAGGAACTGCCAAGCTTTCCCCTGGCCTCCCTCAGCAGGCATTGGAGCTGGTCTTTGCACTCTTGAGCTGAGACCGAAAACTGAAGTGCTGTAGCATTTGAAGCTGGAGTCGCAGACCTCAGATGGAGGCTGAACCAGGCAGAGACGGCCAACGCAGCCGATGGGATGGGGCTCCGGGCACTCCCTGGTATGAGGAATAGGGCAACCCATGGCAGCATGGCTGCCCAGCTGGACCTTCCCGACAGCCCCTGCAGGCCCTTCAGCCTTGCTCACCATCCAGAAGGGAGTGCTGGCCAGGATGGGCAGCCCTGATGCCCTGGCGTTAAAGCCCTGAGTATGCAAATTAAACCCATGCACGGAGGGACCAGGCTGACAGTGCTATTTGTAGTAAGCAAGACGCACTGGTCGTAATCAAGCAGGCTTTGGAAACACATTACACCTTCGAACGCATCCGCTGCTAGAGACGGGTTTCTGGAGCTGCTCAGGACTGGCCAGGACGCACTGAGCGAGCCTAGGGGCAGTTAAACACCGTGAAGGTCACAGACGTGGCCATGGAGCCATGGGTACGAGCGGTCCTGCTCCTCCAGGTACATATGGTGGCCGGCACAGCTCGGAAACAACTAGGCTTCGCCTCTGGTCACTCTGTAACTTCTAAAGGACAGAATATTCTTTAAAAACTTTTCTGAAAGAGTCATGAGTCAACAGAAATGATAATTATTGGATTTTTTACTCTTTCTTGTGTGTGTGGTGCTTTCTTTTTTTTTTTTAATTATTTAACTTTTGGGACCAGCAGTTAGCATGTCGCTGGACTCCCATGTAGTCAACCGTGGTTCGAATCCTGGACCCGGTGGCTTAAACTCACGCTGGGCATGTGTGCGTGCGTGCCCAAGATCCTGAGAGGAGAATGGAGGAGAAGGGATTGCGACGTGACCATCCCCCCTGGGGGGTAGTTTCTCGCTTTCTGTCTCTCTGTCTCTCTGTTTTTCTGGCAAGCGCACATGCCCTATAGCAAAAGCCTCTCCAAAAAAATTATTTAACTGTATTTTTTAATTTGATCAGAGAGGGAGAGAGAGAGAGAGAGAGGGAAAAAAATGAGAAAGCAAGCCACCAGGCCTGGGATTAGAACCATGGTCCACCATGTGGGAGTCCAGCGCCCCTAACCACCACACCACCTGCCGATCCCATGTGCGGTGCTCTCATTTAAGGGAATACAGCGGTTGTGTTTTCCATTGTCTTTTTTTCTATTTGGTCACCTGCTTGTTAACATCGTAGGAAGGAAGGACTTGGAGCTGGGAGCAGAACTGTGGGGTGTGCAGGGGTGAGTTCCCCCCAGCTGGCCCCCAGTGTGAGCCATGGTCAGCTCACCTGCCAGCCATGTGGCTGGGCTGGCCTAGGCATTCTCGGCTTAGGGCCTCTGACCTACCGGGAAACCTAGTGTGAGCCTTTATGTCATGTTGCCATTAGCTTCGTCTTCCCCTCTGCTCAGTTAGCCTGTGAGCCCCGCCTCACTGACGGAAGCTCTCGGGACAGGTGTGATGAACGTGTGTGCACACCCACCTGCTCCTGCACTGAGGAAGGGAGTCCTGTCACAGGCATGAGGCCCCGCCTCCCACTCCGTTCTGCCAGACAGCTCGGCAATTGATTTCCTTGCGATTAGGGAAATGTCTGCATCTTAGGATGCGCCACGGTGCTTAGGTGTTATTTCTCTGTCTCTTCTCCAAGGAAATACATGCTGAATTAAGGTTTGTGTTTTTGTTCACGCTCATCAGCACCATTGAAAAGCAGGTCTGGGGACCAGCAGATAGTGTAATGGTTATGTCGCTAAACTCCCACGCAGTCGACCGCAGTTTGAGTCCCAGTCCCAGCTCTGGCGACTTAAAACTCACGCCGGGCATGTGTGCGTGCGTGCCCCAAATCCTGAGAAAATGGAGAAGGAATTGTGACGTGGTCATCCCTCCTGGGGTTGATCTCTCACCTTCTGTCTCTCTCTGTCTCTCTGGCGAGTGTACGCACCCTATAGCAGAAGTTGCTTGTGGGGGAGGGAATAAAGGGAAAGCAGGGTCTGGCCAGCCATGTCATTGCAGCGGTTGCAGAAGAGGAATGGAGGGGCTTTGCCAGGGCCATTTGCATTCCGGGCTAGGAGAGTGCTGGCCTCAGAGAGGATGTGGTTGCTTCGGGCTTTCAGGCCCTGTGACAGCCGACAGCGTGAGAAATGCTTAACGGGTCCTTTCTGTCCTGCCAGGCGTGGGCCGATGCCTTCCGCAGCAGCCCCGACCTCACCGGCGTGGTGCACATCTACGAGGAACTGAAGAGGAAAGGGGTTGAATTCCCCATGGCGGACTTAGACGCTCTGTCTCCCATACACACACCACAGCGGGTGAGCTTCCAGCTGGCGTTTTCTAGAAATACCCACTGCGGTAGGGGTAGGGGTGAGCCAAGCCGCTGCCACCACCCTTCTGCTGCTCCGTTTGAATTATTCAGCTTGTCATCATGCTTTCTTAAAGCTTGAGGGCATTTCTTTGTAATAACAAGGGGAGTGCAGGAGACAGCTGGCTGACTGGTGATTAAGTGGCGGCAGAGTCTCCCCGTTTTCACACTGACTGTGGAGGGACATAATAGAGGGGTCAGTTCGGCCTGCAAGGAAATGGCTGCTTGGGCGGAGCCAACCGGAGAGGGTCATTAGCTCCTGCTTTCAGAGGCTTGTGGAATCTGCGGGACTCTGCCCCTCATTCCCTCAGAGCACCACACAGTGGGCCGTGTCCCTCAGGGAGGCGCCCAGAGCAGCTTCCCATTTTTGCAGCTGCGCGAAGCAAATGTATCTAACATTTGTTTTGAGCCATGAGCATTCAGCATCAGTCCGGACATCCTGGAATTCCATCAGCCTTGGGACTCCAAGCCCAGGGAAGGCCCATTCAGGGACATCCCACTCAAGCTCTTAGGGAAAGGGCACCTCTGCGCTGCAGAAGTAAAAGCATGCAGGGGGGACCAGCAGTTGGCCTAATGGCTATGTCACTGGACTCCCATGTAGTCAACCATGGTTTGAGTCCCGGACCCAGTGGTTTAAACTCACGCCAGGCACGTGTGCGTGCGTGCCCAGGATCCCGAGAGGAGAATGGGGGATTGCGGCATGGCCATCCCTCCTGGGGGGTAATTTCTCTCTTTCTGTCTCTCTGTCTCTGTCTTTCTGGCGAGCGCACGCACCTATAAAAAAACCTCTCAAAAAAAAAAAAAAAAAGCAGCATGCAGGCAGTGCCCCCCGGGCCTTGCAGGGAAGCTAGTCCCTCCCCTGGCATAGGGAGAGCCAGGAAAATGCCAGGGTCCGCGGGCGGTACCTCTGAGCTGGGGCCTGGAGCAGGCCCTCACGCCTGTGCGCACCTCCCATGCATACACAAGAGCTCGTGTTTGGGAGCTTGTCCAAAGGAAGGCACGAGGAATTGCACTTTCCAGAGCGTTAGCCTCCTCACGGTCCCTGCGAACCACGACCAAGCTTCGTGGAGTAAACATAACCTGTTTTATTCTCCTAATAATGACACAGAGCAGTGTCGTCGCTCCTATAATTACAAAGAACATTTGGTAAATTGCATAATTACTATTTATATTAGTCTATTTGTAAAGGCCAAAATACAATCTTACGGAACCAAATAAGGATTCGTGATTAGCAAAACTTAATAACAACCCTCCCTGCACGAAATCCCGGGGTGGTCTTGATAATAGGAACATGACCAAGATGCTCTCAGAGCACGCTCAGTGCCGCCTCTGTCTGTCTGTCTGTCTGTCTCACCCTCCCTGTGTGGCAGACAGGAGGAACCAGTGGCAGCCCCACAAGGATGGAGGGACTGGGCACAGAAGGCCCACAGCCACCCCAGGACAGCAGTAGGCCTGGGCCTCTGGCCCCTGCACAGGCGTGCTGACGGGAGCTGGTGACGTGGGGGTGAGGGTGCGGGTGCTAGGCCCAGCCACACAGGCAGCCATGTGAACAGAGGACTTTGCTGTTGCCAGAGTGTCCCAGAAGTGGATCCAGCCGCGACCATGCCCAGGCCCCAGTCCCAGCAGAGGACGAGCGTCGGCTCCTATTCTTCATCTTCTCCTACTCCCTACTCCGCTCCACAGGCCCCGGCTCTGAGCATGACCGGCCCCATCACGGCCAATTCAGAACAGGTACTTGCGTGCTCCGGACCACACGTGAGCCACTGCTCACCCTCATCCATGCTGTGGGGGTGGAGGGAGGGCGCAAAGCCTCAGGGCCCGTCGCTGGGAGAGGGCGCAGGATAATCATGGCCCCATGGTGGGGAGCAGCAGGTGGCCTGACTGGATGGCAGGTGCGTGTGCAGGCCTGGGTGGGAGGACGTGGGGGGCCGCAGCTGAGCCAGAAGCAGAGGGGCACAGTTGAGTTGTGAGCAGCCTTGTCTGTCACACAGAGGCCTGCCCTGCTGTGTGACACGGCTCAGCCAGCATGGCTAGTGGCCCAAATCAGGGAGGCTCCGGAGCACCTCCCGCTGTTACCCCAAATGCGGCCCACCTTCCCCAGTTCTTTCCAGACAAATCAATGCAGTTCTAACCCCAAACTGGGTTTTTAAAGCTTAGTGTGGAGATTGCTCTTTAGATTCTTCTATAGAATTTCCATTAGTTAAAATTTGAAAATTGGGAGGCTGGCAGGTGCCGTGGTGTTTAAAGGCACGGGACTCCCACGTGGCCAGCTGAGGTTCAAGTCTCGGACCTGGTGGCTGGCTTTCTCACTTTCCCTCCTCCCTCTCTCTGTCTCTCTTTGGTCAAATTGGAAAATAATAATAATGAATAAAGGCAAATTAAAGAAAGTTTTGAAAACGGCGTAGGCCTGTGTCCTGGCAGTTATGGAGTCGGTCCCACATGACAGACTGCCTTCGAACCTGGCCCTGGCAGCCGGACAGCAGGCTGGGCGTGAGTGCGCGCTGCCCAGAACCCCAGCAGGGGGAGGAAATGGAGGAGGGATTGTGGTGTGGCCACGCCCGCTGGAGGGGGCTTTCTCTCTCTCACTGCCTGTCTCTGGGGAAAGCACACACCCTCTGGCAATTAAGAAAATTTGAAGCTGGTTAGACTTGAAAAAAACTCTATCTAGCGTTTCCATTTTGAAATGCTGACTTTCTACTCGCCATGGCATTGCTATCGCGGAAACTCACTGAAGAGGAGGGTGAAGCAGTGGCGTGCAGGTGTGGTGAGGTCGTGCCGGCCGGCGTGTCCTTGCCTTCTCTGCGGCTCGGAGGTGGGGACGCAGTGTGAGCAGCAGGAGGACTGCAAGTCGCACAGGCTGAACTCGAGCCACCCTGACCCCACTGTCGCCGGAGGCTTCAGTCAGGGTGCTCAGCCTCAGTCTCCTTTCAGTAGGATGGGCAGTAGTCCCTCCCTCAGACCCCACGTGGCAGCGGGTCTGCCAGGTAGACAGAGGGGTTCTCATGGTAGCCAGGAGCGCTGTTTGCCCCAGGGGAGGAGGCCACACCCACAGCTGCAAGACTGTGCGGCCCTCCTCCTTACCCATACCAAATACCTGCCAGGCCTCCCAGGAGAGGAGCGTGGGGAAGAGCTGCTCCGTGGGCAGTGTGGGCCCCTCTGCTCCCTGGGAAGGCAGGCTGTGCCAGAAAGCGGCTGGCACTGAGCCCCTCTGCTGGCTCTCCCAGCAGCAGGACAGCGGGAGGAGTGTCCAGGGTGGGTGGGAGGCTGTGGGGCGTGCAGGAGCAGAGCCAGGCAGGTGGTGCTCAGCCTGGCCCGAGCACGCAGGGCCTCAAGCCATGTACTCACTGACAGCATTCCTGGGCCTCCCTGGCCGGAGAACTTCTAGCCAGGACCCTGGAGGAGACCTCTGGCCACGGGCCAGGCACAACCAGAGGCCGACAAGGGCCTCTCCGGACCCAGCCCATCTCCCTGGCTGACCATTGGTGAAAGTCTGTCCCTGTGCTGAGGGTGCAGAGCTCACCAGCTAGCCCCTCCCCCAGGGGCTGAGGGGCAGCTCAGAGCGTCAGTGCAGGAGGCTGCGGTCAGGTCGGGTCGGGTCGGTTGGTCAGGTGCTGCTCCAGGGGATGACAGGATAGGTGGGGGCCTGGAGGGAGTGGTCGCTCCTGTCTCGTGTGTGGGGGTTTCCCCGGGGATAGGAGTGGGGAAGTGCGAGAAGAGCAGCAGCATGGTCTAGCTCTGTGGGTGCATGAGCAGGGAAGGGAGCCATGCTTGTAGGCTAGAGGGCACACCTGTGTGCCGGGCATCTTGCGGGCACTGCCCAGCAGCCCCATGGGGAGACTGATGCTGAGAGGTGCAGGTTTCCCTGGACAGGGCTGCTGCTGTAGGGGCCCTGTGCTCGCTGTGTAAAAAATTTTTGCTACAGGGTGCATGGGCTTGCTGGAGAGACCGAGAGAAGGCGAGAAACCACCCACTGGGGGGTGATCACGCCATAATCCCTTCTCTTCCGTTCCCCTCTCAGGACTTTGAGCACGCATGCACACACGCCTGGCATGATCTTCAAGCCTCTCGGCCAGGGATCCGAGCCACAATTGGTCATGTGGAAGTCCAGTGCCTCAACCAGCACACTACCTGCTAGCCCTGAGATTTTTTAGTTTCTTAAGAATTATTTATTCAGGGACCAGCAGGTCGCATGATTATGTTGTTGGACTCCCACGTAGTCAACCATGGTTCAAGCCCTGGACCCGCTGGCTTAAAACTCACACAGGGTGCATGTGAGAGTGCCCAAGATTCTGAGAGGAGCAGGGAGTAGAAAGGACTGTGGCATGGCCATCCCTCCTGGAGGGCGATTTCTTGTTTTTTGTCTCTCTGTCTCTCTGTCTCTCTCTGGCAAGTGTGCACTCCCTATTGCAAAAATCTCTCTCTTGGAGCCAGCAGGTGGTGTGGTGGTTAAGGGTGTTGAGCTCCCACACGGCTGACCACGGTTCAAATGCCGGATCTGGCAGCTTGCTTTCTCACTTTCTCTCTCTCTCTTTCGCTCTCTCTCTGTCTGGTCAAGTTGGAGTGAATAACTAAATAGGTAAAGTTTAATAAAATAATTCTTTTTAAAAACTCTCTTAAAAAGAATATTTTATTTTCTTTATTATTATTATTTTTTAATTTGACCAGAGAGACACAGAGAGAGGGGCAAAGTGAGGAAGCAAGTTGCCAGGTCCAGGACCCCAATCAGGCCGACCTTTCTATGCAGATCACTCCCTGAAGCCTCACTTTGGGAAGCAGGCCTCGAGGGGGTCAGAGAGTGCAGGAGCTGATTTGAAGTGGACGGTGTGGTGCTCCTGCTCCTGCGGGGGGAGAAGGTGCTCACTGAGGCCCCCAGTGCCACTCTCCCCTGCCATGGGCACATACTTGCTGCCTGTGGAGGGTCACTCCCAGGGCCCCCAGCTGCTGCTTAGTGCCCCCCACTCTGAAGCCGTGGGCTCCTATAGTGTGAGGGATGATGAGGCCTGCCCTAGGCAGACACGGCACAGCCCGGGGCGTGGCGGGCAGGGGCTGCGGGCTGCTCAGAACAGCGTCCCGAGGAGCGGGCTCAGGGCCAGGCTCTGGGGGTGCTGGTGGGCATCTCCACTACGGCCATCTCGTTGTCCTCCCTCGTCCTTGCCGTATTACTCACGCTGGCCAGCCACTCAGAGGGCTGCAGGTTTAGAGTCCTGAGCTCCCGGGGCAGTCTGTAAGTAGATCGTGGATCTCAGCTCTGAAGGGGTCTTGGGGATCCTGTCCTTCCACACCCTGATTTTAAAGAGCAGAAACGGAGGCCCTGAGAGGTTCGGTTCTGTCTCCAGGTCCTATGGTGGGAGAGCTGAGGCTGAAACCCGCTCAGTTCACTCCAACCCAGACTTCACCACACAGCGCTGCGTCATGCTGTGGGCAGACAGGCACCAGTGGCAGACTGCCGGTGACCGGGGCCCTCCGGGATGGCCTCGCCCCCGGCCCCCATAACCATAGCACACGTTCCAGGGCGGCCTAGACTTCACAGGGAACGGGACTGTCCTCGCCTGGGGAGCGAGCTAGAGCTGAGAGTGCAAGTGCCAGGTGACTGACCCCTTCCTGCCTCTCTCCCCGCGGGCCCAACAGATCGCCAGGCTGCGGAGTGAACTGGACGTTGTCCGAGGGAACACGAAAGTCATGTCTGAGATGTTAACGGAGATGGTGCCCGGGCAGGAGGACCCGTCTGACCTGGAGCTGCTGCAGGTGAGGAGGGTGCTCATCTGGCGGTCGTGCTGGCTGAGCATGGAGCAGGGCCTGCAGGCAGCGCCACCCCTGCACGCCGGGGCAGGACTCCACTTGGGGATAAGGCAGTAAGGCGCGTGAGCCTGGGGGGCACTGCCGCCACGTAGGCCCGCACCCCACCCCGTCCCCAGGGACAGGCGGGTCGGTAGCACCGCCTTTCTTTCACGTTTCCCTTTGCTCGGTTGTAAAGTGCCAGTCGCAGAACACACGCCCGTGGGAGAAAACGGGAGCACAGAGGGGAGCTGATCAGTGTCTGTAACCCACACACGGCCCGCGTCTGAATGCGTTTTCTCTCGGACCTCTTTCTGTGCTACTGGGAATGTGGTGGCTGTGCCGTGTAGACCACATGCTGTGCCGCTCTGGCCCCTCGTGTCACACGTCGCATCGTGGCGTTCTCCTGCAGGGCCTCTTCAACCTCACCCGTGCCAAGGAGCTCCTCTCCTTGTGCCGCAAGGCTGGGCTAGAGCCTGAGCTTCCTTTCTTTCTCTCTCTTTCTTTCTTTCTCTCTCTCTTTCTTTCTTTCTTTCTTTCTTTCTTTTTTTTTTTTTGATGCTGAGAATTCCCAGGCTGGGGCTGCTCACACGCCAGGTCCTGAATCGCTCTTGCCAACTGGCCTCCCCACAGATCCGGGAGCTTGGCAGAAAGGGGGCTAGGCCTGCAGCCCCGCCCTCGGACTAGAGCCAGGGCCCTGCCTCAGGCCAGAGCCAGTGACCAGAGCCGAGCACGCCCAGCCTCGGAGCGCTGTGCTCTTCAGAGAATGGCCAGCACTGCCAGAGAAGCAGGGGCCGAGGCTGGGGAGAGGCTGCTGTGAGCAGAGCCCTGCTCTGTCAGCGGGACGCAGGGCGCTCGGTGCCCAGGTCTAGACTAGGCTTACTTGGCGGCCTGGCCTGGTGCCCAGCACACCTGCTGCTGCTCCTTCTGTCTGCGCCCGCTGGCAGGCCTGGCCCCTGCCTGCCACCCTCCCCTGCTAAGGACACGCACTTGCCACCTGTGGAGGGTCTCACACAAAGTCCTGCCCCTCATGATGCACACCCCTGGCAGCTGCTGCTTAGCCCTCTCCCCTCTTCCTGCCCGAAGCCGTCAGCTCCTGGGGGTGAGGACAGGCGAGGCCTGCTCTGGGCTGACACAGAGCACAGCCCTGGGCACAGAGGGGCAGGAGCAGTGGGCCCTGCTCAGAAGAGCCTGCAGCTTTTAGCATGAGACCAACAGTGGACCACGGCACAAGACCGCTCTTAAAGCTCGACGCATCCCCTCCACCCAGCCCCAGGGAGGAGCCCCCATGGCCTCTCCCTCGTTCCTGGAGCTCACTCTTTTTTTTTTTTTTTTTTTTTTTAGAGATTTTCACTGGCGGGCGCGGGCGCTCGCCAGACCGGCCGGGAGAGGCAGAGCCAGACAGAGAGAGACATAGAGACAGAAAGCGAGAAATCCCCCCCGGTCACGCCGCAATCCCCTCTCCTCCATTCTCCTCTCGGGATCTTGGGCACTCACGCACACGCGCCTGGCGTGAGTTTTAAGCCACCGGGTCCGGGACACGAACCGCGGTCGACTACGTGGGAGTCCAGCGACATAGCCATTACGCTAACTGCTGGTTCCCCCTGGAGCTCACTCTTGACACCGGCATCAGACCAGGCTTGCCTCAGCTCAGCAGGCCCAGGCATCCATGTGCCACCCTCCATGGACCCAGCCTCCCTTGGCTGTGTCGTCACTCACCCCCCTTCCCAGCCACAGGAGGGCTGCCAGGCACTACCCAGACGCACAGGGACCTGAGGTCAGTCCACAGACCGAGGGCCTCTTGAGGCATTGTGCTGTGTCAGCGTCAAAATTCCTGCGGACGGGGGCGTTTGCTCTGGACAGAGCCAGGCTCCTGGCAGCAGGGCGTGGGTTTAACAAAGCCAAGATGCTTCCAGACAGCCGGAGCAGACCCAGACAGCAGAACTGCTCTGTGTCTGCGTCTGCGTGTGCGTGCACACGTGCGTGACTGTGAGGTTTTCTTTCTTTTTTTAAAAAACAAGCCCATCAGCCAAGACAAACAGAGCCTAATCTCCTGGCGTCAGCTCACAGTTCTCAAAAATAGGCTGCTTCCCATGACGTCTCCCTTCCCTCTGCTCTGTGCCAGCTCTAAGCCTTCCAGCCCTCACCGCTATCTTAGAAATCAAACAGGAAAGGAAGGGTCTGCGTGCCAGTGGGAGGCGGTCCTCTCGGCTCAGGAGACAGGGGAGTGGGCAGCACCGTGCGAACAGACACGCAGTCTGGCCAGGGCCTCGCGCCTCAGCCGTCCCTGACGTCATCGATAGCCGGGGGCAGGGCCTCCCAGGGGTCAGAGCCACACTGGACAGTGAGCCTAGCATGTGGGAACATGCCACGGTCATTTTGGAAAGTGCTGGACTCAGAATGTGTCCCCGGGACCCCTCGGTCCGGCTGGCAGGCCGCCAGCGTGCTCAGGGCAGAAGCAGTCCGGAGCTCAGAGTGCTGGCCAGGGCCATGGAAATAAACACATTTGTCACCAACCCAAGTGTCCATGCCAACAGAAACTGCTCCCGACTTGAGCGGGAACTGCTGGGTGGGAGGACGGGAGCAGAGGAACTCGGAGGTGTCAGCCCGGATGCACTAGAGTAGCCGACCAGGACTGTGGGCAGGTCGCGTCCGGGTTGCTTCCTGTGCGCATCAGGAGGGCGCGTCCCCGCCAGAGCAGGGGGAAGCCGTAGGAGCCGCTGCCTGAGGACTCCCAGAGGTGGCTGGTGCTGGGGAGGCTGGGGCTCTCCAGCACCTCGCACTGTCAGCTTAGCAGAGGTCCCTGGGACTGGGATGGCAGGAGGCCAGGCGAGGACTGTAACTCCTCTCAGGGGCTGAGGCAGGCCCTGCTCTGTGTTGGCGGAGGCCTCCAGGCTGCCGGCCTAGCTCCTGGGTGTGCTCAGGTGTCTCTGCAACATTTCATCCAGTGCCCGCCTGGCTTCTCTTTCCCACTAATGGCAGGCTGTCCCCACGGCCATGAAAGTACTTGTTTTCGCACAGACGTCTTGGTTAGGCTCTGGGAGGCAGCACACCAGGGTGGAGAGAGCACAGCCTTTCAGGTCACTGGGTTTGCATCCTGGCCCTCCCACGGACGCATCGGGTGACATCACCAGCCTGGAGTGAGTCTGCCCCTCGGGAGGGCCTGGCACAGGCCGATGCACAGAATGCGGCTTCTGTGTCGTGGTAGAAAGCCGTTCCCTGTGTTGGCTCAAGTCTGTCTCTGTACCTCTGACCCTGGTCCGCTTGTCAGACAACAGAACAAAGCTCACTCCTTTTCCACATGTGGGTCCTTACGTATCCAGCCCTGCCCCTGCCCAGTCCCTGACAGGAGCACGTGACCTATTGGCAGCCCAGCTATAGGTGAACAGGTAGACACTGTAAAGCGGAGAGCTTCACACAGTGGAAAACCTTCCGTCTCCTTGTGTGGCTGCTAAAGCCACATTCCCCCATCCTGCAGGGGCACACCTGGGTCTGGGTCCCACGCCTGAGACTCGGCATCTGTCCCCGCTATGGGGCGTGCCCTTAGCGGCCACCGCGTGCAGCTCCCGGGATGTCCAGTGGCACCGATGCTGTCATCAGGACGTGCTTTCTTTCCCAGCTCCGCCTGCCGAACTTCGTCGTCTTCAGTTACTAATAACTTCCCATTAACCCGGCGATGCTGAAACTGGCTGCACTGTGCTCGCGGAGCAGGTGGTACGGCCCCTCTTGCTTCTTGCATCTCATCTTAACAAAGGCGGAGTGGCCAAGGCCATTTTCTCTAGAGAAATCTAGTTGATTCCACGCATTTAGCTTCATTATTCCCCTTTTCTGGTCAACAAAGATTTTCTTCTCCCTCCTGTCTCTTTTGTCGCAACAGAAAACGAATCTTCAGGACCTTACTCCGCGCTCCTTCAGACTTGGAGAGGGTTCAGAGGAAACCCGTAAAGATGATTAAAAGGCTGTGTTGTGAGGTGGGGATTGCGATTGTCCCTTGAAGAGAAGATAAAGGCATCGGGATTAATTAGACAGAGAAGAGATGGTACATAATAAGGTGTTCTGATAGACGGTGGGCTTTCGCACAAGTGACCAGCTGTTCCCTCTGCTAGAACCAGGGCTAGGAGGGGCTGAGACGGAAGTCACCAGTGTTTGGGAGACCCCTGTCCAGCTGCCATACGGTGGGAAGGGGACCCAGGCAAGCGGCAGGCCCAGCAGACGTCACTGGACGGCGGAGGGAGGTGGGGGGAAGCCTCCCAGATGAGCCTGTGGTGGCTCTGGCGGTGGGCGGCACTGCAGAAGCATGCGAGCGGCCAGCTGGCATCATACTGGCAGAAATCTGAACACCTGCCCTCCGTCTCCTCTCTGGCTTCCTTTTTGAGATCGTAACTTACAGGGTCGAAGCCAGGAGACAGTAGCACTTCTTTGTGCAAATACCCCAGGAGCTGCCGAGAGCCCTGGGCCCTAGCCCGAGCCTTTGGTCTGCCTTTGGGCGTAGTCCTTGGGAGGGCTGTTGGTGTCCTCCAGGGCTGCAGCCAACAAGGCTCTGCCTGGGGACTGTCTTGCCCACTGCCCCAGCAGGAGGGCGGGAGAGGCAGTAAGTCCTGAGACCTGAGCAGGTATTCCTGGTGCTTAGGGCCGAGACCACCACATTCTGTGCCCCTAGGTCTCGTTCTTCCTTCCAACCAAGGTCATGACATTAGAGCCTCAGAAACTATCCACCTCTTAGCAGTTTTTGAAAGTTAGAGAACCCTTCCAGCAGATGGCATAGCGGTTACATTGCTGGACTCCCACATGGCAGACTGGTTCGAGTCCGAATCCGGTGGCTTGAAAATCACACCAGGTGCATATGTGTGGGTGCCCAAGGTCCCGGGAGGAGAATGGAGGAGAAGGGATTGTGGGGGGCCATTCCCCTGTAGGGTGATTTCTTGCTTTCCCTCTCACTGTCTCTTTCTCTCTCTCTCTAATGAGCATACACGCTTTGAGGCAAAAACTTTAAAAAAAAAGTTATAGAACCCTTTCCTCCACGAATAAAATTCTACAGCAGTGTTTAAAATAGATACAAGCAGGGCTGGCCGTATCGCATAGTGGTTCGGTGCTGCACAAAGGAAGCTGGATACCACTTGACTGGCTGGAGTTCAAATCCCGGCCCCTTCAGATTCATGCCCACATTCCCAGGTCCTGAAGGTGGAAGATTGGAGGAAGAAGGATCATGGTGTGACCAGGCCCCATTAAGGGCCCCAGGCCCTCTCTCTCTCTAGGGGCCAGCAGGTGTCAAAGTGGTTAAGGTGCTGGCCTCTTACATGATCATATGCAGTTCAAGTCCCAGGCCTGGTGGCTTGAGAATAATGTCAAGCATATGTGCGTGCGTGCCCAAAAATCCCAGGAGGAGAGTGGAGGAGAAGGGATTGCAATGTGGCCATCCTCCCTGGGCGAGGGTGATTTCGCACTTTTGTTTTCTGTCTCTTTGTCTTTCTTTAGCAAGAACACATACGCCCTATGGCCAAAAATAACTTAAAAAAAAAAAAAAAAAAACTTTTTTTTTAATTAAAAATTTTTAAATAGATTCTCTGTCTCTCATGTGTCCATTTGTTCTCTGTCAAGCGAGCCCAGAGACTTTGGAGACTTGACAAGCATATCCCGTCAAAGCTACTTGTGGCCTGCTGCTTGGTCCACAGCTCCCAGCTTGGGCCAGGCTCCGCTGGGGAGCCTGAGGTCCGCCTCTGCCCTCTTCCTTCTGCTGGTTCTGGTGCTGGGGCAGTGGGTAGACGTGTCTTTCGCAAGCAGTCTGCTGCGGGATCGCCCGGGG
>NW_006198617.1:1844415-1844735 GCF_000334495.1 Tupaia belangeri chinensis | reverse complement strand
CTCCTTGACCTTCTGTGTTGGGGGCAGAGCTGGGGCGGCCCTTGCTGGCTGGTGGTCTATTGGGGGAACTCAGACAGCAGTTTGGGTCAGCAGCTGCAGTTGAGGGATGTCTAGATTGCTGTGTGGGTCTGGAGGAGGGAGGGCTTCCTGGGGTCCCCAGAAAACACTGAGGGACGGGGTGGTGAGTAAATACGACACGTAGCGCTGTCTCTGTGGGACGTTAGTGAGAGAATCTAGGTGCGTCTGCGGTGGCCACAGTGACATTCTCCCTGCTGGATGTGCATTTGAGTATTTCCGTGATGAAATGCACGGTAGGGAAA
>NW_006198617.1:1839195-1840760 GCF_000334495.1 Tupaia belangeri chinensis | reverse complement strand
CGGGGAAGCCTCCCAGATGAGCCTGTGGTGGCTCTGGCGGTGGGCGGCACTGCAGAAGCATGCGAGCGGCCAGCTGGCATCATACTGGCAGAAATCTGAACACCTGCCCTCCGTCTCCTCTCTGGCTTCCTTTTTGAGATCGTAACTTACAGGGTCGAAGCCAGGAGACAGTAGCACTTCTTTGTGCAAATACCCCAGGAGCTGCCGAGAGCCCTGGGCCCTAGCCCGAGCCTTTGGTCTGCCTTTGGGCGTAGTCCTTGGGAGGGCTGTTGGTGTCCTCCAGGGCTGCAGCCAACAAGGCTCTGCCTGGGGACTGTCTTGCCCACTGCCCCAGCAGGAGGGCGGGAGAGGCAGTAAGTCCTGAGACCTGAGCAGGTATTCCTGGTGCTTAGGGCCGAGACCACCACATTCTGTGCCCCTAGGTCTCGTTCTTCCTTCCAACCAAGGTCATGACATTAGAGCCTCAGAAACTATCCACCTCTTAGCAGTTTTTGAAAGTTAGAGAACCCTTCCAGCAGATGGCATAGCGGTTACATTGCTGGACTCCCACATGGCAGACTGGTTCGAGTCCGAATCCGGTGGCTTGAAAATCACACCAGGTGCATATGTGTGGGTGCCCAAGGTCCCGGGAGGAGAATGGAGGAGAAGGGATTGTGGGGGGCCATTCCCCTGTAGGGTGATTTCTTGCTTTCCCTCTCACTGTCTCTTTCTCTCTCTCTCTAATGAGCATACACGCTTTGAGGCAAAAACTTTAAAAAAAAAGTTATAGAACCCTTTCCTCCACGAATAAAATTCTACAGCAGTGTTTAAAATAGATACAAGCAGGGCTGGCCGTATCGCATAGTGGTTCGGTGCTGCACAAAGGAAGCTGGATACCACTTGACTGGCTGGAGTTCAAATCCCGGCCCCTTCAGATTCATGCCCACATTCCCAGGTCCTGAAGGTGGAAGATTGGAGGAAGAAGGATCATGGTGTGACCAGGCCCCATTAAGGGCCCCAGGCCCTCTCTCTCTCTAGGGGCCAGCAGGTGTCAAAGTGGTTAAGGTGCTGGCCTCTTACATGATCATATGCAGTTCAAGTCCCAGGCCTGGTGGCTTGAGAATAATGTCAAGCATATGTGCGTGCGTGCCCAAAAATCCCAGGAGGAGAGTGGAGGAGAAGGGATTGCAATGTGGCCATCCTCCCTGGGCGAGGGTGATTTCGCACTTTTGTTTTCTGTCTCTTTGTCTTTCTTTAGCAAGAACACATACGCCCTATGGCCAAAAATAACTTAAAAAAAAAAAAAAAAAAACTTTTTTTTTAATTAAAAATTTTTAAATAGATTCTCTGTCTCTCATGTGTCCATTTGTTCTCTGTCAAGCGAGCCCAGAGACTTTGGAGACTTGACAAGCATATCCCGTCAAAGCTACTTGTGGCCTGCTGCTTGGTCCACAGCTCCCAGCTTGGGCCAGGCTCCGCTGGGGAGCCTGAGGTCCGCCTCTGCCCTCTTCCTTCTGCTGGTTCTGGTGCTGGGGCAGTGGGTAGACGTGTCTTTCGCAAGCAGTCTGCTGCGGGATCGCCCGGGG
>NW_006198617.1:1828803-1833300 GCF_000334495.1 Tupaia belangeri chinensis | reverse complement strand
CCCGGGAGGAGAATGGAGGAGAAGGGATTGTGGGGGGCCATTCCCCTGTAGGGTGATTTCTTGCTTTCCCTCTCACTGTCTCTTTCTCTCTCTCTCTAATGAGCATACACGCTTTGAGGCAAAAACTTTAAAAAAAAAGTTATAGAACCCTTTCCTCCACGAATAAAATTCTACAGCAGTGTTTAAAATAGATACAAGCAGGGCTGGCTATTTCTATATATCAAAATTCAAACAGATTCCAATTTATTGTATGTGAGTCCAATTTTGTGGGGTGAACTTGAAACCCAATTATTGTAATTATTTTTTGGAACCCAGTTATTATTTCCTTTTTAAAATTTTTTTTAATTTCCCCAATCATTATTTATAACACAGCTTTAAAAAAAAAAAAAACTTTGTGGGGTCCAGCATATGGCATGGTGATTAAGGCACTGGACTCCCACCTGGCTGATTGAGTAATTCGATTCCTGGACCCAGCAACTTGAAAATCACACTGGGTGAGGTGTGTGCATGCCCAAAATCCCAGGAGGAGAATGGAGAAAAGACTGTGACATGGCCATTCCCCTAGGGTGAAGAGATGATTTGTCACTCTCTTTGTCTCTCCAAAGAACACATACGCCCTATGGCCAAAAATAACTTAAAAAAAAAAAAAAAAAAACTTTTTTTTTAATTAAAAATTTTTAAATAGATTCTCTGTCTCTCATGTGTCCATTTGTTCTCTGTCAAGCGAGCCCAGAGACTTTGGAGACTTGACAAGCATATCCCGTCAAAGCTACTTGTGGCCTGCTGCTTGGTCCACAGCTCCCAGCTTGGGCCAGGCTCCGCTGGGGAGCCTGAGGTCCGCCTCTGCCCTCTTCCTTCTGCTGGTTCTGGTGCTGGGGCAGTGGGTAGCCGTGTCTTTAGCAAGCAGTCTGCTGCGGGATCTGCCGTGGCTCTCTGAATCCAGTGGCTCATCCTTGAGGCTCCTGGACCTTCTGTGTTGGGGGCAGAGCTGGGGCGGCCCTTGCTGGCTGGTGGTCTATTGGGGGAACTCAGACAGCAGTTTGGGTCAGCAGCTGCAGTTGAGGGATGTCTAGATTGCTGTGTGGGTCTGGAGGAGGGAGGGCTTCCTGGGGTCCCCAGAAAACACTGAGGGACGGGGTGGTGAGTAAATACGACACGTAGCGCTGTCTCTGTGGGACGTTAGTGAGAGAATCTAGGTGCGTCTGCGGTGGCCACAGTGACATTCTCCCTGCTGGATGTGCATTTGAGTATTTCCGTGATGAAATGCACGGTAGGGAAAGTGTCCTGAGGCCATGAAGGATGAGCAGGGATTCGATGGAGAAGAAGGTGGGGGACATCGCAGGCAGAGGACTGACTGCTTGGGATATGAGCAGGGTGGCGTGTGCTTGAGGCCCTGGCCAGCCTGGAAGGTCTGAAGTGTGTTTGGAGAGGGCCACGGGGTCCAGGCAGTGGTCGTCCAAGCCTCTAAGGGCAGCCTTGGGTCTCAGTCCCAGACGTGCTCCCACTCCTCTGGCTGGCAGGTCTTGCCTGCAGCTTGGACCGGAAGTGACTGACCTTTCTCCTTCGCTCTCCCGTATCCGGGGCAGCCAGGGCTTGCTGTGTGACCATAGCACCAGTGGGGACTGTGCTCCCCTGGACCAGGCCTACATGCGCGGCCTGCCTTTGCTGAGGGAAGGGCCTGAGCGGATACTTGAACATGTGCACATTTGGGGCTTTTCAGAGACCGGGACTGCAGGAGCGAGGGGGAGCTCGTGTGCACAGGCGTATGAACATCAGGGACGGGACGTGTACGCATAGGCCCATGCTGGGCCCTGTACTCTTTGGCCAGATCTTCCTTCCAAAAGAAAGGGCCTTGCTGGCCTCCTGCTGCCAAGTGTTGGCCAAGTATCTTTTTGTCTTTTAAGTAGCAGAGGAAGAATGTCTTTTAAAGTTGACCTAAATCCTTGGGTTAGCTGGTGGCGTGGTGGTTAAGGCAGCTAGATCTCACACGGTTGAGTGCATAGTTTGAGTCTCCGAGCCAGTGCCTTGAAAAACATGCTGGACCATGTGCATGCATATCCAAAATCTTTAAAGGAGAATGGAGGAGAAGGTATTGAAGGGTGGCCATCACTCCTGCGGGTGCTTTCTCACTTTCCCTCTCTCTCTGTCCCTGTCTCTCTTTGATGAGAGCACACACTCTATAGCAGGGGGAGGGAGAACTCACTAACAAAGAAAAATGTTGGGACCAGCAGGTGGCATGGTGGTTAGAGCACTGGACACTCCCACATGGCCAACCACAGTTCAAGTCCTGGACCTTGTGGCTTGTTTTCTCACTTTCTCTCTCTCTCTAGTCAAATTAAAATAAATGAATGAATAAATAAAATTAAATAAAAATAATTCTTTAAAAAAAAAAAGAGAGGGAACCAGCAGTTAGCGTAATGGCTGTGTCGCTGGACTCCCATGTAGTCGACCGTGGTTTGCGTCCCGGACCCGGTGGCTTAAAACTCACGCTGGACGCGTGTGCGTGCGTGCCCACGATCCCGAGAGGAGAATGCAGGAGAAGGGATTGCGGTGTGGCCATCCCCCTGGGGGGTGATTTCTCGCTTTCTGTCTCTATGTCTCTCTCTGTCTGGCGAGCGCACGCGCCCTATAGCGAAGAAACCTCTCCCAAAAAAAAGAAAAATGGTAGGGCCACCAGGTGGCATGGTAGTTAAGGTGATGGATCCCACATAGCCTACCTATTCTGTGGTTCAAGTCCTGGACTCAGCAGCTTGAAAACCAAGCCAGTGTGTGTGCATATGTGCCTGAAATCCCAAAAGGAGAATGGAGAAGGATTGTGGTATGGCCATCCCCCCTGGGGAGTGGTTTCTCTTTCCATCTCTGTCTCTCTCTCTCTAGCAAGCTGACATACCCTATAGCAAAAACATATAAAAATAGATGAATAGCAAAATTAGAGTGGGTGAAAACCCACGCTCTCCTGCCAGCCCCGAGAGGTGCTCCTGCATTTCGACGCCGTGCTGGGACACCGTGCCCGCCCTCCATTGCTCACTTCAGGCTCGGCTCCTAGCCTGCCCACCTTCTAATCGGAGTGCTTCTTTCAGAAGCTTGGACGGATTTTTTATTTTCCTTTTAAATTTGTGCAGACAGGGTCCCACTGTATTGTGATCCTTACTTACTTCCACGTGGCTGAGACCAAGGTGCATGACCCTGTTCCTGGCTTTTGGGGTGGCCAGGAGTGGACACCAGGTCTCCCGTGTGGCCTCAGCCTGCCGGGTCGCAGCATCAGCAGATGCACAGCTGTGGGAGGCCTTATTTGATTCTGTTGGTCTGTTTGAGTGCCAAGGGCCTGGCGTCCCTGTTAGTGTTGCTCACGAAGTGAGGGTTTGTGCTGCACGTCAGTCTTCCTGTGCACTGTGCTCGTCCCGTGGTAACAGGCTCTGCCCTGCGAACGTTCATGGCCACCGTGTGGCCATCCACCACTAGCCGCGGCCCATGCAGGCCAAGGCCCTCCCCTGGCTGGTCTGAGGCTGCGAGCAGTGGAAGAGGACAGGCACGCTGTGGTGCTGACGTCACCGGACGTGTTGGGGACTCTTGCACTTGTCTGTGCAGTTTATCAGTGCTTACTGCTGGCTCAGTGCGGCTCAGGTGGGGCCCGGAGAGGAAAAGTAGATCTGAGAGAGCAAGATGCCCCCATTCTCTGAGTCAGGGGTTCTGGGAAGAAGGCTGAGCTTATGTGGGTACCTGAGGGGGCAGCGAGGAGGCACTGGCGGCTGGGGACCAACAGCTCAGAGCACTTGACTTCAGAGTCCAGGTCCCGATGGCCATCCGGATGGCGACCACCTTGGTTCCCTTGGATGCCCCTGGCCCAGCCTGGTGCTAGCCCCTGCCCCTCTCTGCATCTGTGCTGCTGGCGAGATCGTACTGGCTGGGCCGCTGAGTCGGGCTGGCTCCTGGCAGCAGCTGTCACCTGAAACACTGGAGCGTAGGCGGAGGGAGATCGTGAGTGGGGATTTGCTCAAAGCCTGTGCCCTACAAGGCGCTTTGTCAAAGCCTAGGGTGCCATCTTAGGAGAACCGAGAGTGGAAGTGTGCTCAGAGGGACCTGGGAAGTCCAGATGCTGGGCTCGCTTCTCACTGACTAAGACACTGGCAGCTCCGTTCTGGCTGTGCCCTGTGCAGAACACTACAGCAGGGCAGGACTGAGCCCGTGGGCAGCATTGCAGTGGAGGTGGACGGGCCCAGAGCCAGTCTCCAGAGGCAGCTTCTGCTCCAGCCTCTGTGTACCCATCCACCAAAACCTAGGTCCCTCCTGCCCGCTGAGGCAGCTACAGCAGGGACTCAGGGCTCACCATGTGGGCCCGGCTTCTTTCCTCAGTTGCCCCCCAGTCCCAGGAAGGAGCCCCTAGGCAGAGCAGCTGAGGGAGAAGGCAGCAAAGGTGGACTGGCCAGGCCTGGTCCCTGCTCTGTGACAGACAGGTCAGCCAGGTCCCCACCCTGCTCCCACTTGCAGGACAGACCT
>NW_006198617.1:1808590-1828458 GCF_000334495.1 Tupaia belangeri chinensis | reverse complement strand
TGAAGGAGTGAGCGTGTGTGTGCACGAGCACACGGGCACACTGATGGAAGGGATGGAAGGAATGCAGCTTGCCTTTGTCACTTAATTCTTTCAGAAGTGTTGGGGAGTGGCTCCTAGGGGTCAGACATGGGTACTGGGGACATGGGGCCAGTCACCTTCTCTGCCCTCCAGGAACTTGGGGGAGGAGGGGGAGTTGCAGCTGTCGCTGCGTTGCAGGTGCCAGGGAGCACGTGGAAGGGGCTCCTGTGACCCCCGCTTGGCTCATTTCGCCTCCTCAGATCTGACCCAGCAGATGCCTCCTGGGCTTCCACCGTGTGGCTCAGAGCAGGGCTTACAGGCGTCCATGGGTGGCTAGGTGACAACCCCAAGGTTACGGTAGAAGGGGAGACCCTCAGCCAAGCTAGCCAGGTCATGGGGCGGAACGGAGAACTCAGAGATGGCCTGTCTGCTGGGATAGCTCAGGCCCTTCTACCAGGGATGTTTTCGGGACGGTTGTCGTGACGCCGCGCTGTGAGCAGGCACTTGGCCTCCGTTCCTCAGGCCCTTCCCTCACTGGCTCATCCATTCCCTCTCAGGCCCTGCACTTCACCTTTGCTCACGTGCATGCCCACTGGGCTCAGGACTTTGTTCATGGGCAGCTCCTGCACTGGAGTGCTGAGGGGCCAGCCTGGCATGGCCACCAGCCCCCTCAGTGGCATCCTCAGCCCGGGATCCAAGCAGGTATTTCAGGATCTCTGTAGACAAGTTGGACCAAGAGCATCCGAAGGTCCGTTGGGAGCATGGTGCCTCCAGGAAGCCAGGTCATGAAGAGAGGTGCTGTCTTCAGGAGGATGTGCTTCCAGGGAGAGAGGTCCCGGGGTGACGTGGGGTGTGGTGCATTATCTGTGGCCAGCCTGAGCTCCTGAGACCACAGCAAAGTGACAAACATGCCAGGAAACGTACACACCGTGCTCATAAACGCTCTGCTGCTGCGGGGGGGGGGGGGGAGTAAGGAGACTATTACTGTTCCACTCAACATTCTCAGCGACCATACGCTTTTTTATTTATTTATTTTATTTAATTTGCTGTAGGGTACATATGGAGAGAGACAGAGAGGAAAAGTGGAAAAGTACCCCCCAGGGGGATGGCCATACTACAGTCCCTTCTCCATTCTCCTCTTGGGATTTTGGGCACGCACGCACACGTGTCACAGGGTCCAGGACTTGAACCATGAGGTCGGCCCTATGGAATCCAGCTGTCTTAACAAGCATGCCCCCTGGCTAGTCCCTATATGACCACACTCTTTTACCCCAGCACTCCCCTCTAAAGCATTCATCCTTCGGAAGCGCTTACCCAGGCGCATAAGCAAGTATTTGGGTTGGCTGAGAGAAGGACCACAGCCTAGAGATCAGCGGTGGGAGGACGGCGAGGTCCATGAGGACACAGCCGAGGGCCGAGGGCCGAGGCAGTCTGCACAAACAGGTGGGAGAGGTGTCTGCGGTACTTTGTTGCGGAAAAGCAAAGATCCCGGCTTCATATGTGAACCTGACCTGGGCAGATCGTACATGGCGGGTCTGTCTGCTGAGAAACTGCAACCCCCCCTCCCCCCCGTGGGAGCGGCAGGCGGGAGGAGCGCCCCCTACTTTGCATTCTGCACACGTCTGGTTTCATGAACAGGCATGTACTCCTTTTGTGACTTCTGAGAGTCAGTACACATTTCCAAGGCAGTAGAACGCGCAGAAAGCCCCCAGCAGGCTCTCCAGAGTGCATGTGTTCCCCAGGAGCTGAACAGGACCTGCCGGGCCATGCAGCAGCGCATCGTGCAGCTCATCTCCCGCGTGTCCAACGAGGAGGTCACCGAGGAGCTGCTGCACGTCAACGACGACCTCAACAACGTCTTCCTCCGCTACGAGAGGTGGGGCCATTCCTTTTCTTCCCTGGAAGAGATTGTTGCCATAACAGAGGGATTTCGTTCATAAACAAAGGGGAGAGAGAGAGAGAGATTAGAGTTGGAAAATACTCATCAGAGATGCTAATTTGTTCCCGGATGACAGGGAAAATGCTTCTTGTTCTCCTGGGAACCGAGCAGCAGGAAGTTGACGTGCGGAATTAGGCTCTGCCCTTTGTACGCCTCAGGCTGCTCTGCCTTCCCGCTCCGCCCCTCCCCCGCCCCGCAGGGGGAGGACAGGAGGGGTCTGGCCCCAGGAGCCGCTGCACCTGCTCCTGTGATGAGCCTTTGAATTTGAAAAGGATTAAAGGGGTGTAAAAAAAAAAAAACCTCTCTACTCAGAAAAAGGATTTCCTCTTTCCCATCTTTAAAAAAGGAAAAAAGCTTTTCCCTTTGCAAATGTCAGTGTGTCTGGAGAGCACAGGAGAAGCTGGCAGGTGTGGGTGCCGGATGCCGCCCGCCCCGCCCACCGCTTAGAGAGCCACGCACACACTCATTTCAGTTCCTTCTGCAGCCAAATCATCTTGGGGCTTGAGGTCACAAACTTGCCAGTTCTTTTCCTTTTCGAAGGCCTTCCCTCCAGACAAAATCCAAAGCATCTTCTTTAGGCCTCGTTTTAAATAGGAAGCAGTTCCCATGTCATCACCCTCATGAATGCACCTGCCCCGTGCCAGGGGGGAGAGACCTTGACAAGGCCAGCTTTCTTCTCTCACAGCTGAGGCACGCATTTACTGAGGGGCTCCTGGGGAGGGGCAGGGCTGGCTGGCGCCAGGTCACCAAGTCACTGGGACAGATACTGGCACGGACACTCCTTCAGGTGCTTAGAGCGTGCTTTTGTTGTGGTTGTCAAAACCCGGGCTGGGCCTTGGCCTTTTAAATTTGTATCTTATTGTATTTTTACTTTTTTATTGGGTATGTGTGGTCACTGGAGAGAGAAAAGCAGAGAGAGAGAGAAGAAAAGGAAGAGAGAAAGAGAGAAAGCTCTCCTTAGGGGGATGGCCACATTTAATCCGTTCTCCATTCTCCTCTTGGGATTTGGGCACACGCCCTGGCTTGGTTTTCAAGCTGCTGGGTCTGGCTCACTTAGCCATGTGGAATCCAGATGCTTAATCACAACACCCCACCAGCCCACCTGCTTTGCTTGTTTGTTTACTCATTTATCTCTTCCGTGGGTAAGAGAGACAGAGAAAGAGAGATGCCCCCCAGAAGGGTCTTCATGCACGACCCCCCAGCTGTGGGTTACAAGCATGCCTGGTGAACTCAGGAAGGTCTCTGACGCCAACCTGGAACCTCCCCACCTGGGTCAGCCCCGCAGGCCTGCATCTTATCCCTGCACAACGGTCTCGCTCCTGGTTCAGCTTCTGACTGTGGAAGCAGGCACGATGGCCCTGCACCGGTCTGACAGCGGAAGGAATCCCTGCGGTGGGGTGTAGGTGAGCCAGGGGCACACAGAGCAGACCCAGGGCCTTGGCCCCAGCCCGTGGCCCCTTTGTCTTGTCACGTGTCCCCAGTCTCCATGTGAGCAGGCATGGTTTCAGCCTGCTCAGCCAGTGAAGCCCCTGCTGGGGGACGTGGTGAGAGCTGCTGTGGGTGTTCTCAGCCGGAGGCCCAGTGTCACAGAGTTCAAGGCCAAGCCTGGGCCAGCAGCCTCAGTTGCCATCCTGGTTAAAGCTCCCTTGATGAGAATAATGAATGGTACCTCAGGTGGGAGACCTTCAGGATCACGGGTTTTTCAGATGTGTTAATATTCCTCTCCTTCTTACAGGCCATGGCTGAAAGCCACACAGGTCTTCCTCTCTCTTTTTATTTAGAATTATTTTCATTTAACATTATTATTATTATTATTAATCTGACAAGAAAAAGAGGGAAAGTGATAAAACAAGCCATCAGGTCCAGGACTCAAACCAAGGTCAGCCATGTGCGAGAGTCCAGCGCCTCTAACCACCATGCCACCTCCCAGCCCCATACACACAGGTCTTCCTTAAAACCACAGTGGAGGGACCAGCAGTTGGCATGATGTCTATGTTGCTGGACTCCCATGTGGTCGACCACGGTTCAAGTCCCAGACCCGGTGACTTAAACTCATGGTGGGCGTGCCCAAGATCCTGAGAGGAGAATGGAGAAGAAGGGATTGTGGAGTGGCCATCCCCCCTGGGGGGTGATTTCTCGCTTTCTGTTTTTCTGTCTCTCTGTCTCTCTCTGTCTTTCTGGTGAGTGCACGTGCCCTATAGCAAAAACCTCTCCCCCCAAAAAAACTACAGTGGACCCACACTGTCTAACGAGATTGTTTGTCCTGGGGACAATCTTGTCATCAAGTGCTGACCCCAGAAATAAATGCAGAGCAGCCTGCCTCACCAAGGCCCAGTTTCTCAGGCTCCTGCAGAAAATAAATGAATAAATAAATAAAAAATAATCTCCTAGCTACCTCTTTGTCCATGGCATTTGGAGCTTTTAAATCAGGTGTAGAACACAATCCATTCTCTCTCTCTCACACACACACATGCACGTCCACGCACACACACAAACACAACTGCTTTTACGTTCTCCACCTGGTGTGAGGATGCCGCGGGTGTGGGCAAGGAGAGGCTTCCTGCCAGGCGTTATCCAGCGCCCACGTGCCAGCAGGCCCCCGCCACAGTCCCTCCATGGCTGGCCAAACCTCCCTGCAGCAACCAGTGAGCCTTCTCGCCAAGCCGCACCAGGCCCTGAGCTTGCCTCCCCCTCCTGGAGTCTGCCCACACAGCCTGTGCCCTTTCTCCAGAGGCCAAGGTGGGGCCTTTTCGCAATATTAGCGAATCTCTCCTGAGCACAGCTCTGTGATGTGGGGGGGTCTGCAGCAGATGCATCTGAGATGCCCCAAGGGGTGTGGCTCAACCAACCTCCCCTCTGAGGGCAAGGGGAGCCCTCTGGGTCTAGGAGATGGCTAGGGCTGCTTATGGCGGTCCCGTACTGTGCCCACAGACAGGCTCCCTGATCCCCACCGAGGTGCTGTGCCATGGCCGAGCAGCTGACCCTCCTCGGGGGGTCCCACACAGGGGGGCATGGTGACGTCCCCCAAGTGGGAGTCTCCTTCCTGCAGCCCCTGCAGGGTCCCCTGCACAGGCCCGGAGGGTACCAGAGGCCACACGCAGGTCTCCCTCCGTCCTTACTTCTGCTTTCCCTTCCTCCGTTAGGTTTGAACGGTACAGGTCAGGCCGGTCGGTTCAAAATGCCAGTAACGGAGTAAGTACCCCTTCAGAGCCCAGCCTCCCGAGGCCCTGCCCAGCCCTCCACATCACAGGGGCTGGGCTACCTGCCTCCCTGGGGCTTCCCTCCAGCCCTTCTAATTGGGGTTAAACGTGGCAGTTGGAGCAAGCGCTAGTTGGTGGGATTCTGGGGAGAGCCAGCAGACACCCCTGCTGGGGCGGTGGCCCCGGTCTACTGTGGCACTCAGGGGGATGTTGTGGTCGCCACAACCCCAGGCCATGGCTCAGCTCCTGACTGTGGAAGCAGGGGCTGGCCTGTACCCCTGTGAAGATGAGGAGACCCCTGCAGGAGGAACGTGGGGCAGTCGCCCTGTAGGAGATCAGTGCTGTCTCCCTCGGGGGAGGGAGAGAAGGCCCATGGCAGGGCCTCAGAGCCTGCTAGGACCCCCGCGGACCGGACCGGGACCTAGTGGGGGGACGTGGTGCTTCCCTGCGGTGCGTGGGCCGCTTTACCTCTAGGAGCCCCGCCCCTGAGCTCCTGCCGGCTTTGGTCTGGGAGCCTCACTGCCCACCTTGTGTCCTGCAGGTACTGAACGAAGTGACTGAAGACAACTTAATAGACCTGGGGCCGGGGTCTCCAGCCGTGGTGAGCCCGATGGTGGGGAACACGGCGCCTCCATCTTCACTCTCCTCCCAGCTTGCAGGCTTGGGTGAGTGAGTGTCTCATGACCATAAAGGGCCTCCACTCTGCTGCCTCCTCTGCAGGTCTCTGTTCTTTCTTGGGAAGCCTACAGAGAGGCTTCCGGGGGATCCTTGTGGAGGCGTATTCCCGAGTCCTGGCCAACTATGCCACCTTCAGTCCATAACTTCTTAACCTAAATTTGAAGTTTGAAACCTGTGTTCTAGAGCAGGAGTGGGGGGTTTCAAGAAATTGAAAGTTGTCTGCTTTTTAAAGAATGTTTTATGGAGTACATTCTCCACAATGGAAGCGATTTCCTTTTCCATGTTAGCAAGGCAGAGCAAGGATGGCACATAGGCATCAGCTCATTGGCTGCTTGGATCACAGGTTTGAGGAGCTTGCCAAAGCCACGTCAGGGCTAGGAAGATGAGTCTGTGGTTGACTGGCAATGTCTGCAGTGGGCTTGGAGACAGGAAGTGGGAGCACCGTCGCGTTTGCTCCTCTCTCGTCCTATCAACCTAGTGTTGGGCTGCCTGAAACTTAAAAGAAGCCAACACGTTTTCGTAGTTCAGTATGGAAGTGTGTGTGTGCCTCTAGATGCTTCCATTGTACTGGATTATATCAACTTAGAACAAGTAAAATTCTAATATTGAAATGCTTAGTAAGCACCGCCTCAAAATTCTTTCGTCTATCTTGGTTTTCTGTTTTCTTCTGGTTGAGTATTTCTTTTCCTGTCTTCTGTCATTTTGGTTGAATGATGCCTTTGTTGAGTGGCCTTGCAGTCGTAATCTGGCGTCTGCCTCACCTGCGGCCGTAATTCCCGTTAGAGCAGGTTTCTCTGCCTCTGTGTGCTGAGCGAATGGACACCGGGTCGGATACCTAAAATTCCAATTAGATTCTGTCCCGCCCTTCTTTAACTCGCCTTGTGCTTTCCCGCCCATTCCCTTCCCTGGCCTCCGAGGCTGCTTGCCAGGCCGGCTCCCTCCTGCCTTCCAGCCGCCTCCTCCATTCCCCTCTCCCGGAGCACTACTCCCCTCGCACACCCTGCGCTTCCAAACCTGTACCCTTCCCTGCCTCCCCACCACGCTCCCACGTGGCCCGAGAGACCCACCCTCGTGTTAGTTCCGAGTCTCTCCGCTTGTTTGGCTGACTCCCTCCCACTCAGGGAGCCTCTGGGGGCCATGGATCCTGTCAGATTCAATTTGACCCACTCAGGATCCAGCTCTGAACCTGGTGGGTGCCCAAGAAATCCCTGCCACATGAGTAAACGCCCAGGCCCTTAGACTGGAGCTGCAGTTAATGAGCAGCCCTGGGGGGAAGGGCACTGTGGGGAGTCTGCAGGTGGCGGTGGTGGTGGTGGCCAGTGGGGGGGTGTCGCCGTCCTGCTGCCAGCAGTCTCCCTTACCTCTCCTGGTCTCTGAGCAGCTGGAGGAAGGGGTGGTCAGTCTGTCCCCCAGCGGGGCCCTGCCTCGGCTCCTCCTGCATGGGGTGGGCTGAGCTGGGCTGGGCGCGCGGAGGAGAGGCCTGCTCCCCCGTAGAACCTCAGCTGGCCTGGCAGTATCCGTCCTGGCCCTGGCCCTCCGTGATCCCATCCCGTGCTCATCTGCTGTGTGTTTGTTTTGTTGCCGCAGACCTGGGGACGGAGAGCGTCAGTGGCACCCTCAGTTCACTGCAGCAGTGTAGTCCCCGTGACGGCTTTGACATGTTTGCCCAGACCAGAGGGAGTTCCTTGGCCGAGCAGCGCAAGACGTACGTGGGGCCCCTTCCAGTGGCTCTTCCCAGCCTTGGTCACAGGCCAGCACAGAGAGGCCTTTCACTGACCATGTCCGAAAATGTCAGACGCTTTAAAATACGGCCCTGAGGACTTGGCACTAGAGGCAGGCATGGGCTGAAACCCCCTCACACACACACCTTCCCATCCCCATGCGCGCGCACATACACACTCACACACACACACACACACACACACACACTCCCCTCTGCCTGGGGGCTGGTTGCCATGTGGTTACTCCTGTCAGTCAGAGAGCCTGCTCTTTGCCCCTCCTCCCCACTCATCTGCAGCCCTCCCCACCCCCAGGCAGGAGGGTGTAGGCTCCTAGCAGCAAGATTTTCCTGCCTAAAAAATGTGGTCAGGGTAGAGGCTCCTCTGACAGCAGCTCTGGTAGGGGTGACCCATATGGAATTGGGGGAGTTCATTTCAAAATAGACAAGCCCCCGTATCTCCGAAGGCGCCGGGCATGCTCTCCCCACCTTTCCTGGGGCGCAGTGTCTTGGTGCCATCAGCTCCCAAAGACCTGCTCAGGTCTCGGCAGGATGCCCAGAACCCAGGACCCCGTGTTCCTGTCCCAGCAAACATTGCTTATAAAACAGATACAGCTAAACGGGCCGGGGACAGAGGAGGAAACCCCGTAGTCAGTGTCAGCGACAGTGCCAGGCCCCACAGACCACTGTCCTTGTCAAACGCCTGAGGCGGCTGCTTATAAGGTGAGAATTAACACGACTGCCTTTACCCCATCCCCCTCGGAGGAGTTTCTGGGCACTCGGACATGCTGTCTTGTCAGTGGAGAGGGATGTTGAGGTGCACAGTGTCCTCTTAGCAGAGAGTGGTGGCTGAGCTAGAACCCAGGTCTCCTAGCTTCGGCTGCAGGGAGATAGACAGCGTCAATCCTTAGCCTCTGCCCAATGCCGAGGTCTTGGCAAACGTTTCTCTGAGGACATCTGGTGAAGGTGCTCTGGGACAGAAGGTGATTACAGGTCACTGCCCCCCGCGTGTGACCACCAGGGAAGAGCTAACTGCTGTGCTTCTTGTCTCCAGGGTAACCTACGAGGATCCCCAGGCTGTTGGAGGACTCGCTTCTGCACTAGACAGTCGAAAGCAGAACTCGGAAGTGGTAGGTCTTCAACTGCTTTCCTGCCTGGAGTCTCCTGGAGGGCAGGTTGGGAAAGCTGGCTAGAGGATGCAGCGAGAGCTAGCTTGCACGGAGGGTGGGAGCACACGGAGAGAGACTCGTGTGCACCTGCGTGCCAGCAGAGCCTCGTTAAGTCTTCACGTGCCCTGAGACAATGCCCCTATGAACTCTCCCATGATACCCTAGAGGAAGCAGGCCCAGGAGGTGGAGACAGGTCCAGGGGCACCAGAGAGCACCCAGGAAGGGGACTCCCCCCAGGAGAGGAACTTAAGAGCCTCTGCCCTATGGGAGGGCCCCCATGGACACAGGTCATGTGGCCAGAGAGTGATCCTTTCACATGTCACAGTGCCTGTGGTGGGTGGTGCTCTGACAACTGTGACCCTTACAAGGAGGAAACGTGTTGATCTGAACCACATCCCCGCTCACTCATGACTGGCTCAGCAGGGCAGTGGCAGCCCCAGGATGAGGCAGTGCAGGTCAGGATGTGTTTGCGAGCCAGAGTGGTTGGGTGGCCAGGAGGGGTCCTGGGAAACTCCAGACAGGGAGGCGCTGTGCAGCGGATAGACTCGTTCCAGCCCCGGAGCGCCGCTGCAGTGTCTGAGGTGTCAGACTGCGGAGGGGGAGAGGGTTCGTGTCGTAATGCTTCTCAGGAGACTTTCTCCTCTCTGTCTCACTAAGAAATGTGTGTGGATGCGTGTCTGCAGGGCACGGGGGAGAGGGGCTCTTGGGACTGCTGCCTACCAGCTGGAACTCCTGTCAGGGTCCCCAGGCTGGGCTAGAAAGGGAACATGCACACGTGTCCATTGGACAGGAAGGTTTGCAAGGGCTCGTGACTTCCCAAATACCAGCCCTTGGCCCCCTGCAGCACCATGCCAACGGGCCGGCGGGCAGTAGAGCTGTGGCCTGCTTCCTGAGAAGCTGGCTTGTGGTGGAAGGGATGCCCCACCTGCTGCCCCAGCCAACTAGATCGGAGGGTGTGCATCCCTCCGCACTGGCCGCCAGGGGGCACCCAGGTGCAACCTGTTGCCTTGGGTTCTCAGTGCCTTCTTTTCTACCAGAGGGGAAGTGGTGCCACCCAACCCCTGAGACTGGGATGCCCCAAATCTATGCAGCGGTTCTGGTTCTGGTTCTCCCATTACTTAGAACATCCTTCACCTGGCCCAGACGGCTTTAGAGAGCTGAGCTGGGCGCTGCCACACTGCCTGTGAGGGTGCCCCTCCTGCTGACCCTGCCGGCCTGGCCTGGGAGTGGCCCTGTTCCTCAGCCAGGCCAGTCTCCTTTGCTCCCCACCCTGGCTTCAGGGCCCGCTCTGTCCTTGTCAGGTGTGTCCTGCCACACCCACCTTCCAGCGCACAGGCCTGGTCTGAGTCTAGGATAGTGGGTGCCTCCCGCCCTTCACCCTGCAGTGCAAGGCTCAGACTGACTCTGCTTCCAAAGGTCTGGATGACATCATTTGGTGGTAGGCAGATTGTCCTCCCTGTCTACTGCTCAGTGGGACCAGGACACGGCCACAGCCTTCATGGGGTGGCGGGGTGCATGCTGGCCGTGTGCCTGGGTGTGCACGTGTACATGCGTGCACACACGTACACACTTACCCATGGGTATCACTCAGGTCACTGTGGACGCATCCCAAGCCATACTGACCTGGAAACAAAAATGGGGCCAAAGGTAAAACCCAGAACACAACAAAGAAGGGAAGACAACTGGGGAACCCCCACAGATCTAATCCTGCCAAGCTGGTCATCTTCGCTTCAAATAGTTTTACCATTCAAGAAGACCATCCAGGGAACCAGCAGTTAGCGTAATGGCTATGTCGCTGGACTCCCACGTAGTCGACCGCGGTTCGCGTCCCGGACCCGGTGGCTTAAAACCCACACTGGGCGCGTGTGCGTGCGTGCCCAAGATCCCGAGAGGAGAATGGAGGAGAAGGGATTGCGGCGTGGCCATCCCCCCTGGGGGGTGATTTCTCGCTCTCTGTCTCTCTGTCTCTCTCTGTCTGTCTGGTGAGCGCACGCGCCCTATAGTGAAAAACCCCTCAAACAAAAAAAAGAAGACGATCAAGAATACATTAATGCTTACACTCAACATTCAGGTTAAGATTTTAGAAGAGTACTCAGGCAACTAGAAAAGAGACGAAATGTGGAAGGGAGTTCGAAGCAAGTATAGACGATTTTGTAAAGGCCGGTTCTTGGCCAAGCTGGCCATGCCACCCTGGTAGCCCTAAGCAGGAGAAGCCGCTCAGCCGCCCGTGTGACCCCTGGTGCTTTTCCGGGTGTGTGGGCATAGTCGACACACGTACACGTTACCCTGTCGGCTCTTGGTTACTAAACTTCTCTCCTCTTTTCCAGGCAGGTAAGGGGGACGTGCTGGGGTGGGGACCAGGGTGGGGGCATCAGGCCACATTCCTGACATGCCAAGCACTTGAATGGTGGCCTTTCTGTTTCCCCATTATGTGCCAACGGCTTCTTTACCTCGGGTCTTGCTGTGACTTTCTTTCTGGGGCTTTTCTGTCCTTGGCCCAGCAGAGAGGGACAGGTGGGGACTCTGACCTGGAGCCTATAGACAGCTGGCTCATAACTCAAGGAATGGTGAGGCGCCGCCAGCTGGGCCAGCCCTCCTGTGCAACTGCCTAGCTTCCTCCTGCCGCCTGCCGAGCCCTGTGACCAGACCGCACAAGGCCACACTCCCTCCTCCCGTGCCGAAGCTCCCCTTCTGTCTCTGTGTAATCTCCTTAAGCCACTGACTTCCAGCCCCAGAAATGCCTTCTCTGGTTTTCTGCTGAGTCCCTGCCCCTGGGCCTTCTGGACATGAGCAGGAGCCAGAGGAGAGGCCCTCCCTGCTCTCTGGAGCTCCAGGCATCGGCAGTATTCGCTTTTCCAGGATGAGCACAGGGCACTGTGGCTCCCACCTGGGAGGGACACCTAGAACGTCAGAGAAGCCCCTTCTGGCCCAGTGCCCGCGAATTTGGCAGTCCTGGACTTTTAATCATTTAGCCATTGGTGTCTACGAAGTTCCCCAACAAGATTTGAGGTCCCTGAAGTACACAGACAGAATAGGAACAGAAAGGACCACGCCGGGCTGTGGAGTCTGATGTCGTAACACAGCTGCTCTCACAGGGTCGGGCTCTTCCAGCAGAGACCTGCGAGGGTGTCTCCTGCCTCGGCCAAGCCCGGCCAAGGAGAGAGGGTGACCTCATCCCAGGCGGCTCGCCTCGAGGCGACCACTTCTCCTCTAACACAGGGCCCACAGCTTCGTGTGCACGTGCTGGGCCCAGAGCGGAGAGAAGGCCGGGAGGGAGGGATGGAAGCAGCAGAGTCGCAGGCCCCGGGCCTCTAGGTGGGGCCAGCTGAGGGAGACACTTGGCGGCCCCATGAGCTGTGCCAGGCTGTGGCCAGGCGAAGGGCCTAGACAGGCGGAGCGTCCAGGAGAGACCAGGCAGGACCACCCGAAACGCGGGAGCGAGGGGTGTCTGCCTGCCCAGTTCAGGCTGGCACCCTCGGCACAGCCCTGCCCAGGCAGGTGGGTCTCCTCCACCGTCACGGCAGCAGTGCCTTTCCCTCCGGGCGAACGCCCTGTTTCTGCCCCAGCCCCAAGGCCACTTGGGGGGATAGGCCAGCCTGAGCCCTCACTTGCTTCCTCAGGGACAGCCCAGCCTCTGGCCCACGCATGGAGACCCTGTCTCCTCCATTGTCCAAACCCAGCAGAGTGTTCTTTGTCCCTGCGAGTCCTGCAAAAAAGGATACTGCCCACACAGACTCCCGAGTGTGGCCTTGGCAGCTGGTAGAGGCTGCTGCCTCTGCCCGCACGCTGCCCCCACCCTGTCCTGCGTAGAGCTCCCGTCTCCCACTCCCCAGCTCCACTAACAGCTAACCTGGTGTCACCCGCCAGCCGCAGCTCTCTGTACAACACGTGTTAATGGCTCTGCCGTATTTCCCGTAGTGTAGAAGCCCCGAGTCTGCCCAAGCCTCCCGGGTACAGATTCTTTACATGGAGACTTTTTGAACTCTTGAGTAAGACCAAAGGCTTTAGACTGCTCCTGCCTTTGGGGTAGTGGTTGAAGCACTGTAGGGGTCATTTCATACAAGGGGACTGCAGAAAGTTCATGGGAGAATGTCATTGTTTTGGTGTGAAATGAATTTGAAATACATGCAGAGGTTTTTTTTTTTTTTTCATAATATGCATTTCCATGAACTTTTAGGAGACTCCTTATAGCACCCCTGAGCTACAGAAATTGCTCCTGCTGTGAGGAAGATCAGATAGGTGGGTTTCCTGGGGGCTTGGGCTGTGGAAGCTACAGAGGGGCATCTGGTGCCCGCCCGCCCCAGGCCCCGGGCCCCAGGGGTGTATGGATCCCAGCACAGCAGTTAGCTGGAACACCAGGCTCCTCACCAGTAGCAGAGAGACACGATCTGGCGTGGCCAGGCGAGTGGCTCCCCGGAGACTGCCGGCCTTCTGCTCGCTGGGCCCGGCCAGCCTCTCCAGCTCCTGGGGCTTTCTCACCTCGTGGCCGTGATCAGCTAGGGGTGTCTCCAGGGGGTGCAGCCTGCTGTGACAAGAGCAGCAGTAGTTTGGTGAGAAGCCTTCGCTGCTGCCATGGCCTGCCTTGGGCCAGAAGGGCCCCTTCTCAGGCCTGGAGGTCCCCAGGGCCCTCCCACTCCTCGTGGATGACCTGACCCGGAACCACCCCCCACCCCCCACCCCCAGCAAGGCTGCGGCTAAGCCAGTGCAGCGCCGTTGCCCTTGGGCAGGCGACCTGCCTGCAGGGGCAAGTGGAGCCAGGGCTAGGGCAGCGCTCCTCCGCGCAGACGGGTCCTGCCAGGCTCTGAAGGGCGTGGGGCGGGCGGTCCACCTGTCTCCCCAGCCGGCCGGCATGCCTGTCTGCAGAGGGCGCTCGCTTCAGGCCTCGGGCTCCCTTTCTTCTCTCTTCACACCCCTTCTCTCCGTCCCCTCCTGCAACTCCACTCTTCCCCAGACCCCTCGAACCAACTTTCAGCTAAGGTCATTGCCCGAGAAGATGCTGAAATCACAGCACATCGGGCCGAGAGTTCGAGGGACCTGCTGGGCCAGCCCTTCGTCTCAGGGATGAGAATGCCTGCCGAGGCCTCCCGGGGCCTGGGCGAGAGAAAGTCCCCTGAGACTGAGCGCGGACCTCCTCTAGCCAGGGCCCTCCCTTGCCTGGAGAGGGAACTGTGTCTTCCTCAGCTCAGCGTCTTCGGCTCCCAGTGTCCAGGCAGTGTGTGTCCGTGTCTGGCCGCGTCTGCGTTACTGGGAGGACTTTACCCGCGCAGTACTCAGGTGCCGACTTCCCGGCAGGACGTTTACACAACCAAGACCTGTGTCTGACCGCAAGAAAGCCAGCCCCCCTTCCAACACCCGCTCCGCGCTGCTTCATGCTCCGGGGCCAAGTGCCTTCCGTACTGTACCTTCTGACGGCCGACACAGCCGAGGCACCCTCCAGGCTGTCCGGGGCTTCTGAATGCAGATGCTTAAAGCTAAATAAGACCCAGAAGTCACTTGATTTGCCCAAGCGTCTGCCCTCTGCCCCTGCCTCTCCCCCAGAGTCGGAGGGTTCTCAGGACAGAAGAAGCTGGGGAGCTGTCTGGTGAAGAAGCGGTCCAGAGCCGCGCGTCCGGCTCCAGGTCTGCAGCCGACCCTCTCCCGCCTCGGCCTGGGTCTGAGGGTGCGGGTGGGGGGCCTCCCTGTAAGCACACTGCTCTTCTGGGAGAATCTCAGAGTGGGGAGAGAGGTGCTCCTAGGATCCGGCCGTGGTGGAATTGTTTGTTCAGGGGGAAAGGCGTTTCTCAGATGTCACTATTCCTTTTTTGAGTGTGCTGGCCCTCAAGATTAAGCCTAAAAGATGAAAATTGGAACATGATCCCAGGCCTCAAGCGATTTTTTTAAATAAAAATAAAAGCAACAACAAAATAACGATTTTTCAGGCTGTCGTAGCACCGCCAGGTCAGTACACACAGTCTTCTTCCTAGCTGGCCTGGAGCTAGACAGGTATAAAGGAGGGGCCGTGAGACCAGCAGTTAGTGTAATGGCTATGTCGCTGGACTCCCACGTAGTCAACCGTGGTTTGAGTCCCGAACCCGGTGGCTTAAACTCACGCCAGGCGCGTGTGTGTGCGTGCCCAAGATCCCGAGAGGAGAATGGAGGAGAGGGGACTGTGGCGTGGCCATCCCCCCTGGGGGGTGATTTCTCGCTTTCTGTCTCTCTGTCTCTGTCTGCCTGGCGAGCGCACACACCCTATAGCAAAAACCTCTCCAAAAAAATAATAAATTTAAAAAAACAAAAAGGGACCCCGTGTGCACTGGCAGCTGCCGAGGGGTTTCTTCCCTCCGGAGACACGGCTGACTTTCTGAGCTTGGTGCTGGGGAGGTGGGCATTTCAGGAAGGCGTCAAGGGAGAGGGCTTGCCAGCGAGAACGGAGAGCAGATCACGCCCCGAGTGCCCCCCTGGGTTTTCCCCTACTGCTGTTTTTTGTTTGTTTGTTTTTTTAAGAGAGATTTTGCTATAGGGTGCATGTGTTCACTGGAGAGACACAGAGATAGTGAGAAATCATCCCCCAGGGGAGTAGGCATGCCACAGTCCCTTCTCCTCCATTCTCTTCAGGATTTTGGGGCACACACACACATGCCTGGCGTGAGTTTCAAGCCGCTGGGTTCAGGACTTGAACTGTGGGCAGCCAGCTTAACCACCACCCCACGCCACCTGCTGGCCCCACTGCTTTTTCAGGTTTATCTATTTTATTAACACTGGAGAGCACACATGCTTGCATGAAAGAGAAGCACCTTCGACGGGGGCTTTACACACCACAGTTCTCTCCCCTTCCAGCGCAGCAGGGCCTTGGGCACCTGCACGCCTGCTTGCTTCAGGTCAGTGGGTTGTGTCCAGGCCGCCAAGGACAGCATGGCTTCCACACTGCAGCTCAGGCTGGGCTGCCCCTCCTGCTGTGCACGGGGAGGTGGGAGCCACAGCAGGGCTGCGAGCACATCCGGGGCTTCGCGAGCCCCACCGCTGTGGTTACGCACGTGCTCTTTGTCCCTAGAAGTCATGCCAGGGTGCTGACGACTCCTTTTCCCCCCAGTTTAACATTCTTAAGTCTCCAGTAGGTCAAAGAAATGAAAGGGCCACATGGGCAGACTCCCCTAATCTAAGCAGTGGTCGGCCTGAGCCTTTCTGAAAATGCACATGTGGGCTCCCGGGCTGGGTCTGCAGTCAGGGCTCAGAGCATGTGCCTCCGAGTTGGAGGGCCAGCTCCTGAGAGTGAGCAGCGGCTACAGTGGGGGCTCGTGCCAGACCCCCCGCCCCCAGCAGCAGGCGTGGCCTCCAGACCTGGGGACTAGAGGCCGTATGTCAAAGCTGGTGATAGGGGTTCTGTGTTTGCTGACTTCCTTTTCTCTTAATTGCCAATGAGTGCGTGTGCTAGCCAGAGAGAGACAGTGAGGGAGAAAGCTCCTTCCCCGGGGTGTGGCCGTGCCACGGTCCCTTCACCGTCTCTCCATCCTGTCACGTCGGACTCGGGGCACACATGCACACGTGCCTGGCATGTTTTTCAACCCACCAGGGCTGGGTTCAAACCAAGCCTGCTATGTGGACTCTGGCTCTTATGACTATGGGACTGGGCCCAATTTTTTGTTTCTTTCCTTTGTTCAGAGCCAGTCTTCTTGCTGCCTATTTTAGTTTGCGTTTTTCTTTATTCTTACTCTTTTTTTAATTTAAGTTTGCTATAGGGCGTGTGCTCTTTGCAGAAATAGAGACAGAGAGGAGAGAGAAGAAATGGGACATCACACCCTGGGGGTGGACACCCAGCGATCCCTTCTCCTCCATTCTGCTGTTGGGAGCTTGGGCACGCACGCACACGCGCCCTGTGTGTTTTCAAGCCACCGCGTCTGGGACTCAAACTGCGCAGTTGGCCATGTGGGATCCTGCCGCCTTAACCACCTGCCGGCCCCGATTCTTACCCTAGCTCCTGACATTGGGTTAAGCCAGCTATGGACAGTTCTGATTTTTCCCTGGAAATAGTGGGGTCACAGGGCATCCCCCAGAAGGCAGACCCAGGATGGTGAGGGGACAGGTCACCTTGGTAAAAGGCCATTACCTCCTTCTCTAGGCTGGAGCTGATATTTTGTCAACGTGGCTTCGGGGGTCAAAGGTTACCTTCTTATTTTAGCCATGTGCATTCCCCAGACTCTGTCCCCAAGGGCACTGACACAGGTGTCCCCGAAGCGCTGCCCAGGCAGTCTTCGCAGGCGTGTCTCCGTTTCCTGGGAGCCTGCTCCCCAGCCCTCCCCAGCACCCGGCCTCGGCTCCCAGCTCGCAGACAGACTTCTTTCTTTGACTGCTGAGGCACAGCCTGCCACTGAACGCTGGAGGAAGCGGGGGCACTCGGGGCTGCCGCCTGCTCCTCCCTGAGACACACAGAAGACGGAGCCCCGCAGCCCCTTTTGTCATCAAAGCCCTGGTCTGTGCCGGGTTCTGCTGGTGGAGAGACGCGCCTGCCTTCCGTCCAGCAGGCCACACCCGGGCTGACGGGCACGCGCTTCCCGGTGCCCCTCTCCTCCACCCAGAAACGCACCAGGATGCATTTCCAACGACACAAGCGCCAGCCGTCTCCCAGACCTCCCAGCTGCCGCCCGAGCGCCCTTGCCCCCCGCCCCGCAGGCTGTCTCTCGGCCTCCCTCTTGCCGGTTGGCATTGGGGCCCGCTCCTGGCCGACTGGGCAGGGCCCGACAGCTGCAGGTCAGGACTGCCCCAGAGGACTGACTGTCATGGCCGATGGGTTCCACACCAGCCTGCAGGGCCAGTGCAGGTGCCTTGCCGCTCTGGGATAAGATCCAGGATAGGAGGGTGGACACAGTAGTCAAAAAGCTCTCCATTTCAAGATCACGTACTGCCGCCTCCCCGCCGACCAGCCTGCTTGCTGCTTATCATTTGCCAGCTCATCGCTTTCCTCACTGCCATCTCATACGTGGCCGCCCGTGTTGCCCGCGTGCTGTGCCGTGTCTGTGCTGTGTGTACGTTTCCGTTCTGTTCGGGGTTGCTTTTGACGATTTACTTTGTTCCGGTGTTCTGTCCCCTCCCGCCTGGCTGTGGGTGCCTGGCCTGCTCACGCCTCCATAGATCCCTGTTACGCAGTCCTCTGTCATGGACGACATTGAGGTGTGGCTCAGGACGGACCTGGTGAGACTCGACTTTTATACTTGCTGTGCGGGGTGTGGAGAGGCAGAGGGAGGCGGGGCAGGCGGCTTCTGCAGCCCCGGTCATCACAGCTCACCTTCCCCTCCTGGAGACCGGCTGGCACGGGGCACGGGCTCTGGGCACGGCCGCTCTCGCCCTCGCAGGCCTGCGGGGTGGCCAGGTCCCTGCCAGACAGCCGAGCACAGTGAGAGCAGAGTGGCTCCAAAACACGCTTCCTTCCCCCCAGCCGCTTTGCAGTTTCAGGGGCGTGTGTGTGCTTGGGTTTTATTTGGGGGAGGGGGTGCTTTTTATTTAGGGTTTTGGGGGTTTGGGTATTCCTTTTTGTTGTTGTGAGATACACACATGAGTTGGGTATTTGCTTTTGTTTTTAATTTGCTGCCATCCCCCTTCCCGGTGTCTGCTGCCATTTTTGCCTTAGAACCCCGCCCCAAGGTCCCCACCTAGCAGACAGGGTGAGGCGACAGGGTTAGCCCGGGAAATGGGAGCGCAGCCCAGGGAGGGCGAGCAGAGCGCTTCGTCCATCCGCAGCCTTGCAGGCCGGTGTCTCGTCAAGACTTGCTCCAGGAGAGGCACCTGGGCTAGCTGGGTTCTCCCAGACCTGAGACACCCCTTTCCTTGCTCCCAGCTGCTCCCTCTTCAGGGGGCTCTGATCCAGAGCGCAGTACCCTCCTGGGTTCTTACACAGGGGTCAGCCTGCTGTCGATGGGCTCGAGACCTGGCCACCACCCCCACTAGGACCACAGGCCTCGACCTCAGCCTTCTCTGGGCCTGGTTTCCCAAATTCACTCACTGCCAAGCGTGGCGGCCTCTGGGTAGCAGGCCAGGAACACCCGTGACGTTCTTCCTGAGCGGTGCCTGGAAAGGAAGCAGCGTCTCTCACAGCAGCAAAGCACAAGGGTCCAGGGCCTCACCTTGCAAGGTGGGCCCAAGGCTAGAAAGGGAAAGGGCCTGCCCAGCCAGGCCACCTAGCAGGTCAGTGGTGGAGCCAGGCAGGATCCCAGGCCTCCTCGCCAGCCCAGGCTGTGCCGCTCCCCAGCAGGCCCCTCCGGGGAAGCCCTGAACACACCGCTGTTCCCCAGCCCCGGGCAGCTGTGTGCACTTCCAGCAAAATCGGGCCTGGTCCTGAATTGCAAAGCATGGACGGAGTCCTGGTGCCCTTCCAGGAGCTGCCGGTGTGGGGTCTAGGCCCCAGGAGAGACTGGCGCAGGTCCTAGGAGCCTGGGATCTGGCTTCCAGAGGCACGGGCATCCACCAAGGCCTGACACCGGCTGCACGGCTCAGTCCCTCCAGACCTCATGCAGCTCCCGGTGTTGGTGTGGACAGCATTTTCCCAGAACCCTGCAGCTATGACCTTTCGTGGAGGTGCGCAGCATGGGGCTGGGCATGAGTCAGGCCCAGCCTCCTCAGAGCCGCCCCCTAGGCCTCTGCTCAGAGTGTCAGAGGGTGGGCCTTCCTGCAGCCCAGCCAGAACTGGCCTGGCCACCTTGGGAATTTTCTGTCTGGCGCTCTGAGGGATTGGAACCTAGAACCTATTTTATTTTTTGGTTTTGAAAACAAAACTTCTATTTCTCCATTAAGAGAATTTTATTATTACAGAAATCTGAAAGCAGGGGAAATTTGCAAGTTTTGCTTGGGTGGATGTGGGCGGGCAGAGGAGGCTGGGTGGGCGGTCAGGCCACTGTCCTAACAGTTCTCCCTCTGCTCCCCCTGCAGAAGGGCGACGACCTGGAGGAGGGTGTCACAAGTGAAGCCATGGCCCGGCCGCGGCCCCACAGCCCCACTCTGCCACTCCTGGTCACCACGGAGCGTCCGCTGCCCATGCACCCACGGGTGCCAGGCCCGGGGCGGCGGGCCTCACGGTGCTGGTCCATCCGGGCCTCCTGCTGGCAGGAGTGGTGTCAGAGGGAAAGCACGTGTGACCGGCAGATTGCCTCCCCACCCCCCCCTCCCCCCCCCCCGCCCCC
>NW_006198617.1:1807574-1808421 GCF_000334495.1 Tupaia belangeri chinensis | reverse complement strand
GGGGGCGGCGGGCCTCACGGTGCTGGTCCATCCGGGCCTCCTGCTGGCAGGAGTGGTGTCAGAGGGAAAGCACGTGTGACCGGCAGATTGCCTCCCCACCCCCACCTCACCCCCCACGGCCCTGGCCCTCCCCTGCCCCTCACCCCTCACCCCAGGCTGCGTCACCCCTGCAGGCTGCTCCCTCGTGACTGAGCACGTGAGGGTGGCGCCTCTCCCTCTGCAGCTGTCCCTGTGGTGGGGATGGCAGGTGGGACGTCCCCACAGTGCTGATTTGGAAAATGGACAAAGCCTCGAGTCGGCAGTGAGGCAGCAGCTCTGGCTCTGTTTTCAGGCCCAGTGCCACCGGGCCCCTGGCCCCATTGCTGGGCCATGAGGCCCACTGTCCACCACCCACTCCTGGTTGGTCTGGAAGGTGCCAGGAGGAAACGGAGGCTGGGAAGTGGGGGAATGGCACCCCTGAGACCAGGAGCACCCCGGCTGTGGCTGGTGCTCACCCTGCCTCCTCAGTGCTGGAGCGCAGTGACCCTGTGGGGACGCGTGACGTGCGTCAGCTCAGCGCTCCACCACACCCCACCAACCTCGGGCCTTGCCTTGGTTTCTATCGCAGAGTTCGACAAATTTCTGGAAGAAAGAGCCAAAGCTGCTGAAATGGTCCCTGACCTCCCCTCGCCCCCGGCGGAGGCCCCTGCCCCAGCCTCAAACCCCTCTGGCCGGAAGAAGCCCGAGAGGTCGGAGGACGCCCTCTTTGCCCTGTGAGCTGCTCTGCGGTTCGCCTTCCACACGGCAGGGCCAGGTCGCCGCTCGCTCCCCTCCCCCTCCCTGGGCGCCGGCCCACCCCCCGCCCTCC
>NW_006198617.1:1800333-1806961 GCF_000334495.1 Tupaia belangeri chinensis | reverse complement strand
AGGCCGCCCTCTTTCCCCTGTGAGCTGCTCTGCGTTTCCCCTTCCACACGGCAGGTCCAGGTCGCCGCTCGCTCCCCTCCCGCTCCGTGGACGCTGGCCACTCCCCTGCCTCCTGCACACCTGAATCTCCATGGAAATGCCACTGTGTTTGCCCCAGGCCCTCCTCTAGTCAGGACCACCTTTCCTCTGAGTAGTGGGACATGTCCCCAGCCAGAGCCCGCCTCGTTTCCTCCCAAGAAGAGCGAGCAGAGTGGCCCAGCCCAGGCAGGGCGCCCCCGTGGCACTGTTTCCCATCCTCCTCCGTCACTGCCCACAGAGAAGGGACTGGGCCGGGCCCTGCACATGCGCCCTGCCTCTGCCGGCTCAGCGGGCCTCCCGGGCACGCCTGCTCCCCTTCGCCCCTCTATTCCAGAAAGGGCCTCGTGTGGCTGCCTCTGGAAGGGCCAGGCTTGGTGGTACTCATGGCTCGGGCTCCCTCCCCGGACTGCGTGTCGCCTTCGGCACTTGACGTCTCAGCACTTTAGAAGGCATGGTGGGGCAGCCGCCTTCTTCACCCTCTCTCTGTCGCTCAGCTAAGAGCCCAGGCCCCAGGGCCCAGAAGGACCTTCAGGCTCCCAGCTGGGGCGAGCTGGTGCCGGAGGCAGCCAGGGCAGCAGGCAGCCCGGCCATGGCCGTGTGGACGCCCTCCCTGAGCATCCCCGGCACACGCTGCACGCTCACACCCACTGCACACGCGGCCCTGTCTGTGCAGGGGTTTGCACGGGAGGCGTCATCTGTGAGCGCGCCATGCCTGGGCTGTGGGCTGGCCTGTGGTAGCTCATCGCTCTACCTCCAGGACCCAGCAGCAGACAGCCCTGCGGCGCGCTGGCGGTTCCAGATGCCTGGGAGGGCCGGCGCGACACCAGGCTCCACCCTGTGCCCCATACGGCTCAGCCTGTCCTGACAGCCTGAACGCCCACCACGGACGTCCCCCAGCCACCTGCGCCCTCCTCCCTGGCTGACCTGGAGGGCAGGCTCGGGGCACACCGGTCCCGTTCTGTGTCCTCGCCGGTGTCTCTGGGCTGTGGGTGATGGGCTCAGGCTCTACTCAAGCCCACGGCTGGGCAGCCCGGCCAGGTGCAGGGTGGGCATGTCTTCCTGGCTTTCCCCATGCAGTGCCTAGGTCACCACACGTCCCCACCCATGGCGTGGGACTCCTTGCCACTCAGCAGACTGGTCACCAGAGTGCCAGTGAGAAGAGAGGTGGGACTGCAATGAGGACTGTGTGAACGCCAGCAGGAGAGGTCCCAGGGAGAGTGGGCGCCGCCAGCCCGGACCCTGCACCCAGTCACACCCAGGCTCCTCCTATTCCTCAGGGGCCGCCCAGGAGGTCCCTCCCAGAGCTTGACCAGCCTGCGTCCAACCTGCCCTCTGCACCTCAGCTGCGGAGCTGGGATGGCCCAGGGGTGCGCAGAGACCCACCCTCGGCCGTCTGGAGGGGTTGTATGTGATGGCCAAGGCCAGACTGGTGGGTGGTGGGCAGTGGCTGCCAGAGCCCCAGTGCGGGCCGACTGGCTGCCTCGTGCATGGGAAGGTCGCAGGGCCAGGAGCGAGGCTCAGAGAGGAAGAGGAGGGCTCTGCAGTGAGCCGAGCCAAGACAGGGCCCTGCCGGGAGCCCCCAGTGGAGCTGTTCCTGACACTCCCAGCCGGGCACCCCAGGTGTCAGTGTCAGCCAGGAGAGGCCCTGTGGGGCCACTGGCCATGCAGACAAGTGTCACCTGCCCTCCCAGCCCAAGCCATCCATCTGGGGGCTTCTAAGCACCTCCTGTCCAGGGGCGGCCCACCCCTGCCTGTAGGCAGGGTGATGCGCGCCAGAGGCCGGCGCAGGGAGTCCGGACAGCCCAGGTCTGCGGGAGGCGTTCCGCTGGGCCTCAGGAGCGCAGCTCCGGCCACCCAGCCAGGGACAGGGACAGCCCTGGTGCAGAACCAGGGCGCGCAGTGTTAGAAATCAGACACAGTATGTACTTAATCACACTAAGTTATTGCTGGGACTCCTCGTAAGCACTAATTATACCTGGTTATAGGTTAAAATATTTATTTTGTCAAAATACTTTCTCGGGATGCGTCTGCCCTCTTCCGTGTCCTGTGTGTGTGAGCCGAGGGAACCGGCCACTTCCTCCTGCCTGCCTTTGTGGCCCCTGGGCAGCCCTGCGTGGTGTCAGGTGTAGTCGGACCTGGGCACGGGGCCATGAGCTGGCCTGCCACAGTGGACCTGCTGGCACCCCTGGGTGGAGCAGCCAGACCGGCCAAGCTGGGGGAGTGGCCGGCTCGCTCACCGTGGGCGTGGGGCGGGCTCTGGGAGTGCGAAGGGCTTCTTGCTGCTGGCCCAGAGGGAAGGGTGACCGTCTGTCCTGTCTGCTGGCCCTCAGTGTGAGTGACGGTGCCTTGGCTCACTGCCCTCCCCTCGTGCCCGTGGTCTAAGGGCTGGGCTGTCTCTACTCAGGAGGAAGGGACCCTTCCCCCCAGCTGGGCCTGCCCGACCTAAGTGGCAGTGAGTCAGAAGCAGACACTGCTCGGTGCCCTCGCCCCTTCCCCATCTCCTCCTCCCTGCCTCCCCCACTCTGTGCTCCTCAGTGGGGCCAGGCCTCTGAGTGGCATGGGTGGGTCCTGGGCCTCCTGGCCAGGCCAGCCCCGGGCAGCTCAGGAAGGGTGACATGGAGGGGCCCGCCTCAGCCCCTGGCCCTGCCAGCCTGGCCCACGCCCTCTCCGCGGCTGCCCTCGGGAAGTCTGGCTCTGCTCCCAGTTCCCCCGCGGGGGCTCACGGTCAGCCTCCCCCTCCTAGGCCTCCCTGTGGGGTCTGGCAGGGTCTCCGGGACTCCACCAACCCAGCCCCAGGAACAGCCTCACACTTGCTTCTCTGGAGTACGAACCCCCAGGCGCTCCTGGAGGGTGGGTATTTATTTCCTGAAGTGTGCACTTCGTTTGTGAGGGCTCTCCAGGCCGCGGGGGCCACTGGAGAGAGGACTGTGTCGCGCTCTCGTCCACTCGTCCCGGGAGTCGGGCTCTTGTCACTGTCGTGTGTTTAGGTGGGCAGAGCTGGTTCTGGGGGCTGTGCGTGCACGCGAGGCTGGAGCGTCCACCCCCGCTCCCCGCCAGATGCCTCTCTAGTTTGGGTTCCTGCATGTCAAATACCCCCCAATAAACGAGTACTGAACAAGCCTGCCCTGTGAGCTCTTGGGACCGCAGGCCCGCCAGGCCTCACCGCCTGCTTTCTTCACACAGGGGCTGCTGCAGGCTTCCTGCTGGAGGCAGCAGCCAGGGGCCCCTTCCTGACCCGCAGGACAGTCCCTGCGCCTGGCCCAGGTTGGGACGGCGGCTGCAGTCTCATCCCGGGTCCGGGCAAGCAGGGGAGGCTGCTCTCCTTGCCTGGAGCACCCAAAGCACACAGCCTCTCCTGAGTCCAACCGAGGGGCTCAGCACTCCGGAGTGTGCCTCGTCAATACCCGAGCAGTCTCGGAAATGCGGCGTCCGCCAGGGCCCAGCCCACTGTCCCTTTATTCCTGCTCAGGGAGGGCTCCACCTGAGCCCAGAACCCTCCCACGTGGGGTCGTTTTCCTGCTGTGCCACCACCTGGCCCTCCCCACTCCGGGCCTGCAGGCGGCCCCTCAGCACTGCGCTGTCCCAGAGCAGGCGGCTCAGCAGGCCAGACCGACGGGGTCCTGAGGGGGACCGGGGACCTGAGGCCTGCGGTACCGTGCCGCACTGGCTCTGCCCCCAGTTCTCCCACGGGGGCTCACGGTCAGTCTCCCCCACCCGCCAGGAGTGTGTGGCCCCCTCCTAGGCCTCCCTGTGGGGTCTGGCAGCGTCTCCCGGGACTCCACCGCCCCAGCCCCAGGAACAGCCTCACTCTTGCTTCTCTGGAGTACGAACCCCCAGGGCTGGGAGGCCGAGCGCTTTAATCCCTTTACCTCCTGGGATTTGAAGATGGCCCTCGAGTGTCTGGGGGTGAACCTGGAATAAATGTGGAGACCCCTCCCGAACTCTGACTGCACAGAACAGACTGGGGACCAGAAAGAGCTGCCAGCTCGCCTCTGGCTGTGCAGGATGAGCAACAGAAGCAGCGCTCAGACCCAGACCTCGGGGCCCCCATCGCTGGCCTCGGGGGAGTGGGTCAGCAGGACGCCTTCCCTATGGGAGCAGGGGTAGCTGCCCTGCCCACCCGGGTACCAGCTCTCCGGAAGGGGCTCCCTGCCTTCTGAGAGAGAGGCGGCAGGTGCGCCAATGCCAAGGGCCGTGTCAGGACCACCGCCATCAGCAGCCCAGGCTAGAAGCCATGGTTCCCAGCTGCCCTGGGCCTCTGCCTCCCGGGCTCCAGGGACTTCTGCAGAGGCCTGGCCTGGCTGTGGCCGCATGGAGTAAGGTGGAGGCCCTTATGCCAGGGGCAGCAGGGCCCTGGCCTCTGACGTGAGCGAGGCCTGCAGCCCCCGTGCCTTTGAAGAGACAGTACGGCTCAGGGCCCATCTTGCTGCACGCACCCCTGGGGTGCCATGGGGTGCCATGGGGTGCCAGGCCCTGTGCCAGGCATGGTAGGCACTGGAGGCTTGAGCCGTCTCCCTGCCCCGTGGTAAACAGGCTGGTTCTGAGACACTGCAGCGGGCTGGCCAGGCCACTTGGGCTTTCACGGGTCCCCAAGAGTCTGCCCTAACATGGTGGCTTGGTTGGTGTCAGAGGGTAGGGACCTCGGGACCTGCCTTAGGGGAGCTGGCAGCCTGGTCTGTCCCCAGAATCAAGGGTGCACTGCAGCCAGGAAGTGCTGAGCCCTCTGCCAGGGCCTGCAGGCAGAGCTCAGGTGCCAGCCCAGATCACATAGCCACACAGCCGCAGCAGCTGCAGAGACAGCCCAGCTGCAGGACCCCCTGCCCTGTCCGGCCTCCACTGACCGGCCCCCTGGGAGTGACCTCAAGATCCCTGGCAGGGATCGCCAAAGTGCATTTCCCAGGGAAAAGGAGGGAGAAGCTCAGGAGACACTGGGGCAAAGCCAAGCGGCATCAGGCCCCCCTGCCCACAGTGAAGGTACTGATAGTTTGTGGCCCAAACTCCTCGTCCAGAGATGGCATCTTGGTTGTGGCAGAAACTGGTTAATCAGAAAGATGAATTTAGGGTCAGTTACTGGTGTGGTGGTGAAGGCGGCTGGATCCCATATAACTGACTCTGTGGTTCGAGCCCCAGACCCAGTGGCTTAAAAAACATGCCATTCTCCTGAGAATGAAGAAAGAATTGTGGCATGCCCATACCCCCGGAGGAATGCTTTCTCATCCCCCCCACCCCCAGCAAGTTTATGAGCCCTATGGCAAATATTTTTTAAAAAGCGAGAGAGAGGAACTTATTGGTTTCTGTAACTGATGGCAGCTTCAGGCACAGCTAGATCAAGGTGCTTACAGATTTGGTAAGAACTCTGCCTCTCCGGGTTAGCTTTTCTAAGTGGCTGACTGCAGGTTGCAGAGAGAGGCCACCTCCTTCCCAAAAGTTTCCACCGAGTTACAAAAGCTATCTAAAAAGTCAGGCTGTTAGCAGGGGAAGGGTGAAATCTGGGAGCAGTGTGCATGGCGAGGAATGAAGACGGGGGTGACACACATTGGGGCACTGGCTGGGACAGATGACCTCTGGGACTCCTCCCTCGGTGTTGCTTCCTGCTCTACCCGAGCTGGAGGCCTGGGAGAAGCCTGGGAGGAGACTGTGGCACGGGGTCCTGTCTGCCCAGGGTGTCTCACTGAAACACCCAAGGAGGCGGGGCCTTTTCTAGCCCATCTCTTTCCTGTCTCCTTGGGGCCTGAGAGATGGGAAGGGACAGAACCCGAGCCCTGGTTGACTGTGACCTGCTAGATCATCGGCTTGTTGAGTGGGGTCCCAGTCAAGGCTTTCTGGGTGGCCCCCGGAGGGTCTCACCAGAGCCTCCATGCCCAGGCCCCCTGCTCTCAGCACGAGGGAGTCTGTGGAGCATTTGGGGAGACTGAGTGGACCCCACTGTCAGCGGCTCCCTCCTCCCTGCCCCCAGGCCCAGTCCGGGAGCAGCCTGCCTGCGAGTGCAGGCTTCGGTACCGGGTAGCCCAGAGTAGGTAACTGCCCCCTCTCTGGTCTCTGACTTGCAGAGTGAAGCGGGCTGGGTGTGAGGCCAGGCAGTGACAGAGACACCAGGGAAAGGACGGTGGCTAACGGGGTAGCCCAAGCCGTTTTCCAAGGAAATCCAGCCTTGGGGTGCAATGTCCTCCACTTGGACAATTCAGGCATAACCCGCTCAGAGCTGGAGTTGGCCTGGGGGTCAGGCAGTCCCCCTGTCCGTCTGTCTCCCTGCCACCCACCAGACACACCCCACTCTGTGACTCCTTAATCTACATTTGGCCTGTCCCCAAACAGCCCCCAGGGGGCAGGGTCCCCTCCCTCATGCTCTCCTGTGAGACCCTTGCCCCTCACTGAGCTGCAGGCACTGGGCCCCAGCTCTCGGGCTGAGCCAGGAGGTGCCTCCATGGTGAGCCCCCCCGAGGCAGAGCAGGCCCGAGCTCGCGGTGGCTGGAGTAAGAATTTGCCCTGCTCACAGCGGGGACCACAGGGGCTGTCGCCGGCCGCCAGGCTCCTCTAGGCCCCGACGGAG
>NW_006198617.1:1797063-1799936 GCF_000334495.1 Tupaia belangeri chinensis | reverse complement strand
CCCCCGTTGCCGCGCGGGGCCCGCCGGGGCGGGGCTTGCCTGGCTCTGCCCCCCAACCCCCCCGGGTCTGCGGCCGCCGCGGCCTGGCCGCTGTGCGGAGCCAGCCCGGCTCTGCGACCCTCTCCAGCCCTGCTGGGAAGAGGGCAGCAGCTGTGAGGTCCTGAGCAAGCCGCTTCACCTCCCCGTGCCTCGGTTTCCTCATCTGTACAATGGGACGCCGGTCCTCCCAAGGCCGTCGGGAGGGACGAGGGGGCCCTTGAGAAAGTGCTGCCGCTAAGCGCTCTGCTCCGGTCTGTGCAGCACTCTGCACTGGACGGAGGCGGGGTCCCCTGAGCCCCTGCACATGCTCTGTGCGTGCTCAGAGCCCCTCAGCCAAGAGAGCCCTGGGGCTCTCTAAGGGGCAGAGTCACCAAGAAAAGCCGGTTCTCCAGAAGGGCCGTTAGCCTGGCTCTCCCCCACCCTCACTTCCAGGGGTGCCCTGGTGAGCCCAGTGGGGGGGAGGCGAAGGTTGTAACCCCCAACCCCGCCTGGGACTGCGCACGGGTGGGGGGGCTTGAGCCAGGCTTCAGTTCCAGCTGTCACTTCTAGCCTGGGCTGCGGTCACCTGCTGATCCCGCCTCCCCTCTTCCCCTCTCCTCTCTGCCTAACAGTGCATATCGATTAAGCCATGCTGTTTACATATGTGATGAGCTCATTTAAAAACAGCAAGACAGACACCAGCTGTTGGTTAAGGCGCTGGATTCCCACACGGCCAACCATAGTTTGAGTCCCAAACCCAGCAGCTTGAAAGTCACAACAAATAAATAGATGTTTTAAAAAAAAAAACAAAAAACAGTGAGGCAGATCTGCCGCCATGATGGCCTAAAACATCCTGCCTGATCCGTCCAACACGGGGCTTGGTGGTCACGGCACTGGGCTCCCACAAGGCCCAACATAGTCTGAGTCCCAGACTTGGCTTGGAAATCACCAGGGGCGCGTGTATGTGCGTCCCCAGATCCCGAGGGGAATGGAGGAGGGACTGTGCTGGCCATTCTCCGGGGGTGGGGGGGTCCTCACTTTCCCTCTCTGTCTCTAGCAAGCACCCACGCCCTATGCCAAAATCCAAGAAATAAACAAACAAACCCACCTGCTTCTGCAGAGTAACGTAGACCAGGGTCTAGCCTCTGCACCTCTCCTGCCTCCCCATTTTACAGATCCAGGAGCCGAGGCTCAGAAAGGCGAAGGCAGTGGTTCCAGGTCACACAGCAAACGGGTGACGAGCTACATCAACTGCCCGACCTTGAAAAAAGTGACCTTTCGGCCTCACCTAACACTCCCCACCCTCACCCCCCTCCTCGGGAAGGGCTGTCTGAATTTCAAGGATGTCACCAGCTTCTCCAGGCCTCCAGGTGTCTCCCTGAGGTGGTGGTGCCCCGGAGTGGGGGGATGCTAAACCAGGCCCCTGTGATCCCAAGCAGAACTAAGCCCTGGGTGGACCCTTGCCTAGGGCTCCCTGTTCCGGAGACCCCCACGGCTCCTGGACACCCTGTTCTGGTCACCGTCCACAGCAGCTGTTTCTCGGAGAGGAACAGAGAGTTGCATGTACCGACGGAGACTGAGCCCTTGGGCCGCGGGCCTGTCCTGGCCCCTCTAAGTGCACTGATTTTACCCTGTCGGAGGGTGTGGCCACACCGGCTGTACGTGGCTTCTGAGCAAGGCAGTCCTAGGACGGCTGGGTTTTTGCAGGTGGGGGGCAGTGCCGGGGCTCCCGATCCCCAGGAGTCTGGCTGAGAGGGGCAGCGGCAGTGAGAGACCCCCACCGGGATGCCTGTCTCTGCTTGCACACTTCCTGGGCTGGGGGAGGACTGCCTTCCCGCTGCTGATACCCACATGTTAGTTCTAGCTTGTTTCAATCCACCTCCTTGACCCCTCTCCTCCCACCTGTTCCACCAGGCTGTCCCCAAGCCACAGGGCCAGGGGTCAGTTTCCTGTCCTCTCCCGGGCCAGGCTGCCTGTTCTGGCCTGGCCCCAGGACGCCGGCAACCTTGCCCAGCACTAAAGCACAGCCGGCCTCTTCCCAGAGCCTCGAGTGCTGCTGCTCCCGGGAGCCAGCACCCAGCTGGGAGTCGCACAGCCCTAGGTCCAGCCAGCTGTCCCCGAGGAGCCAAGTGGCCGCGGGCAGGCCAGTTTCTCTGGGTCCACAGGATCTTTGGTACCGAGTCCCTCTTTCAGGGATCAGGCTGGGCCTCTTGACTGTCAAGCGCCTCTCCTGTCCCCCAGCTGATGAGAGGAAACCACATTAAGACAGGACGGCATCCAGGCACCCTCAGTTTTTTTTTTGCCAGGCACTCTCAGGCCGGTCTTCCGGCCCCCCGCAGGGCAGGCAGGCTGACCTCAGGGCTGTGGTCCCCTTCTCTTCCCCGCCCTGGACACAGGCCCGTCCTCTTACAGACCAGAGTAAATGTGGCACAGAGGGCTGCTGTGATTAGCCCAAGGACACACAGCAGCCCGGGGACAGCTGAAACTTACACCAGGGTCTACCCCTCCACCCCTCCAGCCCCAAGTCCAGAGACCTTGGGGATGGGCTCGGTTCTGGAGCTTCCACTCAGCCCTTTCTTGGTGCTGGAGAAACTGAGGCCCAAAGGGGCGGTGGTCTGCCGAGCTCCGCTGCGCCTGAAGCTGGGTAAAATGAACGACTGGAGGGCCCTCCCTGACGCGAGGACCGGCTGAGGGCAGGTCCGCGGGGCAGAACCGGGAGCAGGGGTCCCCCGCTCTCCCCAGGTGGGGCGGGGCCGTGTACCGGGAGGGCGGGGCCTCCCGGCCAGGCCCCGCCCCCCGCCTCGCCCGCCGGGCTGAGCCGCCGCCGGGGGGACCCAGGTTCCGAGGAACTTTTC
>NW_006198617.1:1768713-1778716 GCF_000334495.1 Tupaia belangeri chinensis | reverse complement strand
GGGGACCCTGGCGTCGCCGAAGCCCCGCTCCGCCCCGGCCGTGACGTCGGCTCGGGGTTACTCACGGTCATTCCCTCCGGCCTGAGAGTTCAGCTCGGCGCGGATGCCGGTGCGCATGCGCGCGGCGCCGTCTTGCCCTCCCCCAGCCCTAAGGTCTGGTTCTCGGTGTCCTAGTCGTGCCTTGTTTCTGCAGTTGTTGAGCAACTGCTGAATAGCAGGTGCCGTCCTAGGCACTGAGGGGTCACACACCCTGCGCTCCCCCCTTGGGGGCACAAAAGTCCCCGCAAAGAGAAGCGTAGCTGAACCTTGGGGTGGGGCAGAGGTGCGGTTCGTTCGCGTGGAGCGGTCAGGGGAGGGCTCTCTGCGCCGACTTCAGAGTCCTAGGACCAGCAGGGAGAGAGGTTTTCCAGGCTGAGGGCAAGGCAAGAGCAAAGGCCTGGCCGGGGCCTAAGGTTGAGGAGTTGGGGTTAAATAAGAGACAAAGCTCGAGGATCCCGGCTGCCCGCGTGCCCTGTGTTTTCCATGCAGTCCCCGCTCGCGGTCCCTGCAGGGCGCTACCCCGCGGGGCCAGCCCTTCAATGCGCCAAAAGCATCCAGCCCAGTCCGGTTCCGGGGCACCCCCCGCCACCTCCTCAACCCCCCCATCTCAACCGTACCACCGGCTGGCCCCTCAAGTTATCTGTAAAAAGTGGATGGGACCAGCGCTTGGGTGGTTGGGGCGGCTGGATCCCACCGACTGCGAGGTTCTAGTCCTGGAACAGGCGGCTTGAGAAACGCCAGGAGCGTGTGCGTGCTGCAAATCCCTAGAGAATGGAGAAGGGATTACAGGGTGACCATCTTCCTAGGGGTAGTTTCTCACTTTCCCTTTCACTGTGAGTGTGCACGAACTCTGGTAAATTATATATATATAAGCAGATGAAGAGTGTGCAGCCACCCCCAAAACATATATGTACACACACATATGCACACACAGACACACACGCACACACAGAAAATAATCCCTGATACGTTTTTCTTTTCACAGGGAAGGGGGTCTGGGGCCAGCAGGCGCCAGCTGGGGGCTGTTGCTTCTACTTTGTGGGCAGGGCAAACCGAACCCGGCACCTTATCCTCCGGCGTTTTAGCAGCGCTGGCCGAGTCATATACAGTTGGGGAATATGAGTCCCAGAACCCGGACAACTCTGAGCTCTTAGCCTGGATGGCCACGTCCACAAAGCCCCCGGTCACGCCAGGGCTGGCAAAACGGACGTGCGGGAGCCACCCCCACTGCCCTTCTGTGCCTTTCGGGTTAGCAAGCTGGCGCCTGCCCACCCCAGGACCGGGCTAGGGAGGACCCCAGAGGAGAAGCCCGGCGTGGGGTTTTCTCTAAACCAGCCTCCCCTAGCCCTGGCTCAGGGTTCTCCCCTGTGTTCTGGGCGATGCGCCCTGAAACTCTAAGCCCTAGGGAGGCCAGGGCGTGCTTCAGCTCCTAGTTCCCTAGCACTGGGCCTCATGGGTGCAGGCTGAGGGGAGCCGTGACCAGGCTAGGTGGACACGGGCTTTGGGGTCAGGACTAAAATGGGAACACCACTCTCCCTCTGCCATCCTGCGCAAGCTTTCTCACTCTCTGAGCCTGTTTCCCTTTCGGAAAAGGGGGTGCAAACTCTCCCTTGTTAGAATGGTTGGGACGCTTGAACCCGAGGCATGTCCAGGCCCAAGGTCTGGCATGACCTGTCTCACTGGCTCTGGTAGAAATGGCACCTTCTGAGACCTGAGGGCCAGGCTTTGGGCAGCCATGGTGGGAGGACCTGGGGGTCAGACTAGGCCCCTGGGGATCTGAAGTTCGCAAACTGTGGGGGAAGGGTTCTCAGTTTTTATTTAAACTTCCTTTTCTCTTACCCAATTATATAAGGCAGCTTTTTTCATTGTAGAATAATTAGAAAGACAGGTGAGTTGGGACTAGCAGGTGGCATTGTGGTTAAGGCACTGGACTCCCATATGTTCGACTGTGGTTCAAGCCCTAGACCTGGTGGCATGAAAATCATGCTGGGTGCGTGTGCGTGCGTGCCCAAGATCCTGGGAAGAGAGTGAAGGAGAAGGGATTGCGGCGTGACCATCCCCTCTGGGGTGATTCCTCGCTTTCCCTCTCGCTGTCTCTGGTGAGTGCACATGGCCTATGGCCAAAAAGAAAGAAAGAAGGAAGGAAGAAAGGCAGGCAGGCAGGCAGAAGAGCAAAAGGAAGAAAACGTGAGGGGTTATTTTCTGTGTGTACATACATGGCTGCACTCTTCATCTGCTTTTTTTTATTTAAATGATTATTTGTCAGAGTGTGTACAATTGCTGGAGAGAGTCAGAGAGAGGGAGCGTGAGAAATCACCCAAGCGGGGATGCCCACGCCACAACCCCTTCTCCATTCTCGAGGGATTTGGGGCACACACACGCCCCTGGAGTATCTCTCAAGCCACCAGGTCCAGGACTTGAACCTTGCAGTTGGCCATATGGGATCCGGCCGCCCCACCCACCACGGGCTGGTCCTGTCTACTTTTTTTTTTTGAGAGGTTTTCTCTATAGGGCGCGTGCACTCGCCAGACAGACAGAGAGAGACAGAGAGACAGAAAGCGAGAAATCAGCCCCCAGGGTGGATGGTCGCACCGCAATCCCTTCTCCTCCATTCTCCTCTTGGGATCTTGGGCACGCACGCACACGGGCCTGGCGTGAGTTTTAAGCCACCGGGTCTGGGACGCGCACCGCGGTCAACTACGTGGGAATCCAGCGACATAGCCATTACGCCAAGTGCTGGTCCCGGTCCTGTCTACTTTTTACAAATGCGAGGGGCCAGCCGGTGGTGTGGGGGTTGAGGCGCCAGCTCCCACAGGGCCGAGCAGGGGGCTTGCTGCTTCTGGGCTTCTGCCGGCTGGAGCTGGGCAGGTTCAGGGAGGTCTGGAGAGAGGTGAGCTGGGAGTGGGCGGCTGGGCCCGAGAGGCGTGAGGGTGGAGAGGCAGGCCAGGCAGTCCTGAGTGCCACGGTGGGCACCTGGGCTGGACGTGGGTGGCGGGGTGGGAGGCCTGGGGCGAGGGCCTGAGCCGTAGCTGGGTTGTGTGCTGGAAGCTCTTGCTGCCGGTGGGGCTTGGGGGCTCCTTACAGGAGCGGGACCTTCGTCCTTAGCAGCGTGGATGATCTTAATCCTCCCGACAGTCCCAAGTGAGTAGATTTATGCTCTTCATTTTATAGATGAGGACCAGGAACAGAGAGGGTAAGTGACTTGCTCAAGGTCACACGGCCAGGTCATGGCAGAGCCAGGATTCAAACCCAGGCCATGGATTTCAGAGCCTGCACTCTGAACTCCTAACCACTAGGCTTCTAGGACTGGAGTGGAGGCTGAGGGGAGGATGCTGCACGTGGGGCTAAGCCGGGGGTCTGGGAGGAGGCCCACTCTCTTGTCCAGCCCAGAGCAGCGTTGAAGTCATGAGACCAGGAACTGGCAGTGGGGAGCTGGCCAAGGACCTCGAGCCCCAGCCTGCCCTGCCCCTGGCCTCGGCCAAACCCTGCGTCACATGAGTGGGTCTGGAGTGCCTTGTTCTGTGCACAGCTCTGCCCGCTGCAGTGCCCTGGGCTCGAGTCTTCCTCTGCACCAGCACCTTAGACGAGCTGTCTCCTCCGGGGCCTCCTTTTCTTTTTATTACATTTCTTTTTTTTATTCTTTAATTTTTGCTACAAGACGCATGTGCTTGCCAGAAAGGCAGAGAGAGAGAAAGAAAGTGAGAAATCACTCCCAGGAGGATGCCATGCCAGGGAGGGCGCCACAGTCCCTTCTCCTCCGTCCTTCTCAGGACTTTGGGCACGTGTGCACACATACCCGGTGTGAGTTTCAGGCCGTCAGGTTCGGGACTTGAGCCGTGGTCGGCCATGTAGGAGTCCAGGGACATAACCTCCACACCACCTCCTGGTTTCTCCTTTCTTTTTTTTCTTGTTTTTAAGTTTGTTTCTTCCATGAGCAGGAGAGAGACTGAGAGAGAAAGCCGGGCAGAGCGCCCCGGACCACAGCACACGCAGCCCGGCCTACTCAGGGAGGTCTCAGGTTGTCAGCCTGGAGCCTCCGCAGGGGGCACTTCCACCGCCCGCTGCCCAGGGCCTCTTTTTCTTGCTCTATTTGGGGTCCCTTGAGGCTGGGCAGAGGGAGGGACGGAGCTGAACACATGTCAGGGATTAGCATTAAGCCCTTGGTGGGCCTCGCCTCCTGCTGAGGATTACTCTATCGGGCCTTGCACAAGTTCACAAGTGCAGCAGCCGCCAGTGGAGACAAACTCTGGCCGGGTCAGGAGGGGGGTCTCTACGTCCACCCCTGGGGGGCCTGGGCCCTGCTGAGGGCTCACTCTGGGGCCCAGGGGAGCCCGAAATTGTCGGAGTCCGCCCTCAGGCTTGGTTCTATCTAAGGAGGAACTGGAAAGAATGAGACAAAGACAGAGCAGAAATGGACACAGGCGGCCTGAGCCTAGGTGGCCCAAGACTTCCGACAAACCGGGCGTCTTTATTTATAGTACAGGGAGACACGACACGTGTGTGTTTCACGACACTCCACGGACTGGTTCCAGGTCACAGACAGTAAGAAGCAGGTAATGAACCTATGAGGGCTTAGTCACGCTGGGCCAGGTGCATCCCGTGCTGATGATCCACCAAGAGAAAGTCCCATTATCTCTCCTAATGGAGAGACACCCAGTTTAAGGCCAAAGAATCTCTCCTAAGGAGGCACCACCACACCCAGAGAAGGCTGGAGAGCCTTTCAGATGCACAGCAGGGATTGGGCTTTGCTAACTGGGCAAGATGTCTCCTGAAGTCCATCAGACGTGTCTCTTGGAACACCCCTAGCAACTTCCACCCTTTGCTCTGTCTGCAGTGAGAGTCAAGGAAAGGGCAAGTTACAAGGTTCTGCCAAAGCCCAAAGGGACAGATGGTGTTGGGACCAGCAGTTGGCATAATGGCTATGTCGCTGGACTCCCATGTAGTCGACCGCAGTTTGTGTCCCAGACCCGGTGGCTTAAACTCACGCCGGGCGCGTGTGTGTGCATGCCCAAGATCCCGAGAGGAGAATGGAGGAGAAGGGATTGCGGCGTGACCATCCCTCCTGGGGGGTGATTTCTCGCTTTCTGTCTGTCTCTCTGTCTCTGTCTGGCGAGTGCACACACCCTATGGCAAAAACCTCTCCAAAAACAAAAAACAGGTGGTGCTTGTTCAGAGCACGTCCCCAACCTCAGGGTCTCTCTCCGAATGTGTCCCCAACCTCAGGGTCTCTCTCCGAATGTGTCCCCACACCTCAGGGTCTCTCTCCGAATGTGTCCCCCCAACCTCAGGGTCTCTCTCCGAATGTGTCCCACACCTCAGGGTCTCTCTCCGAATGTGTCCCCACACCTCAGGATCTCTCTCCGAATGTGTCCCCACACCTCAGGGTCTCTCCGAATGTGTCCCCACACGAAATCTCTGGTGACACAATTTGTGTTCTTTCTGCTGCCTGGGTCCCTGCATGCCTGCTCTTTGTCAGATGCCATGTAGTCTGCCAAGGTCTGGTCACAGTTGCCCCCGGGAAGCCCTCCTGGCTCTCCTGTCCCCGCCGTGCACCACCTCACTGAGCGGCATTCTAGGGCTCTTCCAGCCCTGATGTCCCCCGCATGCCCTACCCCTCAGTGGGCAGCCCTGCTGGCTAGGTGTGTCTGCTGTGTTCTGGCCCAGGCCAGCCCCAGTGAGGGGGAGGCACGTCTAGGCCCACTCTGCCATCCACCTCTGCCCAGGGCCCTTCAGGTCTCTGTTCTCAAGTCCCAGCAAACACGGCTTCTGTGTGGAAATCGCTCTAGACTGGTCGTTGTCCAGCTCCCTGCACACAACCCCTGGGTCTCAAACCATCCGTAGCTCCCCAGTGCCTCCAGGTAAAGTTCCTAGTCTGGTGTGGCGCTGAAGGTCTGCAGGGTTTGCCAAACCCACCCCTCCTGTGACATCGCCTGTCTGCTCAGAGCCTTCAGCCATGTCCAGGGCCCTTCAGCGAGGGAGCCTGGGTGAGGCCTCTCCTATCAGATCCGGCCTGCCCCACCCTAGGGCAGCAGAGAGCCGAAGGCCCCCAGCCCCTTACGGCTGTGAATTGTGGGAGCAGGAGGAGGGCACTGGGAACGGGTCCTGGAATGGGCGGGCAGGCGGCCGGGATTTCCTCCTGCCGCAGTCACTCAGCTGGACACGAGCTCGCGAGTGACCCGGGCAGCCCCAGGCAGCGTCCTCCGGGCAGGGGCCTGGGCCTGGACTTTGCCTGCTGGCAGGTCTGGCCCAAGGCAGAGCTGCCGCACTGGCCAGAGGAAGTGTGGATGTGCCCTCTGACCCTGGGAACTGGCAGGCCACCACAGAAGTGGTCATGCAGGGGCGGGGAGGGGAGAGCCTTGTAAGAGGGCTCAGGGCCTTCTGGGGCCGAGGTGCCACGCTCTGTGAGGACCGCCCCACGAGAAGGTTGCAGGGACAGAGAGCGGCCTGACACCCAGACGCGTGTGCTCGATCTGGGCTGGCTGAGGCTGGGGTGCCGGCCCTCAGTCTCTGTCTTCCTCTGACTCTCTCTCTTATGGAAGAAATAAACTGAACAAATTATCATTGTCATCACCGCCACGAGGATTCGGGGATCCTGCTGAGAGGGCAGGGACTCTGCAGTCACTCCGTATAGATATGCTGCCATCTTGGGGCCTGTCCACGCAGCCATCCCCGTTCAAGCTGTGCCCTTGTCCCGCTACCCAGCTGCCCCTCCCAGGGCTCCAGGTCCCCGTGTTCCTGTGTCTGTATGGTGGGGCCTGGGGAGTCCTTGCACCCAGCCCTGCTAGGAGCTCTTGGAGAATGGCTTGATGTCTCTGCCCTTATGTCCCCGCGTACAGCGGGGGCGTACTACGGGCAGCTGCCTGGGGTTGTGCCGAGCTAATCCGGGTCAAGGCTTAGGCAGGGCGTGGTCCACAGTAGCCCTCAACCAGTGCCAGTCAGTGTGACTGTCACCGCGTCGGGCACTGACCCAGTGCGTGTTGGCTGCAGTGATCCAAAGAACCCATGCTGGAAGTTCTAGGTTGTTCCGGGCTGTGGTTCCAAGTTCTGAGCAGCCCCTCTGTGGTGGTTCTGAGTCTAGCATGGGAGCCCCCTTTTTCCCAGGCCTCACCTTTGGGGAGCAAGCTCCCTGTGCTTTGCTTCCATTAAAGACAAGAGACGAGCTGGACGGAATCTCGGAACTGTCACCTTGCCCCTGTGCAGGCAGGGCAGCTGGCCCTCTTCACTGAGGAGCAGGGAGGCCAGGCCAGCAGGGGCTGCTTCCCACCAGCTGGACGAGGAGAAGCAGTGTGGAGGGGCCCTCGGAACCTCATGGCTGACTGCTCACTGCACCAGTGCATTGCTACAGCCTAGGCCTTGCAAATGCAGGTGCCTTGCAGGCCGCGGTCACACAGCTCGGAACAAGCAAAGCAACCAGGAGTACAGAAAAACCATAAAACCCAGGGCAGGCGATGCTGTGAGGAAATGGGATGCATGACAGGGCAAATGACAGCTGTAAATGATCTTTTCCTGAGGGGGAAAAACATTTCAAACAAACCAGCTGAGGGAGCTAACCCGAAAGTGAACGTTAGGATACCAAGAAACGCTCAATGTTGGTATTTGTTTTAACTTGCCAGAGGGTGCCTGCTCTCATCAGAAAGAGACAGGGAGACAGAGAGAGATGGAGAGAGCAAGCACCTCCCAGTGGAACACGGTCATGCTGAAATCCCCTCCCCTCCACTTCTCCATCCTGCTCTGGTCTCTGCACACCACCTGAGCGCGGGCAGGCAGGGCCGGCTGGAGTCAGCTCTCTGCGGGCCCTGGCAGGCTGGGGCTCAGGAGCAGGCTCTGGGGTCAAACTGGGTTCCAGTCCCAGACACTGCATGGGTGTCTCTGGGGCAGTGGGCACTTGGCCTCCCTCTGAGCTTTCGTTTCCTCCTTGACCCGCTCTGAGCCTTCATTTCCTGCTTGTCCGCGGGGAGGTGTGCCGGGCCGCAGCAGCATCGCCCGTTCCATTCCAGGAAAATGCGCACACTCGTGCCCCGGGGCACCTGCAAGTGCACAAAGGCAGCCTGTGCTCCTGTGCCATCCATGACCGGCCAGGGACATGAGAACCTGCTGACCTGAGTGTGCCGGGGCAGCAGGCAGGGGACAGCCCCCGCTCCTCCTCCTGGAGTGGCGGCGACGCCCTCCCCTGTCCACATGGTCTGCCACACCAACACGTATGCCAGGCCCGTCTTCAGGTTGTGCGCCTCTGATTGCGCTGCAGGGGTAGCTGGCAAACCCACTTCTTGCCCGTCCCTGGAGAATCTGTGTGCTTGGCTCAAGTGACTGGCAAACCTGGGTTAGAGTCCCACCCCTCTGGCTGCCTCCTCTATCCTCACCCCACCTCGCTCCCTCCACTCCAGCCACACTGGCCTCCTCGCTGTCCTCCAGCACACTAAGCTTGCACCTCAGGGCTTTTGCACGCTCTCTTCTGTCTAGAATGCTGTCCTCCCTCTGGCCAGCTCCCTCGTTCCATTCAGGCCTCCACTCAGATGTTGCCTCCTCAGACAGACCTGCCCTGACCACCTTCTCTGCAAAGGCCTTCACAGGCTCCTTCCCTGCCTCAGTTTCTTCCAGGTGCTCTCACCACCTGCACCCGGTGTCCCCGTGTGCCTGCTCACGAAACGCATGCTCCACAAGGGAGCGCTTTCTCTGTGTCCCTGCACCCCCCAGTGCGGGCACAGGACTCACAGAACAGGAGATCCTGGGGGAGGGCATCGGAGACTGTCAGGGAGATGGGCCTGGGCCTCGTGGACCAGGCTGTGCAGGGGAGGTGAGGAGCTTCTGTCCTGGGAGGTGAGCAAACAGTTTGTTCAGGGTTCAAGGCCACGTGTGGCTGGAGAGGGCACAGGCGTCTGCGATGCTCAGCGGGGCTCTGCAGGTCGGCGGTGCGAGGCCCTCCCAGAATAAACAGGCCAGGATCAGTAAAGACTGCCTGGCCTGCAGAGGGAAGTCTGAAGGCAGAGTCCTGGGGTGGGGTGGAGGCTTCAGGTTTCCTGTCGGATCCTGTTGTGGGCACTTCAAAAAGTTCATGGGAAATGGAGTTCAAGTATGAGTTTATTTTAGTGCGAAAACTTTGGAAATCCACGCATAGCTTTCTCCTAACACCCACTTCGTGAACTTCTGAAAACCTCTCTCGTGTGGTGAAGATAAGGAAGGGGCGAGTGTCCGAGAGGGAGGACCTGCTCCCTGCTTGCCACCAGGAGAGACCCAAGCCTCCGGGAGCGTGTGGAAGACGGTCTGCACTGCAGCCCCGGGGGCCTTCCCGCCCCAGGCCTCTTCTGTCCTAAATGGCTCCTGTGAGGCGGGTGAGGGGGAGTGTGGGCACCACAGGCAGAGGGACAGGGAGGCAGAGGTGCCAGGCAGCCTGCTACCAGCCTGGAATGGCAGACCTGGGACAGGTGTGTGCGAGGGAGATCTGGCCAAGGATTCTCCTGGAAACGGGGAGACTGAGGCCACAAAGGATGCAGCCCCCCCAACACTGGCTGCTGACCAGAGCTGCCCGCCAGCCCTGAACGCTTGTGGAAGGGGACGGACACAGGCCCATCAAAAGACCCCAGAACCAGTCACCTCTGTCCCAGGGCCCTCGAATAAGTGAGAGGCCCTTCCCCTGGTGGCTACTGGGGGACTGTGAGACCCGAGGCACCCGCAGACTTCACCCACCTGCGTGTGTAATTTGCCGTCCCCGGGATCGCAGACCATCAGCCCTCTCCTGGGGGTGGCGGAGGCCCCATCCTAGCGAGGAGGAGGAGGTCTCTGCACCCAGGCGCTTTACCTAGTATCTCCCTCACTTCCGCCGCTCGTCCCGTTTTCTGGAGGAGTAAACTGAGCCCTCTGGTCGAGGCTTGCTCAGGGCCTCAGCGAACCAACGATTCAGGACGCAGAGCTCTGCGGCGCTGGGACGTCCCCGCCGGTGGGGCCTCGTCGCCCGGCGCCCGGGGCG
>NW_006198617.1:1758263-1768396 GCF_000334495.1 Tupaia belangeri chinensis | reverse complement strand
CAGACCGGGGAGCCATGGAGTGCACGTTCGAAGGTAGTTTCGGAGGACCCCTACTGCTTTATTATGGTGCCCCAGCCTCCCCTGCCGGTTCCCGTCTGGGTTCTCACCTGGGGCGCAGGCCTGGAGGCTAGGGGACGGGAGGAGGAAAGACCCCTTCCTGAGCGACAGGGGTGCCATGTCCCTGCCCACTGAGGAAGTTGGAGGAGCACCCCCAACTGCACCCAAGGGAAGGTGTGCTTTGAGACCCGGCAGCCGGACCCGGGACGAGGGGGTGAGGGGAGAAGATGGCTTTCTGGGGTCCTGTGCTCCCCTGGGGCTGTGTCCGGAGGAAGCTGGGGGGCCACTTGTCCTTCCCTCTGTTAGGGGGTCTGGCCTGTTTTGTAGGCATCTCGGCCTCTCCGGGCTGACAGGGGGAGCCCTGGTTGTTAGTATTTTTTCAGGGCCTCAGTTCCCGGTCTATCAACGGGGCTCACAGGGACAGGGGTGAGGGAGGGAGGTCCTGCCCCCTAGAGTAGCCTGCACAACCCTGCAGGTCCAGAGTGTTCCTATTTGAGGACCCAGGAAGGCTGGCCTGCGCCCCCTCCATGACCCATGGCCCCAGGGAGGACCCCTCCTGAGTAACTTTCCTGCCGGGCACCTCCCAGCTGCCTTGTGGGTAGAGCCTCGGGCAGCCTGGCCAAAGAGTTTAATCTCTTCTGTTGTACAGATGAGGAAACAGCCCCACGGAGAGGAGGAGACCGGCTTCACTTCCAGCTGGTGGTGGGCAGGGCTGGGAGCTCAGGCTGGGGCTTGAGAGAGCACGGGCCCCGGGGTTGTGCTCCTGGGCCTGGAGAGCACTTTGCCCCAGTGGGTGGCCGCCCCGAGTGGGGTAGAGGGCCTTGAGGTGAGTCAGCCAGGCTGCTGGTGGCCAGCTGGGGCTGAGGCTGCGTGTTGCAGTCGGCCAGGAGGAAGGGGTCAGTGGAGGGGAAAGCCCTAAGTGCCTGGGCCTGGGCTCTGAGGCCACTTGGCAGAGGACAGGGCCTGGGCTCATGCCCGGGACACACAGAGACATGCCGCTGGCTCTGTGGTCAGCAGCCGGCTCAGCCCCAAGCCTCGCTCTGTCCACCGAGTAATGGGTCAGTGGTGTAGCTTCGTCCTCAGCTGCTTGGCCAGGCAGAGGTGACATGGTTGGCATCTAGAGACATGGACCTGAAGACCAGTGCGTGCTCTGGGGCTGCTTGTGGCCTTCTTTGAACCTCAGTGTCCCTTTTCATTTCTTCTTTAAAAAAGAATTATTTATGTAATTTTATTTATTATTATCATTTTTTCATTTGACCCAAGAGAGACAGAGAGAGAAAGAAAGGGAAAGTGAGAAAGCCAGCCGCCAGGTCTAGGACTCAAACCATGGTCAGCCATGTGGGAGTCCAGTGCCTTGACCATCATGCCACCTGCCGGCCCTTCAGTGTCCTCTTTCACCTCCAACGTGAGACCAGCACATCTGAGGCAGCCCGGGGCAGTGGCTGGTGGTTGGCGTTGGGGTCAGGTGGCATCTGGGCTCGGTGTTGTCTCAGTGCGGGAACAGAAGTAAGCACACCATTTCTCTGCTCTCTGGCTTTGTCCCTGCAGAACGGGGCCGATAGCACACCGCCCTCTCCAAGCGGGGGACCGGGGGGCCAGGGGGGCCAGGGTTCTAGCCTGTCCCATTGATGTAGGTGGCCCAGGGTGGGCCTGGCTCTTGGCCCATACCCACCCTAGTGATATGGCTACACACCTTTCGAGTCCTGTAGCAGGGATGAGGGCCCCTCTCCGACCTGGGGTCCTTGTCGGGGGACTCTCCTGTTTGCTGCTCCCTTTTGGGTCCTGTGCTGCCCCAGGGGCCTTGCAAGCTGGTCAGGCCCAGAGTGCCCACTTCAGAGCCTGAGCTCTCACCACCAGCCAGTCCCTGCCTGACCAGTGAGGACGTCCTTGGCCCACAGCGAACAGGCCTTCATGACACCAGGTCCCCAAGGATCCCATCATACCTGCAGGGCCTCGGGCCAACCCTGCTCTCCTGCTCCATTTCTTCCCCAGATAAGTTGGGAGCAGGGTGTCCCCCGTTCACCCCGAGGCAGTTCCCCCCTGCAGTGCCATGCCCCGCTAGGAGCTAGAAGGGAGAGACCGGGCCAGCCTCTGCCCTAGCCGCCTCCGCCCTCTGCAACTCAGTCCTGTCCCCCTCCCAGGGACTGGGCCTGCTGGTTCTGTGTGGCCTGTGCTCATGTCACTGAGAAATTGAGGCCCCGAGTGGGACCAAGGCAAGGCTGGACCTAGGCCTCTGGACCCCTTTTGATATGGGTGGGAGAGACTCCACCAGAGCCAGGTCCCAGGTGGAGTGTGATGGAGTGCGGGGAGGGCAAGGAGGCTGCTGGAAGGCTCGTCACCTGCTGGCCCGTGTCTGGAGCTAGCCTGAGCCCCCGTGCAGTGAGGCTGTGTGTGCGTGCAAGGACTTGGAGGTGCCCCATGAAGACATGGTGCCATCATTCACGCGAAGGTTCAGACTCGTCCCCGTTCCCCCGAGAGCCGCTGCCCGTGGGTCTGGGTGGTGGCCAGGAACAGCCTGGTGCGGTGTGGGCTCTCGGCACACACTGGCCACGTGGTGACTGCGTGTGGGTCTGTTCCTGTGGGTCGAGGGTGTGGGCGCTGTCCAGGCAGTACTGGCTAGTGGCGGGTGCGCAGGCTCAGAGGGGGCCATAGGGGCCCGACCTCCAGCTCCAGCTTGGCCCTGGCCTGGGCAAGCTCATGAGCCTCCAGGTTCCCGCGTCTCTGCTGTGGCCAGGGCTGTTTGGTGCCCTTGCAGCACCGGCCACTGCTCTGGCCACGTATCTAGAAGCTGGGCTCCTGGGGCGGCGCCCCTTCCACAGTGAGCCCTATGGCTGTGTGGGGCTGGGTGTGGAGCGCCCGATGCCCTGCGGGGCCACCCTCTTGCTGCGGAGGCTCACTGCCCCGTCCCCTTCCCACAGACATGCTGCAGCTCATCGACCACCAAGACAGCGCCTTCCCCGGCCTGTTCGACCCTCCCTACGCCGGTGCTGGAGCAGAGGGCACGGACCCGGCCAGCCCCGAAGCCAGCTCCTCAAATAGCCTGTCCCCACCACCTGCCACACTGGGCTGCCCTCTCGAGGGCTTCCTGGGGGGACCCAAGGCTGCACCTGCACCCTTGTCCCCTCCCCAGCCTGCCTCCACCCCCATGAAGATGTACCCCACTGTGCCCGCCCTTTCCCCTGGGCCTAGTGTCAAGGAAGAGCCAGTGCCACTGACCATCCTGCAGCCCCCTGCCCCACAGGCCCTGCCCGGGGTCCTCCTGCCCCAGAACTTTACTCCTGCCCCGCCGCAGTTTAGCTCCACCCCTGTGGTGGGCTACCCCAGCCCTCCTGGAGACTTCTCCACAGGTAAGGGGTAAGGTGGGGGTTGGAGGTGGGGTCTGCTGGGTCCTGGGCGTTAGAGATTGGGGCTCCACCGGCCGGCAGGCTGTGCTGCCGGTAGAGAGTGGGGCTCCCACCGACGGCAGGCACCGGGCTTGCCTGCCGTTGCTGGCGAGCGCCGCTCCATGCAGGCCTGGCTGGAAGCACGCGCAGCCCAGGGAGTGGCCGTCCAGAGAGGACTCGTCCATGGTGCCACGGAGAGGGGTGCACGTGGGCAGGGGCAGCCCGGCTGCAACCAGGCTTTGTTTCCACAGGGACCCCTCCCGGGACTCCCCAGCCACCACTGCCTGGCCTGCCACTGGCTTCCCCACCAGGGGTCCCACCCAGCTCCCTGCACACTCAGGTCCAGAGCGGGGCCCCCCAGCAGCTGCTGACCGCCACAGCTACCCCCACGGTGGCCCCTGGGACGACCACTGTGACCTCGCAGATCCAGCAGGTTCCGGTGAGGGGGTCTGGCCGGGCGGCGGGAGGCGGCCGCCCTGGCCCCGCTCAGCGCTGAAGACCCCGGCCTCTCTGTGCTAGGTCCTGCTGCAGCCACACTTCATCAAGGCCGACTCCCTGCTCCTGACCACCGTGAAGACGGATGTGGGGGCCACCGTGAAGACGGCGGGCATCAGCTCTCTGGCCCCCGGCACAGCTGTGCAGACCGGGCCCTTGCAGGTGGGGACACGGCCACCCGGGGCAGAAAGGCGCAGGGTCTGCGTGCATGCCCGCCTGGTAACCTATGGGCCCCGCAGACCCTGGTGAGCGGTGGGACCATCCTGGCCACAGTGCCTCTGGTTGTGGATGCCGACAAGCTGCCCATCAACCGGCTGTCCGCCGGCAGCAAGGCCCCAGGCTCGGCCCAGAGCCGTGGGGAGAAGCGCACGGCTCACAATGCCATCGAGAAGCGCTACCGCTCCTCCATCAACGACAAGATCGTCGAGCTCAAGGACCTGGTGGTGGGCACTGAGGCCAAGGTGTGAACAGAGGCACGGGCGGGCAGCCGGGGAGGGAGCTTGGGCCCAGCCAGCCTGTCCCCTCGGCAAAACGCCACGAGGGCCTGTGCAGTGGGGGAGGGGCTCTGCGAGGCACTGCAGAGCAGCGGGTGGGACAGACAGGCAGCAGTGCTCCCAGGAGAGGTCCCTTCTGGGGGGCCGGGACAGGTGGGTGCTCCCCGTGGTGACAGCGGACAGAGGTCAGTGGAGCAGGAGGGGAGTGGTGAGAGCTGTGAGTCTGAACGGGCGGCCAGGGAAGGCTAAGCTGATGGGTGTGTGCCCAAAGACCTGCAGTAGCGGGTCAGGGAGGCATGGCGCCGGCAGGGACGCGGCAGACGCTGCTGTGTGCACATCGCTCGTCTGGCCTTGTGCCGTCCCGGGACACAGGTGCCCCGGGGACAGCAGCCCAGGCAGAGGAATGCATGTGGAGGTCCTGCCGTGCCCCACCACGCCCCCTTGCTGGGCGCCTGCAGCTAGGCCTGACCTGCCACCTGCTCTCTCCCTCCCACCCCTGCAGCTGAATAAATCGGCCGTTTTGCGCAAGGCCATTGACTACATTCGCTTCCTGCAACACAGCAACCAGAAGCTCCGGCAGGAGAACCTGAGCCTGCGCACTGCTGCCCAGAGAAGCAGTGAGTGCTGACCCCCTGCCCACGCCCACCACCGACCCTGCCCCTGCCCCTGCCCCTGCCCCCGCCCCTGCCTCTGCACTTCACCCCCAGCCCGGCCCACCCCCATCCAGCCACTGACCCCTGCACGGCCCCCCGGCCTGACCCCTGCTCTCAGTCACTCTGGCCCTGCAATGGCCCTAGCCTCTCTTTCGGGCCTAACCCAGCCCTGTCTCAGCTTCTCCTGCCTCAGGACTAAGCCAACCCCTGGCATCCTCTCCAAGGCCATGAGCTCTGGCTTGGGCGGGCCACCCAGCCATCACGCCAGCTCTGCCCCTTTCGGCCCACAGAGTCTCTGAAGGACCTGGTGTCAGCCTGTGGCAGTGGAGGAAACACCGACGTGCCCATGGAGGGCGTGAAGCCTGAGGTGGACACGCTGACCCCACCACCCTCAGATGCTGGCTCGCCCTCCCAGAGCAGCCCCCTGTCCCTTGGCAGCAGGGGGAGCGGCTGCAGTGGCGGCAGCAGCGACTCGGAGCCTGACAGTCCAGTCTTCGAGGACAGCCAGGTCAGGCCCTGCAGTGCCATTCCTCCCACGCTCCTGGGATCCCCTCTGGGAGCCCGACTCCCCTGCCCCGCCCTGGGCTCCCAGCTCCATCCTCACCACCTGCCTCCTCTCCAGGTGAAACTGGAGCTGTCGCCCTCTCCGGGCAGCCGGGGCATGCTGGACCGCTCCCGCCTGGCCCTGTGTGTGCTCGTCTTCCTCTGTGTGTCCTGCAACCCCCTGGCCTCTCTGCTGGGTGGCCGGGGGCTCCCTGGCTCCTCGGGGTACTCTGGTGCCTACCATGGCCCTATGCGTAACACGCTGGGCACGGAGGGCAGAGGTAGGAATGGCCTGGCCCCCTGGGGCTCTGGGCTGGGGGTGCTGTGGGTCTGGGCCTCTGCTTTCCTGGGAGCCGTGCCCCAGCCCTGCCCTCTGCCCTCAGACAGCTCTGGCTGGGCGCCGTGGCTGCTGTCCCCGCTGGTCTGGCTGTCCAATGCACTGCTGGTGCTGGGCGCCTTGGCGCTCCTCTTTGTCTACGGCGAGCCGGTCACGCGGCCCCACTCAGGCCCCGCCGTGCACTTCTGGAGGCATCGTAAGCAGGCTGACCTGGACCTGGCCCGGGTAAGGGGCCAGCCCAGGGCGAACGGGCACAGGGACCTGGCGGCATCCAGATCCCAGGCGACACCCTCCTTCCTGCTCACACTACGCATCTGCCCCTCCTCCCCACTGTCACCCACCCTCATCCCGAGGAGCCCTGAGGGCGTGCTTTTCTGAGACGGGGAGGCACTCTGACCCACTTTTCTCATCTGGGAAACCCTCCTCCCAGGGGGACTTTGCCCAGGCTGCCCAGCAGCTGTGGCTGGCCCTGCGGGCCCTGGGCCGGCCCCTGCCCACTTCCCACCTGGACCTGGCCTGTAGCCTGCTCTGGAACCTCGTCCGCCACCTGCTGCAACGCCTCTGGGTGGGCCGCTGGCTGGCCGGCCGGGCGGGAGGCCTGCAGAGGGACTGTGCTCTGCAGGCGGATGCTCGCGCCAGCGCCCGGGACGCGGCCCTCGTCTACCATAAGCTGCACCAGCTGCACACCATGGGTACGGCTGGGTGTGGGTAAGCCCGAGGGGCCCCCTGCCGCCAGGACGCCAGCTCCAGCCTCACGCCCGCCTGCTTTCCAGGGAAGTATGCAGGCGGGCATCTTGCTGCCACTAACCTGGCTCTGAGTGCCCTGAACCTGGCCGAGTGTGCAGGGGACGCCGTGTCCGTGGCGACGCTGGCCGAGGTCTACGTGGCTGCTGCGCTGAGAGTCAAGACCAGTCTCCCACGGGCCCTGCATTTTCTGACAGTGAGTGAGGGCAGGTGGGGTGTGGGGTGAGGCTACACATCTCTGCAGCTCTCACTGGGGCCCCCCAGCCCTCCGGGGCCTGTTGAGCAGCTGGTTACCCCGCTGGTCCCTGCCAGAGCTGGGTCTGCACCCTGACTAGTCCGTGTGACAGCGCAGCTCCCTCCCCCACAGCGCTTCTTCCTGAGCAGCGCCCGCCAGGCCTGCCTGGCACAGAGTGGCTCCGTGCCTCTTGCCATGCAGTGGCTATGCCACCCCGTGGGCCACCGCTTCTTCGTGGATGGGGACTGGGCTGTGCGCAGCACCCCGCGGGAGAGCCTGTACAGCCTGGCCGGGAACCCAGGTACTCCTTCACCTACGCCCTCGCCCTCCCTCCTGTTCCATCCCTCAGCCCCATGTCCCTGGATGTCCCCACTCAGTCTGTCACCCCCCGCCAGTGGTAGTGGCTGTGGGTGCCGTGGAAAAGGGAGGGCTGCTAGTTAAGTGGGGAGGCCTTCCCATCCACCTGTGGGGAGTGCAGCTGGGCTGGACGGGGGCGGAGCCCACAAAGGCGTGGTCCCAGTAGGCTGCAGAGGCCAGCGCTGGTCTGTTTGTCCACCAGCTGCTGTCTGTCTTCGGCAGGGCCCTGGCCTCGGCTGTACAGGGGACCTGGGACCATGGAGAGGAAGAGCAGGCCTGTCCTCTCACCCGCTCCTTCCTTCCCACAGTGGACCCACTGGCTCAGGTGACCCAGCTGTTCCGTGAACATCTCTTGGAGAGAGCCCTGAGCTGTGTGGCCCGGCCAAGCCCCAGCCCAAGCCCTGGGTCAGCTGATGGGGACAGGTGAGTGTCCCTGGGCCTCACTGCACAGGGGGTCTGAGGAGGACCCACATGTGTGGGCAGAACCCGTGCTGCTGTCCCTCGTGTGTGTCCTCAGCTCCTCTCGCCCCACAGTCCAGTGGAAGATAGTTCCCCTTTGTAGATGGGGTCGGTGGGGGAGGTCAGTGCCCTCCCAGGATCCCGGGCCCTGCCGACCCTGCTGAAGCCAGCCCACGCCCTCCACAGGGAGTTCTCGGACGCCCTCGGGTACCTGCAGCTGCTGAACAGCTGTTCCGATGCTGCCGGGGCTCCTGCCTGCAGCTTCTCCGTCAGCTCCAGCATGGCCACCACCACCGGTGAGCCCCCGGGCTCGCCCACCTCCCACGAAGCCCCGGGTGCAGCCTGGCTGAGGGCTCAAGGGCCCCTCCTTCCTCTCAGGTACGGACCCAGTCGCCAAGTGGTGGGCCTCGCTGATGGCTGTGGTGGTCCACTGGCTGCAGCAGGACGAGGAGGCGGCCGAGCGCTTGTACCCGCTGGTGGAGCACCTGCCCCGGGCCCTGCAGGAGTCTGAGTGAGTGCCTGGCCTCATCTCCCTGCCCCAGTCCCCGGCTGTCCACAGCCCTCCCTGGCCCTCAGCAGTGGCCCTCCACCCGGCCTTAGGCAGAACCGAGGCAATGGGGCCAGGGGTTCGGTGAGGGGCCGCGGCCTGTCTGACTGGCACTCCTCCCTGGCCCTGACAGGAGACCCCTGCCCAGGGCAGCTCTGCACTCCTTCAAGGCTGCCCGGGCCCTGATGGGCCAGGGGAAGGCCGAGTCTGGTCCGGCCAGCCTGGCTCTCTGTGAGAAGGCCAGTGGGTACCTGCGGGACAGCCTGGCCACACCAGCGGGCAGCTCTATTGACAAGGTAAGGGGTGTAGCCAGGGACTGGCAGTGTGGGGGGCCACAGCTTTCTTCCCATGGAGAGGGGGCTTACCCTGAGCAGTGCAGGACCAGGGTCTGGCTGAGCCTTAAGGGGAGAGTGATGTCCCCTGGCCCAGCAGTGGGTGGGCACGGCCTGCAGGCCCTCTTTGGAAGTGGGCAGTGGCGTGGGGGCCTGGAGAGGCGGGCGGCCCCGCGGTGCATTGCTGTTGCATTGCACGTGTGTGGCGTGTGCAGTGCCTCGGCAGTGCAGCCCGGAGCTCGCCCAGGACCAGGGTCTGGCTGAGCCTTAAGGGGAGAGTGATGTCCCCTGGCCCAGCAGTGGGTGGGCACGGCCTGCAGGCCCTCTTTGGAAGTGGGCAGTGGCGTGGGGGCCTGGAGAGGCGGGCGGCCCCGCGGTGCATTGCTGTTGCATTGCACGTGTGTGGCGTGTGCAGTGCCTCGGCAGTGCAGCCCGGAGCTCGCCCCTGGCACCGTGGGCCCCCTGCCTGTCCCTCCGGAGCTGGAGCCCCTGTGACCCCGGCCTGCCTGCCACCCCCAGGCCATGCAGCTGCTCCTGTGTGACCTGCTTCTCGTGGTGTGGCGGCGGCAGCAGCCTCCGGCGGCGGCCCAGGTGACCCAGGGCACCGGTAGCGGGCCCCAGGCCTCGGCCCTGGAGCTGCGTGGCTTCCAGCGGGACTTGAGTGGCCTGAGACGTCTGGCGCAGAGTTTCCGGCCTGCCATGCACAGGGTGAGTGCCCAGTGGCTCCTCACCTCCCCATGCAGACATGGGGGCAGGGGGCGCTGGGCGGTGGGTGCTGTGCAGGGGGCGGGAGTGCAGAGCTGGGCCTGAGCCTCTGCTCTCTGGCCTCACCCCCAGGTGTTCCTGCATGAGGCCACCGCCAGGCTGATGGCAGGGGCCAGCCCCACACGGACACACCAGCTCCTGGACCGTAGTCTGAGGAGGCGGGCAGGTCCTGGAGGCAAAGGAGGTGAGTGAGCAGTGCCCCTGCAGGGGGTACCGATAGGTCCCGAGGGCAGCCGTGTGTGCGTGTGCGTGTGTGTGAGACAGAGCAAAGGACTTCGTGTGGGCACCTAATGGCCTCACCTCTCCTGACAAAGGTGGGGGTTGCTGTCATTTGCCAGTGCGGGGCTGTGTGATGGCGCATCACTGAGGCTGCGTCCTGTGGGACAGGCCTTGGGGGTGGGGGTTGTAGGCCATGTGAGTGCCGCGGGGATGGGCTGCGTGGGGAGTCACGGTGTGCCAGTGCTGGGAGGTAAGGGCGTGGCCTCTTGTGTCTGGGGGCGTGGCCTCTGGCGCACCACCCCGAGGGCGTGGCCCCGTCCAGGCCTCGCCTTTGACGCGGCCCCTGTACGCAGGCGCGGCGGTGGAACTGGAACCGCGGCCCACGCGGCGGGAGCACGCAGAGGCTCTGCTGCTGGCGTCGTGCTACCTGCCGCCTGGCTTCCTGTCGGCGCCGGGGCAGCGCGTGGGCATGCTGGCCGAAGCGGCGCGCACCCTCGACAAGCTCGGCGACCG
>NW_006198617.1:1752906-1755826 GCF_000334495.1 Tupaia belangeri chinensis | reverse complement strand
GAGGGCAGGGGCCAGCCCCACACGGACACACCAGCTCCTGGACCGTAGTCTGAGGAGGCGGGCAGGTCCTGGAGGCAAAGGAGGTGAGTGAGCAGTGCCCCTGCAGGGGGTACCGATAGGTCCCGAGGGCAGCCGTGTGTGCGTGTGCGTGTGTGTGAGACAGAGCAAAGGACTTCGTGTGGGCACCTAATGGCCTCACCTCTCCTGACAAAGGTGGGGGTTGCTGTCATTTGCCAGTGCGGGGCTGTGTGATGGCGCATCACTGAGGCTGCGTCCTGTGGGACAGGCCTTGGGGGTGGGGGTTGTAGGCCATGTGAGTGCCGCGGGGATGGGCTGCGTGGGGAGTCACGGTGTGCCAGTGCTGGGAGGTAAGGGCGTGGCCTCTTGTGTCTGGGGGCGTGGCCTCTGGCGCACCACCCCGAGGGCGTGGCCCCGTCCAGGCCTCGCCTTTGACGCGGCCCCTGTACGCAGGCGCGGCGGGGGAACTGGAACCGCGGGCCACGAGGGGGGGGGACCTGCCAGCAGATGCTCATGCGCCTAGGCGGCGGGACTACCGTCACCTCCACTTAGACCCTTGGTGGCAACCCGTCTCCAGCCGCCTCCACCCCATGCGCCTTGTGTCCTGGGCCAGAGCCCCGACGGCCGAAGGCAGCGTCAGAGACCCCGGCCTTCCCGGCTCACTCACAGCTGCACCGTCCCTGGGGGTGGTAGACCCTCGAGGACTTTCGCTTGTCCTGGGAGGCTGGAGGGCCTCGACCCCGCCACCCCAGGCAGCTCCCCAACCCGGGGAGCGGCGGCCAGGTTGGTGCTGACCTCTGGTGGCTGATCGGGGAGTTGCAGTGGCTTGTGGCTATCTTGTCTAGAGGGAAGAGAAGGGGACAGTACATCGAGTTCTCCGGGCGGCTTGGCTCTCCTGGCCGGCAAGGCCTCTCTCCCTTATGGGTAGCCTTGTACATAACATGGAGTGGGGTGCGCCAGCCTCGTGGCCTCTGAGGCTCACGTGCTATTTTGCTCTTTGCAGACTATATTTTCATAGGTTGAGTTTTGTACAGAGAATAAAAATGAGATTATTTATAATCTGAGTTTTGTTCCTTAGGCGGGCATGCTGGCTAGTCTTCCTGGGATACCCTTGCCAGCTCCTAGGCAAAGGCTTCCCACCCCCACGGCCACAGGCACCTCCTGAATGACCAGGTCTGGGGGGGCGGTCCTGGCTGGCCTGCCCGTGTGTTTGGGCTGCTACTCTTTGGGCCTTGATGGTGATGGCGGGGTGGGGACAAGCCATGGTCCTCAGGGACTTGTGACAGGAGCTACAGCCTGGGTCCCCCTGTAATGGCCATCTCTCCCCCACCTGCCGTTCGCACATCTGGGGGTTTCTGTCATCGCCCAGCCCTCCCCCCCCTGCCGTTCGCACATCTGGGGGTTTCTGTCATCACCTAGCTGGAGGCCGCGTGGGGGAGGTGATGCGGGAGTGGGACCCCCAGCCCTCCCTCCACTCCCCCCAAGCCTGGCCCAGGCTCCCAGCGCAGGCCCCAATGCACAGGCCGCAGACTTCCAAAACAATCGTCGTATCTTTATTGACTTTTTTTTCTGAATGCAATGACTGTTTTTTACTCTTAAGGAAAATAAACATCTTTTAGAAACAGCTCGATACACACAATCTTCAGTGTGAAGCAATATACTAATAAGAACACTAGTCTTAACATTTACAGTCTTCATATATATTATATATATGTATATGTATACATATATATACACTATATAACGAGGCCGGGTATAATACACACGGTTACCATTTTACAGTCCTATGTACACAGGTTCTAGGGCGGCCGCGGCTGGGGCTGCGTAGACAGAGCTGAGGACACAGACGGACAGGCGACGGACTGGCGAGGGCTGGGCCGGCGGTGGTGGCTGCGTGGGGCAGGGGCACTGAGGTAGCCCCCTGCCCGGCAAAGGCCCGGTCGGGGCTCTGTGCTGCGGGGCGCACGACGCACGGCGGCGACACACGGGAGAAGCGAGCATGTTCCCAACATATATACATTCTATGTAACATATATATAGAGGGGTACACAGGTTTTGTACACGAAATCTAGAGCCGCCCCTGCTCCCGTGCCAGTGGGCGCTGCAGTCCCGGCGGCGGGCAGTGGTGCAGAGGGACCATCGCGCGCGCACCACTGACGCACAGGTGGCGGTTCCGCTCCTGCGCTCCCGGGCTGGGGCGGAGGACAGGAAAGGTGACGACCAGAAGCCCAGGGGTGCCCAGTCCCGCCCGCACCCGGGGAGCCCGCATCCCCGGAGCACAGGTCCGAAGCGCAGTTGGGCTGGGGGGGCAGGGCGCCTGGACTTGTCAATGGTCTAAAGCCGCCTCTGGCTTCTCATCGGCCTTGCCCTCTCCAGACGGCGGCTCCCCGCACCGCGCTGGGAGCCGCCCCAGCCTCACCAGGACGCCCCGCTGCATGCCACGACCCGGGTGGTGGCAGCACCCACGTGGAATGTGCGCCACGTCGTCTTGGAACTTGGAGGGGCGGGAAGTGTCCCCAGGGCAAAGCTGTTCCCCATCCCCGCCGGAGGCCGGATGCCCAGGAGTCTGGCCGCTCCATAGGCGCCCCCTCTCCAGGCCTAGCCCCAGGGGTGTGGGCAAGAACGTCCTGTGCCGTCCAGTTCCCGGAGCAGGCGGCTCCGGAACGGGGTTCTTCCCAACCGGGGGCCGCCCTGGGCGGCCGGATCCAAGATCCGGGACCCGGATCAAGGATCGGCTCTGGCCCCGCGCTGGGAGCGGCTCCAAAGCCCAGGGGCGCCCAGGCCGCGCCCCGCCCCAGCCGGGCGCCCGCGGGGCTGTGCGGGGTGGAGGGTCTCTTTTTGCTGGTGGCAGCGGAGCCCCACCTCATTCTTTTTCCTTCTTCTCCGGGTCATTCCCAAGTCC
>NW_006198617.1:1750491-1752862 GCF_000334495.1 Tupaia belangeri chinensis | reverse complement strand
AATGCCTCGGCCTAAAGGTCTTCAAGGCCTGCTGTAGGGGGAGGCTCCAGGCAGGGGCACTGAAAACCTGAGCTGAACCACGGGGCCTGGGGGTCCTCGGCCCTCTCCCTTGCCTGTCTCCCCTCCACCCCAACACGTGCGGTCACCTACCTTATGTTTGGGACATTTCAAAGAAAAGTTCTCTTCCATGAACACGCAACCTGCGACCGAAGAGAAGTCAGGCTGGTTAGGGCGCCCATCTCACGTGGCGCGTGCAGGCCGCGGAGGGAGCCGCTGCCCACGAGGCCCTGTGCAGACTGAATCGCTCCTGCTTAAAATCCCCCGCCAGCCGTCCATCACGTGGCGGTGGGGGGGCTGTGCACCCCTTCAGCCCCCAGGCCTGCCGTCCTTCCTGTCCCGCAGTCCTGTCCCTGCGGGATGCCGCCTGGGGAGCTCCTGGTCCGTGAACGTGAAGCAGATTGGGTGTTTACCGCGCCGGCAGGGGCTGCAGGCCTCCCTGCGGGTCGCCCCTTCTCTCCACCCAACCTGGGCCAGAAGCGGGGCTGCCTCAGATCTGAAAGCTGCCCAGGTGTTGTGAGCGTTTCCTTGTGCCCAGGCAAAGCCAGGCGACCTGGGATGGGGCGGGGCTTTCCGGAGAACGGTGGGCCAAAGCCCAGGCTGCCCGCTGCCGGACATGCCCTCCCTGGGCTCGGTCTGGAACTGCGAGTAGGAGACCACCCCTTCCCAACCAACCAACTCATAGGGCCCACACGGGTGGGTTAGGACAGAGCAGGGCAGCCACTGGGAGGAGACAGTGGCCTCCATGCCTCTCCCCTGCACCTGGGGACCGCGGACCTAGCTGGCATGGCTGCAGGCCTGAGTGCACAGCCTCAGGAGACTCCATGACGCAGGGCCTTGGCCTGATCTCAGGAGTCCCTGCCCATTCTCCAAAGTGTGGCCCCTAGAGAGAGCTGAGAGGACAGGTTAGCCGGCCTGCAGGGCAGGGCAGAGACTGGGCGTGCCCCCGCAGCCCCGGTGCCCCGCAGTCTGAGAGCGTGACTCACGCCAGGGAGCCCTCACGCGCCTGCACTTGGCGAACCCAGGTGTGGGTGGGTGCAAAGGGCTGACCGCAGCCGGGGACCCTGCCTGCCCACAGACCCTCGGTTCCCTCTCACCGGCCAGCCAAGCACACGCTCAGTCCTTCCTGCTCCCTGAGACCCCGGCCCCTCGCCTCCAACTGTGGAGCCCGCTTGTTCTCCCTCCCCTTCTCTGGCGGTGTCTCCCGCGGGTGCACCCCTCCTCCGCCAGGTCTCCAGGTCCCCAGCCCACTGTCCCCTCCAGGCTCCAAGGAGCTCCCTACTGAGGGCTGGCGGGTCTCTGCCCTGAGCCCAGCCGGGACAGCCTGTCTGCAGGGGCCTCCGCTGCCGCCTGTGCCCAGGAGCACAGCCCAAACAGCCCCTCCCCTCCCCGGGCTTCCGCAGCCCGTCCCCTGGAGAGGGGGCACGCATTGCCCACCCCGTGAATCTGGGCTGCACGTGGCACTTGCTTTGGCAAACAGAACACAGTGAGCCTCGAGGCCCGTGACCTCTGTACCAAGTCTTGCTGCGGCCTGCCCGAGGCTGAGCGCACGTGGAGCAGAAAGGAGCTGCCTGGCCAGGGCCACCCTGGATCAGCCTGCCCCGCAGGGCCTCCCACCAACACGGCCCTCGTGATGGTCTGCTGCTTAGGCCACTGAGCCTGGAGGGCAGAGCCAGGCAGAGCCAGGCGCTAGGCAGCACAGCTGACCCACTCCATCCGTCCATGCCGCCTGTCTGTCCCACTCCAGAGCGAGCTCCTCGGGAGACGGGCAGCACCGGGGTATGAGGCAGCATGGGGCGCGGAGCAGGAAAGCCAGGACATCGCGCCCTGGTTTTGCCCACGCTATGCTCTGTGCTCTGTGGGTGAGGCACCATCTGCAAAGACGGGACTAGGAGAGCACCGGGGCCTGACGCGGGCCCAGCCCGGAGCCGGCGCTAAATCCGTCCCTGGGAAGGGGCGCTGCGACTCCTGGCAGCTGCTCTGGGGAAGGAGGCCAAGGGTCTGGTAAGCGGCTGAGTCCACTTTAAAACTGGGCTCCGGCTGCTCAGAGTGGGAGGGCGGGGCCAGTGAGAAGCCCAGGGTCTCCGCTCCCTCCGGGCAACTGTCAGCAGCCACGGCCCAGCGTGGTGCCCGCGTCACAGCCCGTGTGCGCTCCCTGGCCCGCGTCACACCCCGTGTGCGCTCCTTGGCTCATGTCACAGCCAGGCCAGGGTGTGCTTCCTGGTTGGTGGCCTGGCTGGGGCTGACACCAACTGGGACCCAGGTGCCTGTAACTTCACCCCTTCCAGCCACGGCTTAGACAGAGAGGGCCCGG